>NW_008329134.1:3022293-3104827 GCF_000622305.1 Nannospalax galili
TTTCTAACGTTGACATTTCCATTAATGGTTTTGAAAACTAATTTTTAAGTTATCATGCAAAATTATAATAACTCTCATGACATTTTTATTGTGTTGTGCCCCCCCCCAATCTTTTGTCTGTTTTGGTTTTTGTTTGCTTATTTGTTTATCTTGCTTTTTTGCTAGCTTCTTTAAATTTTTTTCCTGAATTTTTGCAAATTTAGTATAGTATATTTAGACCTCCTCTCCTATCTATACCCACTTTATTACCCCCACACAATTTCATTATATATGCATGCCCATAGAGTCAGATTTGTACCCCTAAAAGCCCTTCATTTTCTGCCAGTCTCCTGCAGCCTGATTAACCTACCAAGAGATACACCCTGGTTAACTCACCAAGAAATTCACTCTCCCGCTCTCAGCAGCTGTCATTTGCCAAGAGTTCCTCAGGTGGGGTTGGAGTTTCTTTCCAACTTCCCCATGTCTGTGTTAGGATTCTGTGTGCATTGAGCATATGTGGGACATGTGCATGCTGTCTCCGTTTCTGTAGCTTCATGAGTTAACTAACCAGCTGTCTGGTTCTTGCAGTGTTTTCTGCTCTCTCTTCTGCATTGATTCCTGAGCCTTCAGAGGCAGAAGTTTGAATTCAGGGATAAGCACTCTGCTGCCTTTTATTCTCTGTTGTGGGTCTCTGAGTTTATCACCATCTGCATAAGGAAGCTTTTCTGCTGAGAGTTGAGGGATGCATTAATCTATGGATATAACAAGACATAGAATTAGAAGTCAGTTTAATACTTCTATTTAGCAGAATAATAGTAGTGAGTTCTACTCTATGGCCTGTGACCTCTCTAGCTTCAGATTTCTAGGCCTGATATCAGTGTCAGGTATGGACTCCATAAACCTTAAATCCAATTAGAAAGTGGTTGATTGCTCCTATAATATACATGCGACCATTGCATCAGTGGGCATATCTTTTCAGGACGGTTGTTGTAGCTCGTTGGAATCATAGCTGGGTAAGGTTGATGGTTAATCATCTCTTCTGGTAACTCACATAATACTTTTCAGCACTAAGAAAGCTGGCTAGTAGAGATGAAGCTTTGAAGTCAGTACCAGCTTGATTTCTTTTTGTTCTATAGCTCACATATATGGTGTCTTCAGCATTAGGGTTTTACCATCAAGTTCTGGTTGGTAACCAAGAGCAGGGGTAGTGGTCATTATTTGAGGATTTGTGGAACCCATGGTCAACGGCTTCTAGAGAGGGAATCCATTCCTGGCATTGGGTTTTTAGTTTTCTGGCCTCTGGTATCTCGAGGGGCAGTGTCCTCTGTTACAAGGTAACTACCTTTACTCTCTTTTATGATGTATATGTTGATACTTTAAGACACTTCTATAGTGGTAGGCTTCTATATGATTCTTTCAAAAGGCCTTTAGTGTTACATACCCTCCCCATATGCCCTCTTTTGTTCTCCCTCCCATTCCTCACCGCATTTAACCTTCCTACTCTGCTATTCCTATTTCCCTCTTTATATCACTGCATTCTGCCTTCACTCCCAGGAAGCTCCCCCCCACACCCCCTATGACTGTCTGTTAGTTTCCTGACTTCTCTGAATTTTCAAATTAAACCTTTGAAAACTATCATCAAGCAATGAGACAACATGTGACATTTGTCTTTCTGGGTCTGGATTACTTCACTCAGAATGATTGTTTCCTCTCCAAGCTTTTACCTGTGAATTTCATAATTTAGTTTTTTTTAATAGCTGAATAAACTTCCATTGTATGTATATACCACAGTTTCACTAGTCATTCATTAGTTGATGGACATCTAGGTTGTTTCCAGTTCCTGACTACTATGAAAAGGGCAGCAATGAACATTTCTGTAATAGGGTAGAGAGTCTTTTGGGTATATGCCCAAGAGTCATATGGCTAGATGGAGCTTTTTACAGAAGCTCCACATTGATTTCCATAGTAGGAGCACTAGTTTGCACTCCCCCTAGCAGTGGATAGCAGTTCCCCTTTCTCCATTTTAAATTGGATTGTTAGTTCTTTTTATGTTTAACTTTTTTTAAATTTAATTTTGTGAATATCATACAGTATATTTTGATCATGTTTAAACCGCTCCCTTTTCTGCACCCCTCCAATAGCCTCCTCCCTCCCAAGGGATTTCATGTACTCTGTCATATATATTAAGAACTATTGAGCGAAGTTTGTGTCCCCAAATATTCTTCAGTGTGCATCTGTTCACTGGAGCCTGATTAGCCTATCTATTGTCACACCTCTCTGTTGCCCAGTAGTTGTTGGTAGCCAATAGTTCTTTCACTGAGGTTCGGAATTTTTACCCATTTCTCAAGTTCTATGCTAGGTTTTTGTCTGACTTTAGCTTGCAAGGTTCTTTTGCATGCAGTTACTATTGCTGTAAGTTCATAGGAATAACTTCCCAGCTGTCTCTACCACCTCTGGCTCTTACAGTCTTTCCACCCCCGCTTCCACAATGGACCCTGAGCCTTGGGTGACAGAGGTTCGATATAGGTGTCCTATTCAGGAATAAGTTCTCTGCAGTCTTTTATTATCTGCGGTTTGGTCAGTTGTGGCTTTCTGAGTTAATCACCATCTGTTTTGAGAGGAAGCTTTGCTGTTGAGAGTTAAAAGAACCATTAATGTTCTTTCTGTGTTCACTCTGATCTCCGAGTCTTAGGTGTTGGGGTTGTATTGTAGATGTATCACTTAGGGCCCAGTATGTCAGGCAATTATTTTCTGCATTTGACTAGTTGTTGAGCTTTGTAATAGTCTCCATCTGTTGTGACAAGAAACTTCTTTGATGAGTGGTCAGAGATATACTTGTTTGTAAATATAAGGATGCATATTTAGAATATACTAAGGAATTATACTGTTCTACTGGTGTGACAAGTTTTTCTTTCAGATCTATGACCTTTCCAGCCATGTGTATTTGGATGGATATATATATATATATATATATTACCACACATGAGTTCCCATTGAGTAGCTCTTAAGTCCAATTAGACAGTTGTTGATTATCCCCAAGTTTATTTGCTGGGCCGGTGATTGTTGTGGCTTATAGTGTTTACATTGATTGGCTTTCTCCCTTGTAAGTTTGCATAGTATCTTCTGATATTGTGGGAGTTTCTAGTTCCATTGCCCCAAGTCCTGTGTCCAAAGTATGTCTTCTCTTCAACAGTAGGGTCTTACCTTCAAGTTCTGGGAGGCAATCCCGTCCTGTGGCCCTAACTTGTGTTATTTTGGGAGTCTCTTGGACTACCTTGACTAACCTGTTAGTCGAAGGGCTGTTTCCCCCGCCTGGCACTTTGTTTTTGTTATACAGCCTTTAGCTGTACACATGCATATATATTATGCATATATGTATATATGTGTGTATATATATGTAAAAAATTTGTATTTTTCAGTAGGCTTTTAAACTAGTACATTTCCCTTCGGTTTTTCACACCTTCTAAATATTTCTCCTCTCTCCTCTATGTAATCCTTCCTATTTCCTCCACTTCTAAAGTATCCCTCATTTTCCTGATTTCCCCCTTTATAACACCTTTCTCCTATTATGCCCCTCTCAGGAGCTCTTTCTTCCCTTTTACCGCCCATGGTTCCTTTCCATTTTTCTGTTCTTGTTACATCAAGATATATAATCCCATCTATGGATTTGAAGCTAAGATACATAAATGACAGAGAACATATGTAGCTTGTTTTTCTGAGTCAGTGTTACTTTACTTAGTTTAAGAGTTTCTAGTTCCATTCATTTACCTGCACTTTTTCATGATTTCATTTGTCTTCACCACTGAGTAGAACTCTATTTTGTATATGTATCACATTTTATTATCCATTCTTCAACTGAGGAACATTTAGGTTGTTTCCATTTCCTCCCTATTGTGAAAAGAGCAGCAACAAACATGGCTGCTGGTATCTCTGCAGTGGCATGTTGGGTCCATTGGGTAAGTTCCCAGGAATGGTATAACTGCATCACAGGTTTGATTTATTCTTAGGTTTTTAAAAGCTCTCCACACTGATTTCCACAGTGATTGGACCAGTTTGTAATCCCAGTAGCAGTGAATGACAGTTCCCTCTTGCCCACATTCTCGCTAGCACTGGTGTCATTTGTTTTCTTGATCTTAGCCATTCTGGCTGAGGGAAGACAAAATCTTAAGCTCGTTCTGATATGCATTTCTCTAATTTTTAAGGATGTTGAATACTTTTAACGGTATTTCTTTGTCATTTTATATCTTCTCTTGTAAACTCTCTGTTCGGATCCATAGCCCATTTTTTAATTGGGTCATTCATTTTCTTGAGTGTTTGTTTTATGAGTTCTTTGTATATTCTAGATATTAGTTCCCTATCAAATGTATAGCTGGAGAAGATTTTCTCTCACCCTTCATCTGAATGAATGTTTCCATTGCTGTACAGATGCTTTTAGTTTCATGAGGCCCCATTTGTCATTTGTTGGACTTAATGACTGAGGTATAAGAGTCCTGTTCAGAAAGTTCTTTCCTGTATCTGTTAGTTTGTGTACAGTGTGTGTGCACACCCCCCATGCCACCTTGTTCCCTGTCTCTTGTTTTTTAATAGTGTCGTATGTAGCCCAGGCTGGCTTCAAACTCATGTAGTTGAGGCCAGCCCTTGAACCCCTGACCTTCTTTGTCACTCACCCCCACTTCCTGAGAGCAAGAGTTATAAGCATCTACCACCAAGTCCAGCTCTATACGTTCCTGACATTATTTTTATTTTGTTTGTTTAAAGGCAGGGTCTCATTCTGTAACCACAGCTGGCCTAGAATTTATGCTATGTAGACCATCCCAGGCTGGACTCAGTCTCACAGTGATTTGCCTGCCTCTGCCTCTCAAGTGCTGGCATTATAGGCATGTGATACCACATGTGGTTCCTAATATTATTTTAATTTTAATACTGGTAATAATCAGATATATAGAGATTAGAAACGCACGTGCATCTTAGTGTCAGTTGTATTAAAAATGAATTTTTCTGTATGAAACTGTAATTTAATAATGAAATGGGGAGCTTTTTTAAAGTTTAAAACCTCATTTAATTTTATGTCTTGTAGGGTTTAGACAGAGTACAATATCATATAATTGTATTAATTCAACTATATGCCTAAATTTAAAAAAAAATTTTAAACGTTTTATTTGTTTTGTGTGTGTGTCATGCCTGTGTGTATGTAAGTGCACCCATGTGGTGCAATGCCCGCAGAGGTCCAAAGATGTCAGATGCCCTGGAACTAGAGTTACAGATGGTTGTTAGCTGCCATAAGCTGAAATTTGAACCTGGGTCTTCTGCAAGAACAAGCATTGCTCTTAACTGCTGAGCCATCTCTCCAGCCCTTTAATTTTAATTAAAAAAATTATTTTTCTCCTCATTGCTGTTTAATTACATGGCCTTGTATATGGATGATTTGTGTTTTGTGCCAACTCTACTACCAAAATAAGTGGACTATTAGGTATGTTAAAAATCAGTGTGTCTCACACTGTAGACTAATATTTGTATTACCTCTAAATTCACTGAGACAGAAGTAACAAAACAGTGCTGATATTACCTACTAGGCTTCACGCTGCAGGTTTTTTTTTTTTTACTTGTCTTTGCATTGTATCAAACAACTACATGAGAATAGAATTAAAATATTTACTAACTGTTCTTAAATACATGACTCCTAGTTTGTTTGTAGCTGTCAAGTATATGTGTATTTCCATTGAAATTGCCTAATTACCTTGAGGTTATGTATTTGGAAAGGTAACACAGTTGTACTTTGCTGATCTGTTCTGCCTTGGTTTGGATGACTTACATTCTTTATGTTTGAATGTTAGGTAAAGCAAAAACTTCCTACGTTTTTTACTGTATACTAAGGTGAATTTTCCTTTCACAGAATCTTTTAATGGTTCTCCTACGGGAAGTATAAATTTGGTAAGTACTACTGTAGATACTTAAATACTAAAGTAACTTAAAAATAATGTGAAAGGCCAAGACTTGATATATGTAAATAAATGGTATTTTAGAAGCTTCATTTTGTCCTTTACTATTATAAAATATTGTTGTTTTTAAAGAAGTGGTAAGTTAATAAAGCATCTGTGAATTAGAAATTTTTAAGAAATGGTATTAGACTGCACTTACATAATTGCGGTTGCATTTTATAAAGGAATTGATTTCTTAATCCCAGCACTCCTGAGGCAGAGGAGGGCTATCTCTGTCAGTCTGAGTCTGGTCTATATAATGAGTTCTAGACCATCCAAGAGGACCTAATGAGACCTTGTCTCAAATAATAAATAAATAAATAAATAAATAAATAAATAAATCCCACAAATAAAGAAAAAGAAATTGGTTTTATTACTTTTAGATATCCTATTTATTAAAATCAGTCTTCTCCCACCTAGAAAGAAAATGTAAAATCAGTGGGAATAACTTTCTGCATGTATAAAGTCTGCAGCAAAACAATTCAGATTATTTCAAAAATGTTTTACTCAATATTTTATAGCAATAGTATCTTATTATTTAGAGTCAAAATGATAGGTTTTTCATATATAAGCTCCCACTAACATTTTTTGGTAATCTGTTAAATAATGAACTTATTGGCTATCTTACGTGCTAAAATATTGTTAGGAAGTAACACTAATGTTCTGTGAAGTATTCAGCTCATAGTTGGACTGGGCACATGGAGGAGGAGAAAGGTGAAGGATTGCTTTTCCTTCCACTTCCCTTTCTGTATCTTTTCTAATAAGTTTATAGGTTTCTTGTCTTGTATTAACTATACTACTTATTTCAAAAGTTATCTTATTGAGTCAATGGATTTTTATATATAGAGGGTGGGGGAGAGTATAGCTTCTATAAAACACTAAAGTAAAATCAGCTATAGGCTGTACCAGATACATTTAAATGCTTTCCTAAATTATTGGTCAGTTACTTGTTACAGTCCTAAGTGTCAGAAGGAAAATGAATCGCTTTTAGAGCATGAAGGGTTATCAATAACTTTATCATATAAAGCTTGTAAATCTTGGAAACTACTTTGGTTTGAAAATTTCTAGTCTATGTCTTTATACAAATATTTAAACACTAGTAAGATGATTTTTGTTCCAAGTCTGAAGTAAATATATTTTAAAGTAAGAGAGATCCTTTTTGTTGTGTAGTAACAATGCAAAAATCTCTCGATGAAAAAGTTCCTTTTGAAGCCAGTGATTGGCAGTATTTTATTTTTCTCATAAATCTTTTAAATTTACTTTTTATGTAATTGGAGTCACTTGGATTCTTCTTAAAATGTGCATAAAAAAATTTAGCACCTAGCTCTATGTTAAAGATAAGATTATAAACTAAATCTTAATTGTTTATTGCAATATACTCAGTACCAAAGATCTTAATATGTTAGGTGTTTTACACTTTAATGCAGTTGAGATTGGCAAGTAAATTAGTTCTGTCATTTCTAGCAATGCCATTATAATTGTGTTTTCTGAACCAGCATAGAAAATTTGTGGGATTTTTTAAAAATATACATAATTATTTTTATTATCACCTAATTTTCTAATCTTTTCATTTTTAATTTTTGTGAATATTATACATGATGATAGTCTTTGCATCATTTCCATCACTCCATCTCCCTCCAATTCCTTCCTCTCTCTCTCTCTCTCTCTCTCTCTCTCTCTCTCTCTCACACACACACACACACACACACACACACAATTTTCTGTCCCCTTCCTTGATTATTATGTTACATATGCATATATATGTATATTTATTACACTGAGTCCATTCAGTTGTGCTTCTGTGTACCTGTGTTTAGGGCTGCCCACTTGGAATTAGATAACCCCTCAGGGAGCCAGCCCTGAAAACTCATTTTCCCTCCCTCCCTCAGCATCTATTGATTGCTTGTAGCGCATCATTTTGAGATGGGACCCATGAAATTCCCCCCTCCCCCAAATCCACCTTGGCATGTCAACTGGTTTTGTAATTATGTGCAGTTATTGTTAGACTACCATACTCTGGAGATTTCATTGGTGTTGCTTCCCTATCATATCTAGAATGCCTTAAGTAGTAGAAAATTTGTATTTTTAGGTAGGCAGAGTGGCTTGTATCTATAGAACCAGTTATTCTGGAGCCTGTGTCAGGATGAACATTTGAGCCCAAGTTCTGTGCCAGCCTGGACAACATAGCAAAATGTTGTCGGAACCAACAGGGAAGAAAGAAATTTCTGTGTTTGATTTTCACCTTGATACAATTTGCTAAAATTTTTCTTGTAGGAAGTTGAGGAATGTTAGCTCAAGGCTTACTTTGTAAACTGGTTATTTTAAGATAATATTAAAGCACTTATTTTAAAAACTATAATTTTCTTTTTGCCAATCAATATTTTATCCAAATCATATTTATTTTTGTAGTTAATACTGTTTTATCATTTGGAATTTTACAACCTACTTATTTACTTGTACATAATAATTGCAACTAGTATTTAGGAGACTTTTCATCAAATTTTTCATCATATGTAATACAAGGATAGGTTATCATTAATATGCTTTACTTTTAAATAAGTTGTTTCATATTCCTTGTGCTGCCTTATAACTGAAACAATATAGTATATAAATTATAGGTAGATACTGGCCTTATAAAATAAAAGCTGTGCTGTGTCTATTAAGAAAAGTCAACACTTAAAAAGAACTCCAATTTATTTCTCTTTCAAATACTATCATTTATATTGTATTCTAGCAAAGATTTAGAGCTAGTTTTAATACCATTTCAGAGTTGTGAAAACCAAAATATAAGAAAGAGGGACTAGAGAGATGGCTTAGCAGTTAAGAGCACTGACTGCTCTTATAAAAGATCCAGCTTTGGGTCCCAGCACTCACATGGCAGCTGGCAGCCATCCATAACTCCAGTTACAAGGGATCTGGCTCTCTCTTCTGACTTCCACAGACATTGCATGCAGGTGATAAGCTTACATACATGCACACACTCTACACATGAAATAAAGAATCACTGATGGAACCTGGACTGGGATTGATTTGCTTTTACTACATGAATCAACCAGTAAAGTTCTGCAGATCATCTTCAACATTATGCTTTGTTTCTCTTAACCATCAGTTGTTCATAGATACATTATGTTGACACTCTCTGTAGAATTCATTTACTTTAGATTGAATGACTTTATGGCAAACATTATTACTCGCAAGTCATTTACATTACTCTTAATAATTTGTCATGTTTAATAAGGGCTCTGAAACCAAAATCATGTGATATATGTATGCCCAAATTATATCTCTATGGTGAGGGTTTGGGTTCCCAAAAATCACTTGCTATCTTGGTTATTTGCTAAGAAGATTCACAAGACTTGGTACAGTCAAATTCATGCATAGGATTTATTATAGTGAAAGGATATAAAGCAAAATTAGCAAAGAGAAAACATTACTTGAGACAAAGTGAAGGAAACTAGGCACAATCTTCCAGAAGTCTTTTTTCAACAGTGTTTCACGGAATGTGCTTAATTCCCCCAAGCCATGAGTTTTGAGACTGAACGCATAGTGTCATTTTGGTGGTACTTGACACAGTACATATTGTGTCTACTGCATACCAAATTCTAGGTCCATTAGGAAAACAAATTTAAATCATAAACTACATTGTTTGTCCAGGTGGTTTTAGACACAGTAAGCCATTCATATTTGTTAGAGAGTGTGGGAACCATCCCGAAATCTGAGGTCCAAGATGCAATTCAAGGGAGAACATTGCAAGCAGTGTCCTCTAAGAGCAGTTTTAGGCTGCATAATGTTATCTTCTACCCTGTCTGGTTTTACCATCTGCTTGTGTTCCCGTCTGTGTATGTGTGGGTGTACTTATATGTGGCCAAATGTTTTAAGAATTAAACTCAAAAGACCATAGTTTCATTTTTGGATCAATCAGTAGTTTTTTGTATTTTTAAAAATTATATATTCCATAAACAAAATTCTTAGTCTTTGAATTGACTTCATTTAATAGGCAGTCATGATAGCTAATGTTTACTATAATAGGCTATTTTTAAAATACTTTACATATGCTCTCATTTAATCTTCACATAGCCCTATGATGTAGGTGTTATTACTCTCATTTTGTGTTACTTAATTAACTGATTATTTCTCAGTTAACAAAAGTATTAGAGAATATAAAGCACCTGTAGTATATTTTAACATTTAAAAATTTTAATGTTAAGAGCATCTACTTATTTTCCCTAGTTTTTATGTTCTTGCTATAGATTGGATATAATTGATAAGTTACAGTAGGTGGGTAAGAAATGAAGTAACTATTGTGATATATTAAGTTGATTGCTAAATTGTTTCCTTTTAGAGTTTCTTTTGGTTTTGTTGTTTGATTGTTTTAAGTTTAGAGATAGGGTCTTGCTGTATATCCCAGTCTGGCCTCAAATTCAAGATTTCCTCAAATTCCTCAGCCTCCCGGGTAGGAGTACTGGGATATGCCGCTGTATCCAGCTACAGTTTCTTTATCCCTGCTTTTCTCTCAGTCATGATGAGCATCATTGTATAAGGTGAAGTGGAAGGTAATAATACATGAGGAGATTTGAATAATGAATATTTGAATATAGAATTCCTAAAGTCATTCCTGTAATATTTAAATTTTGTTTCCTACTTTTTCCCAGTCTTTAGATGACCTATCAAATGTCTCTTCTGATGATTCCATACAACTTCATGCCTACATTTCAGACACTGGTGAGAGACTTTGTAGCATAATTACTACTTAAAAACTGTGAATGATTATAATATCCCTGCTGTTTTTCACATATATTTTTATATTTTGTCTTATATTCATTTTAAAGAAGCTTTTGAAGGTTTTGTTTTGTTGTTGTTTTTCCTTGAAACATGTTTTTCATTGAGTTCTTTGACATTTGATTTTATATTTGACTTTTTTCTTTTCTAAGGTTGCCACTATTAACATTTGAAAATGCTTATTTTCTAAGCATTTTTATCATTTCTAGTAAATTCTAAATTTGACTTTTCCACTTTGTACTGAATTTAGCTGGTGATTGTTTTCATAATTCTCATTTCTTTTTCGTGGTGATCTCTGATCATGGTTGGCATTCACACATTCAGAATCGGAATATGAAAGTGGAGTAATGAAGGTTCTGCATAAATGTGTTTGCATAACTAAAGGAGATCTTGAGTGGGGTGAGAAACATAGGACTTTGTGGTCAGTTAGGAATTATTGATATACCCAAAGAAATGGTTGCCATCATTACCATGAAATTATGAAATAATGCTAATTAGTATGAGAAAGTGATAGTTCTCTTACCGATAATCTCTCACTGTTCCTGGAGTACAGGAGTATATTTGTTATATTTTTATATTGAAGTATGCAGACAGCTATATCTCGATCCAATTTCATATTTACATTTTACATATCAAAAAGTTTTTATTATCTAAGTCTAGCTTAAAAATAATGATTTTCATTTTTTGAAAAATCTTTGTTCTCCTGTGCTTCTCAGTAGAGCTAGATACTCATTTAGTATCATCTTTTCTGCCAGATTTCTGGAATAAGTTATCTGTCAATTTTTTTCTTCACATTTTATATGTAGTGAGTATATATTATTACTGTCCTATTATGTTAGAGATCTTAAACTTTGAGTCTAGAGGGGGATACTCATGTCCATGCTTCTGGTGTTAATATTTTTTTTTAGGCTCTTCTGATTTTCTAGTTGCTTTATCCATTTGTTTATTCATTAAGTAGATGAAAGTGTAAAGCAAATCATTTTTTAATAAATTGCTATTTTTCTCAGAGAAAAATATACAGAGATACTGGGGAGGCAGCATCATATAGTAGGTTAAGAAAATACTTTTTGACCAAATTGCCCAGATTCAACCTAACTCTGCAGTTAACAGTTGTGGAAACTCCCACTATGACTCTTTACTGAAATTTCTTCATCTATTAAATGGAAAAATAATAATAATGCCTGTCTCATGGAATAGTTATTGACCTAATTAATTACATTGGTAATTATCTGTACATGACAGGCTACATGTGAGTTTTTAGTCAATAAATATTTACTTTTGCAGCTGGGTACTTGATTTTTGTTCCCGTGTCCTTGACATTTCTGTTATTGAAAGTAAGGATTGTAGTCAATGCAGTGCTACTCCATGACTGCTCCATGAAGTCTGATGTCTACTGTTTTGTTCACTAAGAGATCTTACTTTAAAGAATAGCCAGGCGTGGTGGCACTTGTCTTTAGTTCCAGCATTTAGGAGGCAAAGGCAAGTGGATCTCTCAGTTCCAGGCTAGCTGGGGCTATAGGGAGACCCTGTCTCAAAAAAAAAAAAAAGAATAGCCAGGCGTGGTGGCACTTGTCTTTAGTTCCAGCATTTAGGAGGCAAAGGCAAGTGAATCTCTCAGTTCCGGGTTAGCGGGGGTTAAAGGGAGCCCCTGTCCAAAAAAAAAAAAAAAAAAATCTGACAGATTTTTCAATTCAGATGAATTGAAGATTTCAGTTGGGCTGGAGAGATTGGCTATTCTTGCAGAGGCCCTGAGTTCAATTCCCAGCATCTGTATAGTGGCTAACAACTCTCCGTAACTCCAGGGGAGTCTGATGCCTTCTTTTGACCTCTGAGGGTATTGCATGATATGGGTGCACTTAAACACATGCAGGCAATGCACTCATACACATAAAATAAAAATAATAAAAAATTTTTTAAACATATTGTCTAAATAAGGAACATTTTATCAGCAAAATAAAAAAAAAAATTCTAACCTAGTGTGATTACTGTGATGAGGTTGATTTAAATTCTGGCATTGCTTCTGTAATTGTGATGTAATAATGAATGGTTTATAAACTGCCTTCCATGAGTTACATTGGCCTGATGAAAACAAAATATTCTAGTTCTATGTCAGTGTCTTCTCAGAGTCAGTGTTTGGTAGATCCGTCATCTTTCTTTATAATTAAATGATCTGTTTTCTGCATTTAAAAAATATTAACCTCATTATTCTTTCTGTTGTACGTGTACTTGGGTGGTCTCCTTATCTAACAATTTATGACAAATCTTGATTATTCTTTTTTAAAGTGCTTTCATACGTTATTCTCTGTCTTCTTTTTCTATTCCTTGCTATTCTCCTTGCTCTTACCTTGTAATTGGTTATGGTTAATGGCCTAATTGGCTGCTACATTCTCTTTTTCTTTTTCATACATCCCTTGAACATGGCTGATAAATCCATTCCCTTGTTGCTATGCCAGCAGTGTTTAGAAAACACAATTCTTAACTTGATGGAAAAGTGTAGTATTTGATCAGCCTAGGATCTAGGAGAAAGTAAGAGGTGAACAGTGAATGGAGGTAAGACTTGTATAAAGAACATCATGACCAGAGTCTTTTTCTTTTTTCTTTTTTTCTTTTTTTTGTCTTTTTTTGCCTTTTTTGAGACAAGGTCTCCCTATAGCCTCAGCTGGCCTGGAACTCGTAGAGATCTGCCTGCCTCTGCCTCCCAAGTGCTAGGATTAAAAGTGTATGCCACTATGCCTAGCCAACCAGAGTTTTTCTGTTACTAATATAATGATATCATGTCATCAGCATCCTCAACCAAATCAAAAATACTGATAATGTATGAAAGGGAAGGAAAGCATAAATCTTAGCAAACTTCTATAAAAGTTAGAATTATATTCTGATCACTTATACTTGCCAGTACAGGTATTAATCTAGCTTTTATGTCATTAAAATAATTTACCAAGAAGGTATATAGGAACTTATTTGCCCGATGAGTTTTGTCTTTTAAGACAGCAAAACATTTAGTCAGCTCCAAAACCTCTCTACTTTTTCCCTCCACAATCATGGATCATTGCAATCATATCAGTCTTAGACTTTTGGCAAATATAATAGTCAAATTGTCATATTATTGGTATGCCTCCCACATATGGCACTATTGTAAACTGAAGTAGGGTGTTACAGGTGCCATAAGTCAAAAGAAAAAGCATGTTCTAGAAGTGAAGAAACAGTGAAGCTTCAGGGTCGCTGGGTAACGTGAAGACTACTGTCTTGGTTCTGATACCATTTTCATGCCCACGAGCTTAGAAAAGCAGAACCATATAACTCAGTGACCCAAAGAGCAGCTTGATGTGGAAAAAGAAATAGAAAATCCTAGTTTATATGCAAGTGGAAAAAGTGAGAAATGTGAAGATCATGGTCAGGAGTGGTTTCTATTACCCCCAGGAAAGTGAAGCCTCTCTTTGTATCCCAGCACGGGTATGTCTGGATTGTACTGTCCTCTAGTTCCTGTATACCTATCCTTGTGTCTCAAGCTATAGAGAGTTTAGTATATTTGTCCTTCATTATTCACAGGCTATTGATTCCAAAACCTCTTCAGATAACAAAATCCACAGATGCACAGGTCTCATATAAAATGATAAGAGTATTTGATGTGGCCTGTGTACATCCTTTGATATATTTTGAATCTTCTCTAGATTGCTTGTATAACCCAGTGTATAGAAATGCTATTTAAACAGTTGGTGAACTATATTGGCTAGAGAATAATGATTTTTAAAAAAAGTTTATGCATACTCAGTGCAAACATTTAAAAATTTTTCAATGGACAGTTTGAATTTGGGGATACAGAGGGTCAGCTTATAAAAATAGCTTCTGAATTTCCAAACCCAGCAAGGACAATGGGAACAGTAATCATCATACATGCCTTCATAGCTCTGAGAACCCAGAATGCCTAGAGTTGAAAATTAGTTTCAAAAAGCAAAAGCCATAGGAAGAAATATGAGCCACAAGAAGGGAAAGTTAGTAGACTCAGCAAATGAGATAAGTTGTGTCCTTAAGAATTGAGAGGCGCCAATCAGTCAGTACTTAAATATGTTGAATGGTATTCAGAAAAATAAATCCTAAGGCATGAGTAAACAGCATTAAAAAGTACAGTTTTATAAATAAAAAGTACAGTAGTTGAAATTAAGATGATTGGATTAAGTACTTGATAAGAGGGACTGGTGAGATAGCTCAGATGGTAAAGTACTTGTCACAAAAACCTGAGGACTTGAATTCAGATCCTCAGTACCCATGCAAAAGCCAAACACCTTAGCACACCCCTACAATATCCCTGGGCATGCAGAGACAAGAGGATCCCTGAACCTGCTGACCAACGGGTCTAGTTGATTCATTGGGCACCAGCTTCAGTGAGAGACCCTGTCTTGAAATAATAAGGTGGAACACAACTAAGAAAGCTACCTGCTGTTGACGTACAGCCTCTGCAGGCACACACTCAACATGTGCCTGCACACCTTCACACGTACATACTCACACATAAAGTAGATACAGATTAGAGGAAAGCGGTGACTTTTTGGAGACCCAGAGTGATTTAAAACACAGAGAATGGCAAGCTTAGAAAGTCAAAAACATGATTCAAAGTTCTTCTCTTTCTCTAAGATTAATACAAAATAGAAACAGGTTTTGGTTTTAAAGGCTCCCTGGTATGTGGAAAATAAATAAGAAAATGAGAGGTTGTTGTTGCTGCTGCTGAATCCCCAGAATAAAGTACACTTGTGAATTGTTGAATGCTATCAAAGTAGAGAATTGCCAGGGGATGCTTCTCATCCTGTGGCTTTTACTGTTTAATTGAACAGATTTTAGTTAAAGTTCAACTGAATAGTGAAGGCTAGTAAAAAGCTTACAATTTTGTGTCCTGGGTTCCTTCTGTATTAAGTTTAAAAGATCGTACTACCTTCCTCTGAGCGGCTCTGTGATAACATCCTTAATAATAAGGAAATGCTCTTGTGAAGAGACTCTAAAGTAGACATCAGTTGATGGCTCGTACTGTCATCAGACTTAGCTTGTTTTGTGTTATGCTCGTCATTTGTACTACCTTACTTGAGAGAGCACAGAGAATAGGAATCTCTTTTATCCTTTGCTGCCATTCTTTTGTCTCCGTCTGTCATTTCAAATTCTTCATTTCATGTTGTCTTTGTTTGTGTGTTTTTGTTCTTCATCTTCCTCCTTTTTGTGTCTTTTGTTCCTCATTTTGTTTTAAATGACTAGTATATGCTGACTATGACCCATATGCTGTGGCAGGCGTTTGTAATGATCATGGCAAGACATACGCGTTATATGCCATCACTGTGCACCGGCGCAACCTAAACACTGAGGAGATGTGGAAAACCTACCGTCGCTACAGTGACTTCCATGACTTCCACATGAGAATCACAGAACAGGTAATGAGCTTTGTAAAGCCTGTGTATTTTACATTGGTTTTTTTGTTCAGTTTTGACTCTGTGTCTTGAAGGATGTTCAGATATTGATAAAGCTAATGAGAGAAAGTAAGGTAGTAATTTATGTAATCAGCATAATTATTAGGATGATTTTGAGGGAATATGAAAAACTTTAACCACTCTAACTGTTGTGGAGTAACAACGGAGCACCAGTGGTGTACCTTAGAAAAATGAAGATGAACTGTGTTTCTGTTTTAAGAGAAAGAGAAAGAATCTTGTGCTTTGCAGAGGCGTTGGTTTAGGTATGAAGATTACTGTAACTCACTTGAACACATGATTTTGTTGGCATAATTTAGAGCAGTAGTTATTTTGAATGGTAGTTCCATCCAGCAGTGCAACAATTTAATCCTGGATGCTTCACTTAAGTTATTTTGAACCATGGCCTAAAATAAACCTAACATTAGCCAAAATACTGTTTTAAATTCTTATTAAATGTAGTCCTTTTGTTTTGTAGAAGTAACTATGAGGACTTTTACAGTTAACTGAAAAAAGTTTTACTTTCCTATTTGTGATTAGCTGTTTTTCTTCTCCTTAACTTAGAAAAAACAATCCCAGATGAAATGGAATACATTATCGTGAAGCTTATTTTAACTCTTTGAAGTCTTTGAATGATTCAAACATTTTAAGTATATAAATAGTATTAAGATAATAAAATAATTAAAGATAATGCCCAATTGGATTTCAAATAGCATTATACTGCTTTAGAAATCAGAAAATAGCCTTTTCAGATAATATATGGGAAAAATATGGTTGGTGTCATGATAATCTCATAATATTTTGCAGAGAGACTAAGATAAACTATTACTAGCTTTAAAATGATTAAAAATAGGTTTTGATGAACTTCTCAACTTTATTGATAGAACTAATTTTAGCAATATAACTGAATAGGCTTTGGACATGTCTATTCATCTTAACTTGTTTTAAATAAATCTCCATGTTTAGCTTGATTTGTTTGAGGTGAAAATTTCTAGCTCGTATTGGAGAAATAACTGCTTTACCTTTTACCTATTGAATAATTGTCTTAGAAGCATACAGCTCATATATCTTTCTTCCTTCCAAGCACTTGAACTAAATAAAAATTATTAATTGCCAAGGTTAGTTTGACTTAATATAAATTAAAAAGACTTTAGTTAAATAGGACACTCTCTGTATACAAATTCTGTCCACAAAAACTGATCATTTTATTCCTACTTATGCAAATAATGTTAACCCCATAGAGTGCTTAAAGTAAAATGATTTCTAAAGTTGGTTTTACTTTGTTTGATTTAATTAGGTACATTTTTTTCCTCCCAGTGTAAGTAAATGAACCATCTTTTATTTTCTTTAAAGACTTCAGTAGTATTATGTTTATGGAGATTGATAGAATTAAAAATTTAAATGTTAAATGTTTTTAGAAATGGCCTGAACCACCTATTCATTTATTCAGAAAACATTTATGAAGTGTTTCCTATGTGCCTGACTCTCCACAGTGCCTGGAAAATAGCAACCAGACAGACAGGTTCTTGCCTCTAGGAAAATACATTCCTGTGGATACAGTGTGTCTCCAGGGTTGTCTGTATTCTAGGATGAACCCAACAAGAGTAGAGATAAGCATAGTCTTGTTAATAGTATTAAATATTCATTATGCAGCTGAATAAAAGTACGTATGTTTTAATTTTTCTTAGTATACAATTTCAGTCTTGCTTTTTCAAACTTTTAATGTTTCTTAAGAATTTAAACCTGGGTCAGATGTAGTGGCACATGCCTTTGTGCCTTTGAGTTTGAGGTCAGTCTCATCTACATAGCAAGTCCTAAGCCAGCTAGATTTGCATAGTGAAACCCTGTCTCAAAAAAACAAAACAAAAAAGGCTAATCCTGATATAGGTAATGCAGACAGGTAAAGTGTTTGTGCTTAGAATGGTATGATTTATATTTTGTATGTGAGTTCTTTTTAACAGACATGCTGCTTTTAATATGTATGAATTATTTTTGGTAAATTTCCAATTTTTTCACTTTAAAATATTTCTGTATTGTTCTGATGAGTTATATAAAATTTATTCCATTTAATCATGACAGTAATTTAGAAAATTGATTTATGATTCTGTCCCAAATAACGTTAAAAGTATCTTGTTTTTCTAATCTAGACTTTTGGTTTTGTAATGTTTAGTTTCTTCTTAATATTTAAAGTTTATGGAAGAAATTCCTATTTTAGTGGATGCTGCCATAATTTCTTGGCATTTTAGTTTACCAGGGCTGGCATAATAAAATACCTCAGGACTGGTAAGTTACACAATAGAACTTTATTTCTTATAGTTCTGAAAGCTAGAAGTTCAAGATCCAGTATCGGTAGGTTTGTTTTCTCCTGAGGCCTCTTTCTCTCTGGCTTGTATATGAGCGTCTTTTTGCTGAGTCCTCACATGACCTTTTCCCTGTGTTTGTGTGTATCCCCTATGCCTTTATCAGATTATCTTCTTATAAGGACACCAAATGGCAGGTTGACTTACAGCGTCCCCCCAAAGCCTTGGCATAGCTTATCTTTTAAAGGGTCCCATTTCTTAATATGTAGCTATAGTATGAGATACTAGAGGTTAGAACTTCAACATGTGAATTTGGGGAAATGCAGTTCAGGCCCCTAGTTTTTGATAAGGCAGAATATACTAGGCACACTAAACTGACTTGGTCATTTAGTATCACACATAAATAATATTTTAGGAAACTATATATTATATACCTTCAAAACAGTTTAGGAAGTACATTGACTTGCACAAGTATGATGTGTGTTTTTATGTGTATGAGTATATTGCCTGCATGTATATAAGTGTACCCGTGTGATACAATACCTGCAGAGGTCAGAAGAGAGCATTGAATTCCCCATGGAGTTAACTGCCATGTGGGTGCTGGGTATTGAACTCAGGTCTTCTGCAAGAACAGCCAGTGCCCTTAACCTCTGAGCCATCTCTCCATTCCCTAGTGTTTGTGTGTGTGTGCGTGTGTGTGTGTGTGTGTGTGTGTGTGTGTTTAATTATTAAAACAAATACTCTCCATTTCACAAATATTCATTTCTATTCTATGTATCACCAAATTTGTAAGTTATCACTACAACACTTTCTATGTAAATTGTCCCTGCCTTTTTATTTTAGAACTAGTGTAGTTGAAAACCCTTGTTTTGGCAAGATGTAGTAGATTACTCTCGTGGACCCTTGAAGATATACCTAAATGTTAAATCTATAAATGTTAGACATACATTGTTTTCTATTTGTTATTTTACAAAGAAATAAAACAATATGACTCTTATTCGTAGAGTAATCCATGAATTTATTTATCATGGGATATAGGGAAGAGGTTGCTAATGCTTATTATAGTTCTATATAGAGTTGTAATATAATCACTATCTATACTTAGGAATTTGCATTTTCTGATTTTTATAGGTATGTGTTACAGTGATTAGTTTATAGTTATTAATATTAATAGTCTGTTAACAAGCAAGACTATCATAACTGTGATAAAAATTTTAATTTGTTAATACTTGATTCACAAGTCAAATTGTTGTAAAGTATTACTGAAAACCCTTTACTATGAAAATTTTGAACAACCTCAAAATTATAATACTAAAAAGAAATTCCATCTGGCTCATGCCCCTCTTCATCAGTTACCACTTTGGACCTATTTTTAAAGAATATAGTCTGTCATGTCAGAAGGAACATGAGGCCACTAGTCCCATTGCACCCACATTCAGAAGCAGAAGGAGATGAATGTTGCTGCGCAGCTCACTTTCTCCTTTATATTCTGTCTGGGACCTTAGCTCATGGGATGCTGCTGCCCACTTTCAGAGTGGATCTTCCTTTCTTAATTAAAATTCTCTGGGAATGTCCTCAGAAACAGTACCTCAAAGTATGTGTCCCAGGTAATTCTAAATCCTGTTGAGGTGACATTGGAGCTAAGCTATGATACTACCCTCTCTTGGTCACCCTCTGGGGAGGGGGAAGCTGGCAGATGTGACCACCTTGCACTCCATCATGCTGCATTCTTCCTTAGTGGATGTACTGGGAGGTCACCAGCATATACTTGGGGCCGGGGTGGGAGGGTTTGCAGAGAGAAAATAGCAGATGTCTGCCCTGGAGAACTTGAGGGGAACAATGGAGAATAGACAGAATAGACAAGTGTTTCATTCCGTTGCTGTGACAAATACCTTGACTAAAAGCATCTTAGAGGGGAAAAGGTTTTATTTCATCTTACAGGTCACAGTCCATCATTGAGGGAAATGAGGGCAGGCACTTGCACAGGAACCATGAAAGCATGCTGCATGTTTGCTTGCTTTGCAGGCTTATGCTTAGTTAGCTTTTTTTTTTTTTTCCTTTAATTAAAAATTTTATTTGTAAAAAAATCATATGAATACTGTATTTGCATCATTCTTGATTGACAATTCTTTGCAATGAAAGGATGATGGAGTAGGATAACTGTATTTTGGGGGTTTTATACAATTCTTTTCTATTTTTTAATATAAGAAAATATTGCCCCAAATTATCTGAAGATACTTTTGACCAGTAGAAGATTTATCACATGGAAAATTCTTTGTCCTAAAAAGAGAACTGTTGAATGTATTTTGTCTTATAGTTTGAAAATCTGTCAAACATATTGAAGCTTCCTGGTAAAAAGACTTTTAACAATATGGATAGAGATTTTTTAGAAAAGAGGAAAAAGGATTTAAATGCCTATTTACAGGTAAGTTCATTTTACCATTTCCCATAGATTTTCATTTACTATACCTCAAAGTAGAGTGGATATCTTTCTTGAGTGATGTTTGTTGGAGCATGTGCTTATCCTGCCTGGGTGTCCTGGGCTCCATTTCCAGCTTCATTAGCCACAAGAAGAATGGAGCATTCTGACTCTAATCGTGGGAGAGTGAACACTTTTGAGGAGTACGTCAAATGTGACATGCATTCTTTTCAATACTTTATAAAACTTTTATTCCTATATTTGGTAATTAACTTGAAGTTTTCTTGTAAATAATGTTAGGGTTTTGTTTCTTTGTGTTTAGATAAATAGGCACAAGCATGTTTGTTTCAGATATTGTATGGTAGATTCAACAGTTAAATGTTCCCAATTCAGTACATAGTAACTCTTTGTGTTGTAGCAAAATTGCTAAATTGTTATTCCTAGAATAATTCTAGAGAGGCATAGATCTGAAAAGCTGTTTCTTATGTGTAGCATCTTGATATACAGTTTACTCTTAGAAATAGCAAGTAATGTTACTTGTTTCTTATTGTATGCGCCACTTGAACTCCCAGAGATATGTTTTGGACCTAGATACCCAGATGCCAAATAGAATAATGACTCTTCAGTTTTTTATCCTAGTTAAAGGTTTATAATGTTTTCACACATATTTAAAAAAGGCATCATCCCAATTGATAGTATTCCATTATTATTGGAACATTGACACTTTTGTTTACTGTCTATGACAGTATCTGCTTTCACAAGCAGTAGAGTTGATAGTTATAGTAGAGATTCTGTGGACAATAAAACCCAAATAAATTGCTACTGGCCCTTTTAGAAAAAGTTTGCTAACACCTCTCTTAGAATTTAGTGAAACTTAAAAGCTAATACACTGGATATTTTGTTTGGAAGATTTTTTTTTTTCTTCTTTTTCGCTATAGATATTCATGGTTGTGACTGGGTTTGTTTATCATTGTAATACCCTGTTATTGTGTAGTGAAAGGGCAGGAAAAATCATAAATCTTATCTGTTACATCTATTCTCTCTTAGCTTGAAGCTGGAAGCCACATTCCTAAGACATTTTGATTTAAAAAAAATGCCAGTTTCAATTCCATTAATATCTTTAGTATATTATATATCTTTTCTTAAGATCAGTTACATTTGTAAGACAACAAATAACTTTTTCCAAATGTGGTACCATGGGTCTGGTTTTTAAATGCGGTTTTGCTGTATACTTCATGAACTCAATAGATTACAACTTGTTGCATTGAAGGAACTAATAACTAAGTCATTATTGGTTATGAAAGCAGTAATTTGTTTGGGACTTCTTTATAGCACTTGAAATTTTTGTATATTTCTTAAAATTCTAACTATTTATTTCTGTTTAATGTGAACTATAGTTATGTTACTAACACAATTTTCTAATGTTGATCTTCTTAGTCTAAGCCATAGGTTCAGAAAATAAAGTGAAAATATTTTACATTCATAACTTTTTGTGAAGTGAAATGAGAAACAACAATTTCCTTTATTTTGTGAGCTCAAACTAACCTTCTTTTCCCTCTAGTTACTCTTAACTCCTGAAATGATGAAAGCTTCCCCAGCTTTGGCTCACTGTGTGTATGATTTCCTTGAGAACAAAGCCTATAGTAAAGGGAAAGGGGATTTTGCTCGCAAGGTGAGTGAGCTGTTGATTTTTTTTTTTTTTTTTTTTTTTTGAGGTCTGCTTTCTTATTTTTTCAATAAAGGAACGGTAAAGGTCTGTATGTGATTTAAAATGAGATGTTTAGTGTGCATTGGTATTGTGTGTTCTAGCTTTAATAACTGTACTGGTACCTGAGGTATCTATTATGTACAAGCTCAGGGCGAGATCTACCAGAAACTTGAAAGAAAAACTAACAAGCAAGTCAACTAAATAGTCCATTAAGTAAAGTTTCCCTAAAGTAGGTCACAAGGTTTTTATTATCTTGAGCAGGAATTTTTTTTTAAACTGGAGGAAATGTCTTTTAGTTGGAATAAGGACAAGGAAAATGTTAAATAGAATGTGTTTTATTCTGAAAGTATTTATGCCTAAGAAGTAAAGCCTTTATTATGTAAAATATTTTAAGTAATTTAAAAAATGGAACCAGACTGCACTTGGAATAAGCATTGAAAACACATTCCCTTCACATCCCTGCTTGACTACTTACTACCTGTGACCTTCAGTGCCTTACTTTTTATATTGCTACTTTTATTTCCTCAAGAAATGAAGGTGTGGGGAGGGGGCTCCAGAAATGGCTCAGTGGTTAAGAGGACTGACTGCTCTTGCTGAGGACCCAGGTTCAATTCCCAGCACCCACATAATGGCTAACAACTGTCTGTAACTCTACTTCCAGGGGACTCTAATGTGTTCTTCCAACCTCTGTGGGCCTCGCACATCATGGGTCCACTTACACACATGCAGGCAATACACTCATACACAAAAATAAAATGTTATAAAAAGAAATGAAACCTGTCACTCTTCATTTTAGGCCATTGTGTAAATCAAGTAAGATATTACTCTGTGTTTTAAAGTTTTAGACACATAATTAACCTCTGTGTAAATGTTTGCTGTTAATATAGCAGAAGTAGTAGCAGAACTTGGAAAGGTGTGCAGTGACTGTTGTATTCTTTTGCAAGTTTTTAGAAGTCTTGGGGTAATTGAAATGAAAACTGAAAAAGAATTCTCTACCACTGTTGTTCCTTCCTAAAAAGACTGGCCTTTTAGGAATTAATACAAATAAATAAGAGTTTATAATTTTTAAAACTCATATTCTGGGGGCTGGAGAGATGGCTCAGTGGTTAAGAGCACTGACTGCTCTTGCAGAGGACCTGGGTTCAATTCCCAGCATCCACATGGTGGCTAGCAATCATCTATAACTCCATTTCCAGGGAATCCGTTGCCCTTTTCTGACCTCTGCGGGCACTACACACCACAGGTATACTTATACATGCTGGCTATACACTCATACACATAAAATAAAAATAATAAATAAAATATTTCTTTAAAAACTCATTCTAGAAAGTGTGTGTGTGTGTGTATGTGTGTGTGTGTGTGTGTGTGTGTGTGTGTTCGTTCGTTCATGCTCTGGTGCACATGTGTATGAATGCATGTGGAAGCCAGAGACTGATGGAAGGTGTCTTGATCAACCGTTCTCCACCTTACTTTTTGTGACAGGGTCTCCCACTAAACTCAGTCCACTGCTCTGGCTAGACTTGTGTGCCAGCAAGCTCCAAATTCTCTTGTCTCTGCCCAACTAGCAGCCATGTTCAGCTCCTTTACATAGGTGGCAGGGATTGAGTTCAGATTCATCCTTGCCAGGCAGGCACTTTACTAACTCAGGGTCTCCTCATTCCTGATGCTCTAGAAAAGATTCTTGAAGTTTTCTCTGATTTTTATATTGTGTCCTTTCTTTGATGGTTTATATCATGTTATTTTATTTTATGTTGCTATTTTATGCTATGTTGTGTTATTTTATGTTGCTACTTTATGTTATGTTATGCTATATTATGTCATATTATGGTTTTTTGTTTGCTTTTTTTTTTTTTTTTTGAGACAGGGTCTTCCTGTAGCCCAGTCTAGCCCCAGAACTTGCTATATAGACCAGTCTGTCTTCCACCTCACAGAAATCTGCCTGCCTCTGCCTGGGAAGTGCTGATATTAAAGGCATGCACCACCACACAGGGCTTGAGGTTTTTCTTTGTTAATAATTTCTCCTTTTTATGGGCATGGTGGTGTGCACCTGTATCTGTAATACTTAGAATACTGAGTTAAAAAGATTGCTTGAGCACAGGAGTTCATGACCAGCTTGGACAACATAATGTGACCCCATTTCAAAAGATTAAACTAAATTAAAAGCTCTTCTTTTGGAGGGTTCCTTATATAACCTGTGATTTCTTTAGATAGCTCTCCATTTCTTATTTGATAGTTATATAATCTGAATATCAAACTTTATTTTCTGTCTCTCTGGAGAATCTTATGCCTTCTTATATCTCTAATCATATTTTTCTTTAACTCATACTCTTTCTATTTTAATAAAATGTGATTGGCACATCTAGCTGGTACATCTCTTAGTCTTTTTGTAATGGTACCACATTCCCTTAGTAGATTCTCATTGAACATACATAATGTATCCTAAGAAATATTTTTTAAACAAACTTAAAATGATTATTAGTTATTCAACTTTCTGTTTGTTTTTGAATACTTGTTTTCTTTTCAGTGTCTACCCAAATATCTCACTGTTGCTTTGAGTAATGATTGAAATATATAATGGTCAATTCTACTTATATCAATTTCTATTTGAGACAATATTTTTATTCAGAATTTCTTAATAAGTAAGCAATGAAAGCTTTTATTCCTTTTCTAACAGCGTCTTCATCAGTCAATATTTTTTAATTCATTTATGTGACAAGGTATATTTTTAAATCACACCAAAGGCAACAGCTCTGTGTAATCTTAAAGTACAATGGCATAATACTGACTGGAAAAATCATTTTATCTTTCCATGTGCTGCGTTGTGTGTTTTTGAAGACTTCTGAGTTGAGCAGCAAATCTGATGTGATGAAGCTAATGGTATAATTTCTTTTTCCCTTTAGATGGACACTTTTGTAAATCCACTTCGCAATTCTATGAGGAATGTTTCAAATGCAGTTAAATCCCTTCCTGATAGCTTGGCAGAAGGAATGACTAAAATGTCAGACAACATGGGCAAAATGTCAGAAAGATTAGGTCAAGACATAAAGCAGTCATTTTTTAAGGTAAGAAGACATTTCCAGTGATTTCTAATGGAGATTATTTTTAAATCAGCTAAGATGTGTTCTATTCCTTTCCCAAATCTTCAGACACAGGCTCATAAAAAAAGTAAAGCTGAAAAGAGCAATGTTATATCAAAAACAGGTACTGAAAAATCCTGTCACGCATCAGTTTCTTCTATGGTAAAAATTTAAAATCCATTTGCAGCAAATATTTTAAATCACTAAAGTTAATATTTTGAATTGTTTTATTCCATTAAACCATTTTGATTCTTTAATGCCATAAACTTCTTTGCAAATAACTTGTTTTTGCAAGCAAATTATACTAATATTCACTAAAGAAACATAAAATCTAATTTCTCCTTATTCTCCTTATTCACATAATGAAGGCCCGCCAGAACAAAGTAAGGAAAAGGCCTTCAGATGGTCAGTGTCAGGGCCTGTCTTAATGTGCTCAATTTCTATTTGAGGTTTTGGGGGGTTTTTTTCGGGGGGGCGGGTGGTCTTTTTGAGACAGGGTCCCCCTGTAGCCCCAGCTGTCCAGAAACTCACTATGTAGAACAGGCTGGCTTTGAATTCACAAAGATCCGCCTCGTTCTGTCTCCCAAGAGCTGGGATTAAAGGTGTGCGCCACCACACCTGGCCTTGAGAAAGTATTTTTATTTCTTTAATAAGTAAACAATGAAAGCTTTTATTCCTTTTCTAATAATGTCTTTATCAGTCAAAGTTTTAATTCATATATGTGTTGAAATACATTTTAAAATTACTCCAAAAGGCAACTGCTGTGCCACCATCGCTGGGTGCCATGGAAGAGTTTCCAGGAAGCTTTTTATTACGTTCCTAGATAAGGATTTTGGACTGAGTTCCTTTCTTACATTCCTAACTTACATTTAAAAATAATTTTGACATAGTTTTCTAAAGTTGTCATCAAAGACAGGAAAAACCATAAAGCTATTAGATTTCTTGTTACTTCTTAGATCATGTTTGAGCTGTGATGGGAATGTGTAATAGCTAATTGAATGTGAATCTGAGTGAATAGTTTCCTTAATGTAGACACAATGCTTCTCTGTTAAATGTTATACTTTCTACGGTGCTGTATCTTTGTCTGTAATTGTGACAAGTATACCAACCTTTAAATGATTGGCAGGGCTACTGCTGAGACTTTGTCATATGTCCTTGTATGGGCTTCACAGTAGGTGATCTTGATAGTCTTTGCTGTATTGCCAAATGTTTTTCAGCTGACATTGGTTTTTCTTTCCTTTTCCCTTTATCTAATCATTGGTCAATTCCTTAAACCTATTAACATACTGTAAAGAGGTCTTATGGTAAAAGATTGGAGTTCTTCTATTCCTTTGTAATTCTATGGATTGTGTGATCTTCAAGTCAACCTGGCTTAGTTTTAAATTCTTCTACAAACTATGGAGTTTGGCTAAGTAACTCCCCATTCAATTTAAAAGTCAATTCTTTTTTAAAATACCAAACAGACCAAAAATAGACCTTTTGGGTAATATTTGATTTCACATTCTAGAATGATCAACTTTACTAGTATGTTACACACAAAATCAAATCAAATACTGTGTTTTGGTTTGATTTATGATGATGGTATATTTGACTGTTTGCCTTAGTGTGTTAATTTATTTCTTTTAAATGTATAGGTGCCTCCTTTAATTACGAAGACCGATTCAGATCCTGAACACTGTCGAGTCTCAGCTCAACTTGATGATAATGTGAGTTAATTGTATTCTTGGCACTAGGCGTAAGAGTTACAATTTAAATCATGCTTAGCAGATCTTTACTTGTTAATAAATATGCATATGTATCATTCACTCACTTTACATATTGTGCTAAGTAAGCTCAGTAAATTCTTAGATACTGAACATGTTCCTCTCATTAGCACTCTTACTAAAACAAACAAAACCAGAAATTACTAGTACTCTAGAAAGTCCTCATCCTCTCTTCTAGCATAACCTTCTCCTCTATGAAGGACTGTTGCTCTACTTTTATCTTGCTTTTATACTTCGTAAAAATGAAACTGCAAAGTCTATACACTGTATGTGTGGCTTTCTTGGCTCTACATTGTGACATTGTTCTGTGCTGTTACTTAATTGCTTAATTCTTGTGTCTTTGTGGTATTTAATCTTGTAATTTTAGCACAGTTTATTAATTGGATTATGCATAGAACTTCTGTAAACACTTTAGTTCATGTTTTATAACTGAAAAAATAATTATATGTTCCTATACCTAGAAATTAAATTCCTGAGTCAAAGAGTATACGTAAACTCAGTTTTAGGACATACTGCCAAACATTTTTTCAAAAGTATTTGTGCCAAGCTCACTGTCTCCCTACCCCATTTCTCTCATCCACCCCCACCCTGTCCCCTGCCATCCTCTATCACAGGCAGGCTCCAGTTTAGTTCCTTCACCTCAAGTCCTAGGACTAGTTTCCCAAACCAGGCATTAACTAATCACCCTACCATAGATCTCTTAGTCCTCACCCAGGTAGTCACCCTCATCACCAAATTCCCAGCCTCCAGATCAGGCAGACAGACCTGCTCAATGAGGACTCTTATCAGTCTACTACCCAGCAAGAACTCGAAATACTTAACAATTTGTCTTCCATACCTAAACAAAAAGTAACTAAGGTACATAAACAATATTAACAGAAGCAAAATTAAACGAAAGCAGAGTAGACGTTCCTATTGAACACATGCTCAACAAAGAATACCCAAACAGCAATGCAAAAACACAAACAATATGAAAAACCAGGAAAATATGTCCTCAGCAAAACCCACGAGTCTTACAGAGATGCACAGCATTGAGAACCACGCTGTAGAACCTCAGGATGTAGAATTTAAAAGAACAATTCATAAACATGATCAAAGAACTTCAAGAAAGCACAAACAATTCAAAGAACTCAAAGAGGAAAAGTATAAACTTTTAACAGAAGTCTAAGAATATACAAATGTGCAGCTTAATGAAGTATCAAAAACAATTTATAACCTGAAAAGTGAATTCACTGAAGAGATAGAAATAGTGAAGAAAACCAAAATGGAAATGAATATGGGACTGAAAAACTCAGTAAACCAATTAGAAACAACAGGAGAAAGTCTCACAAGCAGAATGAATGAAATGGAAAACAGAATGTCAAGACTGGAGAATGAAGTTGACGATCTGGACTTCTTAAGCAAAGACTATGCAATATTCAAAAAATCACAGGAATGGAATACTCAGAAAAAGTGGGACACCATAAACAACCAAATCTACATATTAAAGGCATACAGGAAAGAGAAGAAACTCAAACCAATGGCATCGAACAGATCTTCAATAGGATTATAGAGGAAAACGTCCCTAAATAAGGAAAGATATGTATATAGAGATTCAAGAAGCACAGAGAACACCATTAAGGTATGATCAAAACAGAAAGGCCCTGTGGCATATCATAGTAAAAATATTAAATGTACAGAACAAAGAGAGTACTGAAAGCTGCTAGAGAAAAACAAGTTACATATAGAGAAAAACCCATCAGGATTACAGCCAACTTTTCAATGCAAGCTATGAAAGCCAGAAGACCCTGGAACAAAGTATTCCCAGATCTAAACAACCATGGATGCCAACCCTGAATACTTTATCCAGCAAAACTATCTGTCATTGTCGAAGGGGAACAGAAATCTTCCATGACACAAATAGCCTGAAAGAATTCATGTCTTCCAAACCAGCACTACTGAGAATACTTGAAGCAACACAAAGGACTGAAAAAAAGGAATGAGTATGCTAAGAGGCTACAGAAGAAAAAGTAAAGGTATAACAACAGAAACACAAAATAGGACCACAAACAAAGAAATTAAAACAACAGTATACAATATACACCTTTCAATAATCACACTAAATATCAATGGCCTCAACTCCCCTGTCAAAAGACACAGGCTGGTGCAATGGATCAAGAAAGAAAACCCATCTTTTTGTTGTCTTCAAGAAATTTGTCTCACCTTCAAGGATAGAAACTATCTTAGGGTGAAATGATGGAAAACAATATTCCAAGCAAATGGCTCCCTAAGAAGCAAGCAGGTGTCACAATTTTAATATCTGACAAAATAGACTTCAAATTAAAATTCATCAGAGGAGATGAGGGTTACTGCATTCCAATCAAAGGAACAATTATACAAATAGATTACAATCATGAACATTTATGCACCAAGCTCTAGAACACCCAATTTCATAAAATCAGTAGTCTAGGACTATAAAACAGAGATTGACATCAACTCAGTGATAGTGGTCAACTTTAAAACTCCACTGTCTTCAGTTGACAGGTCAGCTATACAAAGAATAAACAGAGAGACATCTGAATTAAATGACATACTACATGAAATGGACCTAACATATATATAGAATATTACACCCAGCCACCAAAGAATACACTTTCTACTCAGCAGCTCATGCAAGTTATTCTAAAATTGACAACATTCTGGGGCACAAAACAAATCTCAACAAATACAAAGAAACTGAAATAATTCCATGTCTTCTATCAGACCACAGTGCAATAAAGTTATAATCAACAGCAAAAGAAGCTCTAGCAAATACAAGAACTCATGAAGGTTAAACAACACTACTAAATCATGAATGGGTCCAAGGAGAAATTAAGAAATAAAAGTATTCCTGGACAAAATAAAAATGAGAACACAACACAACAAAGCTCTGGGACACCCTGACAGCAGTCCTAAGAGGGAAATACATAGCTTTTGGTGCCTATGTTAAAAAATCAGAAAGAGCACATGCAAACGACTTGACCGTACAACTCAAGACTCTGGAAAGGCAAGAACAAACCAACACCAAACATAGTAGACGAAAATAAATAATAAAACTCAGAGCAGAAATTAATGAAATAGAAACAAAACAGTACAAAAAAATTAATGAATCTGTGAACTGTTTCTTTTAAAGGTTAAACAAGACCCTTAGCCCGGTTAGCCAAAAGAAAGAAAGAGCAAATCCAAATCAACAAAATAAGAAATGAAAGGGGAAATATCACAATAGACACCAAAAAAATCCAAAACACTGTAAGGGAATACTTTAAAACTCTATACTCCATTAACTGAAAACATAAGAGAAATGGATGAATTTCTAAAATCATGGCGACCCCCAAACTTAAACCAAGAGGAGATCAACAGCTTAAACCGGCTTAAAAAAAAAAAAAAATCCAACTAAAAAAAGCCCAGGCCCAGATGGCAGAATTCTACCAGACATTCAAAGAAAATTTACAACCAATACTGCTTAAATTCAAAAAGATAGAAACAGAAGGAGAACTCCCAAACTCGTTCTATGAAACCATTATCACTCTAATTCCCAAACCAGGTAAAGATACAACAGCAAAAAAACTATAGACCCATATCCTTAATAAACATAGATGCAAAGATAGTCAACAAAATACTTACAAACCACAAACAGACACACACCAAAAAGATCGTCCACCATAATCAAGTCAGCTTTATTCCAGAGATGCAGGGATGGTTCAACATATATAAGTCAATAAATGTAATAAAACATATAGATAGACTTAAAGACAAAAACCACATGGTCATCTCAATAGATGCAGAAAAGGCATTTGACAAAATCCAACATGCATTCATGTTCAAAGTCCTAGAAGGAATTGGCCTGGAAAGAACATACCTCAACATAATTAAAGCTATATACAATAAGCCCATAGCCAACATCATCCTAAATGGAGAAAAACTGGAAGCATTCCCATTAAAATCAGGAACCAGACAGGGCTGCCCACTATCTCCACTCCCTTTCAATACAGTGCTTAAAACTCTTGCAATAGCAGTAAGACAAGAGAAGGAAATTCAAGGAGTACCAGCTGGAAAAGAAGAGGTTAAATTATCCTTATTTAAAGATGATATGATCTTATTCATAAGAGATCCCAAAAATTCCACTAGGAAACTGTTAGAATTGATTAATATTTTCAGTAAAGTGGCAGTATACAAAGTCAACTTTAAAAAAATCAGTAGCCTTTCTTTATACCAATAACAAGCAATCAGAAAATGTACTCAAGGAAACCCTCCCATGCTTAATAGCCTCAAAAAATAAAAAAAAAAAAATTAAGAATATACCTAACCAAAGACATTAAAGATCTCTACAATGAAAATTTCAAAACTTTAAAGAAAGAGATAGAGGAAGACACTAAGAGATGGAAATATCTACCATGCTCATGCATTGATAGAATCAATATTGTGAAAATAACCATCTTACCAAAAGCAATTTATAGATTCAATGCAATCCCAATCAAAATACCCATCACATTTTTCACAGAGCTTGACAAAATCATGCTAAAATTCATATGGAATCACAAAAGACCCCAGATAGCCAAAACAATCTTGGGAAAAAAGAATAATGTTGGGGGGGATCACCATACCAGATCTCAGATTATATTACAGACTGATAGTCATAGAAACAGCATGGTAGTGGCACAAAAATAGACACGTAAATCAGTGAAACACAATAGAAGACCCAAACATGAGTTTCAGCCACCTGATATTTGACAAAGCTGCAAAGAACATACTCCTTTATGGAACCTCATCCACCCACAGCTCAGGGACCATTGTGCAAGAGGATGTGGAAAGATGTAAGAGCCAGGGCTGGTTCATGAACACAGGGAGGTGGAGGCTTCCAGGCCACTGGAGGCTTGCTCATGTGAGCCTGTGGCAGCGGTGGTATCAAGTGCAGGACCCATGTCAGCCCAATTATACAAGGGCCCGAAGGGGAGGTGAGAAATAGGTGGTGGGCCAGCACTAGATTGAGAACTATTTAAGTCTGATTGCTGATGGGTGAGGGAGAGTATGATTTACAAAGGACCACTGGATGGACTGACTAGAGTCCAGTGGATGCATTTACACTGAAAGACATATGGGTACAAACACCTGAATGAATAGGACTCAGCATGTATGGCAGAGTGCATAGGGTTTGGTGGGGGAATAGGGGGAGGCATGGATGGGGGAAGGGGGGATGAGGCTTTATGACTGGGAAATGTATGAAATTAAAGACGCTCAATAAAGAATAAATAGTGCCACACCATTAAGAATATTATTTGTGCTACTTCCATTGTACCAGCAGTGTGTGAGAGGTTTACTCTTTTATATCCTACCAATAGCCAACATTTGCATCTTTGTAATTCAACCTTCTTGTGGTTGTATTTCATGTAGACTCATGTGTATTGGCCATTCAGTTTCCTGTCTCATATGTCTAAATCTTTTGCCCATTTTTCTGTTTACTCAGCTGTCTTATCTTTTTATTAGTATGGGTGCTACATACAATCTGAGTCTTAGTTCCTTATTAGGTAGAGGTGTGTGTGTGTATGTGTGTGTATGCACACATACATGTGGAACATCTTTTACTGTCAGCTGCTTTGGTTCTCTCTATTATAATTTGGCCTACTTCAGATTCATGATGATGTTACCCTGTGATTTTTTTTTTAAACTTCTTTTGCTTTACCATACTAACATTTAAATTTTCACTTCAACGGAGGTATGAAATGAAGTATAAGTCCAGTTGACCTAAGTACCAGTTACTGAAAGGCCAGATTTCCCCTACTATGCTATATCTTTTTTTAATCATACAGATGTGATTAGGTTCTCATAAGTTTGAATCTGTTTCTGGGTTCTGGTCTGTTATCTTGTTGACTAAATGCTCCCATAACAAAAGCATACTAACTTTAAGTATACTAATTATATTAGGTACACTAATTATATTTGCTAATATACTAATTTGTATAATTTAATTTATTATACTAAAGTGTACTAATTTCACCAAATTACAATTATCATTAAAATTCTAGTAATTTATGAAATATATATTTTTAACGTAAATTTAGTAATATGCTGGGTTAAAGTTTTAGCTTCTATTTTCTGAAAACATATGTAATATATATATAACTTATTAATCAAGCAAAATATACCCTGTATTGTTTTCTCTGTTAAATATATATAATGAGAAAATAAGTATTGGTTCTAGCATTGCTTTACCAGAATAGCATAGCCTGTGCTGAAAGTCATTCATGTTTCCCTAGCCAAGAATACACATGAATTCAAATGGAGAGGCTTCTTTTTTTTATGTGTATGAGTGTATTGTCTGCATGTGTCATGCAATGCCCATGGAGGTCAGAAGCATGTGTCAGATCTCCTGGAACTGGAGTTACAGACAGTTGTTAGCGGCCAGGTGTTTACTGGGAATCGAACCCAGATCCTCTTCAAGAGCAGTCCATGCTCTTAACCACTGAGCCATCTCTCCTGCCTAGGAGAAGCTTCTTTTAAAATACAGCCTCAGATTGTAAAATTGTAAAGTGATTGTTAGAATTTTTTTTTCTGAATTAGAATGAAATGTCAACTTTTGAAGTCTTTAATGTAACTTATTCTCTGACTTGTAAGCATTCATAATTACATTGGTAACTAATAATTTTATTCCAAATATTTTTTACATTTTGTCAGGTGGATGACAATATTCCACTTAGGGTAATGCTGCTTCTAATGGATGAAGTGTTCGACTTAAAAGAGAGGAATCAGTGGTTGCGAAGGAACATCAAAAACCTGCTTCAGCAGCTTATTAGAGCAACATATGGTGATACTATCAATAGGTATCTTTCTTTCTTTTCCTACTACAGCCTGATGTTATTTCCTTTTTTGAACTTCTTTTCTGTATGCGATTTGCTCAGCCTTTGTGGAAAAATTTTTCCTCAGGACCTTTTAAGATCATTAGATCTCTTGTTCTCAGAGAAAGTTTATACCCAAATTTAACTGCTTACTCCATGAAACTTTTAATAATTTTGTTTACCTACTAACTCTTAATCATACTCTTTGAAATTCCTTTACTTTCAGAAAAATAGTTGACCATGTTGATTGGATGACCTCACCCGAGCAAGTAGCTGACTCAGTGAAACGATTCAGGTATATCTTTAAGACTCAATCGCTTCTTTCTGGTAGTACGCAGTTTACCTTTGTTATCACTGACTTTTAACTTTCACTGCTTTGGTTTCTTGCCTGGTCATAAATTTTTTAAGAGCAGAGACTTGTAAGAATTATGATGAGATGGCTCAAAGGGCAAAGGCACTTGCCATACAAGCCTTGTGAGTTTGATCTCTGGATCCCACATAAAATGGAACCAGCTCCTCAGTTGTCCTCTGACTCTGACCTTCATGTCTGTGCACGCCATGCTAGCACACACACATCATGCGTACACACACACTTTAATTATAAATAAATGAATATTTGACCAAGGACTTACTGATTTTTGTAGGGTTTTTTAAGTCAAGACTAGAAAAGGTGCAAAGGGAGAAATGTTTAAAATGAAAGAGTTTTATTGCATAGAATGGCTTTAAGATAATTGAAAGAGTATAGAAAACTGGGCATGGTAGTGCATGCCTTACATCCCAGCACTTGGGAGGTGGAGGCAAGTGGACCAGAAGTGGAAGAAAACCCCATGTCAAAAACACTTAACATTTTATCATAGAAATAGTTAAGTGAACAGTTTAGGAAAATGTATCTGTGTTAGCAGTTTACTTTTTAGTTGAATGTTTGAAAATAATACTACAAATAAAGCAGCATTGACATTCTGATTCTTAAGTTCATGCCACAGAATGTACTGAGCCTTTCCTCTGTGCCTAGGGCACTGCCAAACACTGAGAGATAAGACACAGTTTCTTCAGGAAAGCACAGATAATAGAGAAATAAGCTTCTTTTGTAAATGTAAAGATGAGCAATGACTAAAAATGTATAGCCTCCTGTACTTTGGAGGTAGGGGAAGGGCTCAAGAAGGGTACTGTCAGTGTCACACCAATTGCTTTTCATTGAGCTCAGTTCTTTATATTTGCTTTCTGATTTTATATCCTGTTTCATCAGGTCAGGAGTTTTTTTTTATTGTTTTTTGTTTTTATTTTTCTTCTTTTTCCATTTTGTTGTGAGGAAATTGAGGATTAAAGAAGAAAAGTGGTTTACTCAAAGGGTCTGATGGTTGAAAGAAAGGAATCTGGCTTTTCTGTTCAAAAGCTAAAATTTTCCCTTTTATAGAGTTGTTTTCAAAAATTGAACTACCTCCCCTGATCTCTTCATCTTAGTTCGGGTAGATGAACGGTCTGTAGCAGTGATTCTCAGTATTGGCTGTAGTGTGAAACCACCTGGAGAGCTTTAACCCTGAGTGAATCCTGTCTCCAAAGATGCTTCTGTTGGGTAATCAAGTGGAAGTTCTGCACAATAAGGCCCAAGAGCAGGCTAAGAACTGGCTCTCAAAGGGAGAATAGTTGTCTGCAGATGAAGGTAGATAGAGCCTTGCTCCAAAATCCCAAGGCAGCTGCTGTGATTCCCCTATGGGGGCCCGCTGGAGTCTACAAATGGCATCTCTAGTTAGCAACTGAAACCTCAAGCACCATCTGGTCTGCTGGATCATATATATGGCCCAAGTGGCAGAGCAGCCTGCACAGCAGCCTGACCTGTTGAAGAGCCTTCTCCTGATCCAGGCCGACTTAAAGCTAGCTGCCTCAGAGTTACTGGGTATATGGGTCATAGAAACACACCCAAGTGAGGAATGTGCTGCCTCCAGAATCCAAAGAGACCCACTAAGCATTGTGCTGCTTTCTTGGTGGAGGAAGGGGCCAGGTGCAACAACTAACTTTCACCTTAGAAGGAATATCTCTGCATGCCCCACACCATTGGACTCCTACTGAGGTAGAAGTCCCTTGAATTTTGGTTGACTTCCCACCCTTTCATTTGCATATGCTTTACCAACAAGTCTAGAGTGGTTGCTACCTCCTGCTCATTGAATCCAATCAATATCAGTATAGTGGACTAGTGTGATATTTTGTGGACAATACCATTTTGCCTCTTTATAACATTAGTGAAAGTCATGTCCTCTGGGGCATTGCCTATTCTCTCAGTAGGCCATCTTTTGATAATACTTCAGCCAACCAGTCACAGAAACTGTTCGCACCTTTTTTAACTGCCTAGCTTCCATATTAAACTTAGAATCTCCACTCAGTGGGCCCACTGATAAACTCAGCCTGATAGAATTTTACGTTTCATCATTATCCCACATCCTTAAAATCCATTCCCATACATATTCCCCAGACTTCCGCTTGGATGAATTAGCAAGCTCATTAAGTTATTTAATTATATAGTATGCCTCCTCACAAACCACATTTTCTATCTTACCTCTAGGGGCCTGCTTAGCCTTGAGTCTGGTTATAGGTCTAAAGGCAACAGTTAGTGGGCACTGAGAGACTTTGGTATTGTCTTGCCACTTCCTTAAGGCAAGTGTGGGGAGGGCAGTTCTACAGGGTGTGGGTGTGGGTATGGGTATGCAATCTCTGCTGAGGGTGAAGAGACTAATTCATCAGGGGAAATAAACTCTTCAAAGTTGGAGGGTTCAAAGTCTTCGGTCTCTTTAGGGCTCTCCCACACATGTCCATCCCAGGTTACAGGATCCCACTCTTTCCCTAGCAGTGCCCTCACTTTTTTTGCATCAGTCTTTGAGGCTGGGAATTAAATTTGCATGGTAAGCCAGCCAAAGGTATAATGAGGGCTTCTGCTTGATTTTCTGCAATTTGAACTCTGTGGCTGCTGGAGAGAAGCTCTTTCAGGGCATACTTAGAAACCTTTAGACTGTTGATGTGAATCTGGAGATGGTTAATCTTATCATTGAGCTCATTCTTTTCCTCCATCACTCTATCTAGAGATGCTAGAAGCAGTCAGTCAACATCATTATTTTCCTTATTTTCCACAAATTGTCAAACATTGTATACAGAAAGTCAGTAAATTCCTTGCTTCTCACAAGAGGTGAATTGGAAGACTCTATCCATTTATCTTCATCATTTCTTTAAACAGTTCACACCCTAGGTTTTCAGTGCTCTCCATGCTACCAGGGAAGTCTTTAGTCACTGTAGGTTTGAGTTGTTGAGCCTGCTCCAGATATCACCAAGCCCATTAAAAAAATTCGTCGCATGGAGCTGGAGAGATGGGTCAGAGGTTAAGAGCACTGGCTGTTCTTACAGAGGACCTGAGTTTGGTTCCCAGCACCTACATGGCAGCTTACAACAGTTCGTAATTTCAATTCCAGGGGATCGGACATCCTCTTCTGACCTCCATGGGCACTGCACAACATGGGTGTACTTGCATATATACAGGCAATACATGCATACACGTACAGTAAAAATAATAAATAATAAAAAAGAAGAGAAAAAAATAATAGCAATAAAATATTTAAGAAAATTCATCCTTTCAATTCTGTTTCTCTAGAACCACTCCTGTAAGAATGACTGCTCTATAGGCATGTCCCGTCTGTAGCACAGGATAACTGAATACAGCCCAACACATTTGTAGGTGACAACATCATGTCTCAGTGTCAAAAGGTTGGACACCTCTGGACATCTAGGGAGTCTCACTCCTTCAGACCCTTTCCTTCCAGCCATCTTTAGACCAAAGATTAAGGAGCAGGAATCAAACACATTGAAATAAAGAGAGTGGGCTCCTATGCATACATTGTGAGCATCCACTTTAGCTTTATGTTGGCTGAGCTAGAAGGGAGTGGAGTGGCCTAGCAAAGGGAAAGTAGCTGCTAACCTCCAAGGCTTCCAAATTTAAGATGCTGTGGGTGGTATTTAGATGAGATGTTAAGTTAGCAGCTCCCACTGTTGAATTTATGTGTCTGTCATATGTTAGCCTGTGTATTCCAATTTGTTAGTGTTTGTGTGAACTACTAGAGAGCGGAGTTTATCTGTTCCCTTTCTTGTGTATATCCTTTGTCTAAAATTGAATCCTATACTTAGTTAACATTTGTAATCATTATGCCTGTTTAAAATTTTAGAATTTTTTTTCTTCCTGTTTGAGCTTTTTACTTCTCTCCCAATTTGTAATGCTATCAATTTATATCATTAAGAAAGGAAAATCCTTACAAAATTTGTTTACTTTTTAAAAATAGAGATGCATTTTGGCCAAATGGCATTTTAGCAGAGGCCATGCCATGTAGAGATAAAGCTACTCGAATGAGAACAAGAATTGCAGGAAAAACGAAGTTACTTGCAATTATGCCAGGTGAGTGAACACGCTTGATTAAAATTTAATTTGTTGGTAGTTCTTCTGAATTTTCAGTATTGATCATTCTAATTTAGCTCCTTTTTATTATTATAGCTCCCATATGATGGCATACTATCTCCTAGGTATTATACTAGGCGTTTCGCTAGCAGATCTTCCTAGCCAACAGTCCTTAGAAAGAAGTCACCATTAACAGTGTAATTTTGTGTATGAGGAGATAAGCTCAGGTCACCTACCTAAGATTTGTAGGTAGGAAGTGTCAGGATTCTGACTTATCTTTGTATTATTTAGAGACTTGTGCCTTTAGCCATTTCACTGTGATGCCTTGAAACATTTTGAGAAGTAAAGAAGATGTGACACATGAATGGGCTAATGAATACAGTATGGCTGAGGATGCAGCTCAGTTCGCAGAATGCTAGTCTAGCATGTATAAAACTTTGCATTCAGTTCCTAGTACTGCATAAAGCAGGTGTCAGGGCATAGGCCTGTGATCCCGGCACTTGGCCAGCCTGGTTTACATGAGACCCTGTCTCAAAAGCAAATAAACAAAGTAAAGTAGAATTTTTCAGAAAGAATGTTTAACTTAGCATATAAGTCCGTTTACATGGAGATCAACTGAGTAAACAAGTATTAATCTTTATCAATTAAAATGTGATACTGAAGAGAGCATTTTGTTGGTCTCATTTGAGGTATTTATGATATGATTGCATCACTAACTTAGATTTATTTTGTCCTTTTATCTCTGTCAGTAAGTGATCCTAGTCATGGGTTTTTGTGACCAGGGGATGATTGATAATGGTGGTTTTGTCACTTTGCACAAGTAACTATAAAAATGAATATTTTTTAATGCTTAGATGTATTATATCTTGCTTCAATTATGTATGTAGGAGACGAATATGATGGATTTATAAGTTTTTTAATATCATTACTTACTTTTTATGAATTTGCTTTCTTTCCTCATTCTTTTACTTATTTTTTTTTGATGGTATATTTAACCATTTTATTAAAAACAAAAAAATGTGATATAAGTGCTATAAGCAAAGGCTAAAGTTACTTCTCCCTCAGGAAGCCATTGCTTTTCTAGAAAAATTCTTACTGATGACTGTTGACATGTTTGATTTACAAGGTAAAGAACCATAAACAATTTCTAAATTTTAGATACTATTTATGATGTATTTAAATGTCTGAATTATTCTGAAATACATAATCATAGAATAGAGATATAAGACAGGAGTACAGTCATCTCAGCTATCCCACATAAAGATCAAAATCCATGGATGTTCAGGTTCCCTATTAAATAGCAAAGTGTTTATACAGAGCCTATGTATACACATCCTTCCATGTAGTTTTGAGTGTATACTTTTTATTGAATTTTGTACATTTCATACAATAAATCGTAAAGAGTCTTACACTGTAGCTCAGGCTGGCCTCATGCTCACTATGTAGCCCTTTCTGGCCTTAAAATTATGGCAATGCTCGTGCCTCAGCTTTCTAAGTGCTGGGATTACAGTCATGAGCTCCCATGCCTGACTGATTTTCTCATGACTTAAAATTGAATTTTCATCATAAAACTTCAGTGTTCAGTTTTTCTTTCTGTCAATTAAATAAGAAAATTTCCCCACATTACGCCTTCCCCATGTGTGATTGAATTTGGTAATACAAAACAAAAAAATGACATTTTAGAAAAATAAACAGTAATAACTTTGGATATTGCTATACTTGTATAGTAAAGCAGATTGTGCTATGGAGTGGCACAGAATGAAGCCAGAAGAACTTTCAGTTCACATAGTACGTTCTTACTCAAATTTTGTTATGCCAGACATTCCTTACATTATTTCTTTCTTAAGGCTTATGGCCTTTAAGGGTAACAACAAACACAACAAACAAATAAAGCATAGTATATTAGATAATGGTAAATTCTAAGGTGAAAAATAAATTCAGAAAAAGAGAGTAGGCAGAATCCAGTGAGTTCCAGCTGTACATAAGGTTGCCCAGGAGGCCCTCACTGGAAAAATGGTAACATTAGTGTGAAGATCTGAAGGGAATGAGGGCAGATAGAAAACTGTGATTTTTATGTAGGCATTATCTGTTAATTTTTGGTAAAGTCACATATTTGCACTAAATTATATTGTTGTTCTTCCCCCACCCCTGCCCCCATACGGACTTTATGTAACTTGGATGTTTCTTTCGAAAATAGCAAAATAATATTTTTGTTCTTGGGGGCCTTATGAGTAATTCCAGGACAGTCCTACGTAGCCATCCAATACGCTATGGTAACTAGGTTTTGTCCGTAGTAAGCTGCAAACTTGACCTGATGGTCGTCATCTTCTCTACTTTCTCTTGCATTCTAAACTTCAGCCAAACTTCCCGATCTTTATTTCCTACTACTTTGTATTTACTGCTCATTTGTTTATTGATGGTCTACTACCAAGGGTACTCTTTCATCTGCTTGTGTACTATCAATGTCCTGTCTAAGTAGCACAGTCAGCTGCACTCTCCATTTCTGTATCAGAAATTTCCTTACTGTTTCACTGTAAACATCTTACTAAGGTTTTATAAATCCACACGGGTATAAGGATATTGGTCATTACAAATCTTCATTTAGTTGTGGGGAAACAGAGTATTACCTGGGTTTTAAGACACAGGATCATGACTGGAGTTTGGAATCTATGAGTGTGGAGTCTGTCTTTTGCCATATTGTCTCCTGCTTTCTCTGGTGTAAATGGGTAGATGATGGTCAGTGCAGATGTGCATAAGTTTTAAGAGTATGTTATAATACTTAACTGAAACACCTTAACTTGATACCTACTGTCTATGAGTTACTTGACTATATTCTTTAGATTCTTTACAGTCTTAATTTAAGCTTGTTTCCTTTATCTGAGTAATGTATGTATTTTTCTCTTCATTTAGATGAACTGAAGCACATTATTGGAGCTGAGACGACTCGGAAAGGTATTCTTCGTGTTTTTGAAATGTTTCAGCACAACCAGCTAAATAGGAGAATGGTTTATGTCTTCTTGGAAGGCTTTTTAGAAACCTTATTTCCACAGTATAAATTCCGTGAACTTTTCAACAAACTTCATTCACGGTCAAGGCAGATGCAGAAGTATAAACAGAAACTTCAAACTACTCAAGCGCCTTCTTTACAGAAAAGGTGACACTCAAATCTCTGAAGCTGGTGTTCATTTTGTCCAGGACTGATGGTATGGATAGATCTTCTGGGGCTTAACTCACATACTGTTGTGTCTGCACCAGTCTTTTAGTGTCTCAACATAGATTATTAGTACATTCATAGACTGGTTCTTCTCATTCTCATCTATAATCCAGCCACTACCAAGAGAGATTCCTGTGTCTTAAATGATTTGGTGCATAATTTGCAACATTGAGAGGATACTGCCCCCATCTCATGCAAGAATGGAGTTGGTCTCTTCCGTTCCAAACTAATCAGCATTTTCCACCAATGACAAAGTGCCAGATTGTATGTCTGAGAGCTAAGGAAAGCACAAAACAATGGTTCACAGATCCGTTGCCTAATTTGTTTAATAGCTAGAGACTGTGCAATGTATGATTTGGAGAGATTTGTTTTGCTGAATTACCTTGTGGGTCTGTGTCAGCATTTTTTATCTCATGTGGATGAGCCAGGTAAATCTTTAGAACAATTGTTTCAAGGTCTGAGAAATGTGACAGAATGTCCATAAAGTATGAAATAACCCTTTTCCCTAAATTAGAGTTTTATGTTGTAATGTAAACAATATAAAATAAAACCAATCAAACCCAGAATTTGATTGGATTTATTATTCATTGGCATAAACTTTAATTGATTTTTATGTGCTTGAGGGCTCTGTTTTGCTCTTACGGTACTCAGCTATTAACTTTTCCTTTGGCATTCTGTGCAAAAGAAGCATGTGGTAGCTCTCATGTAAGTTTCACAATAAGTATTTTTGTCTTTTTAACAGATTACTGATTATACAGAAGGGGAATTATTTATTGGAAGAACTGCCAAATACATTCTGTCCTTCTAAAAATTGGGAATTAAAACAGTACTCTATTGAAAGCTACCATATGATAACTAAATCATATGATCTAGACATGCCTTAGAGAAATAGCAAATCAAAGGATTAATGAGCTTATAGTCCTATGTAAACATATAAATGCCTAATTCTATTATGTGTACATATATGAAAATAAATAATGAAAACAGAACTGTACTATTTTTTAAAATGCTTTTATTTATATTTCGCATAATGTAAAATTCTAAATAAAGCTAGTACACAGAAACCTTTGGTGTATACATTTAAGTCCCTAATATAATTTTATACAGTGAAACTGAATACCTTTTCCAGTTTTGAAGCCTTTACATTTCCTGGTGTTTTCTCCATTTTGTCCATAGGGAAGTCTTCATACCCTACATATGCAGGATTTCTGCAGTTTTAAATACTTCCAGTGACTGAGGGTTTGGATGTATCAGCTCTTTTTGTTTTAAAAATATTTAACACTAAAACCTTAAAATAGTGAAGCTTCTTATCAGACCACTGAGCCAGTATCCTGGTATTAAAAGAACGTTTGGGTGCTTAAGATAAAGGGATAGAGTATTGGTATCCCAGTTATTTGGGAGCTTTAAGATTGGAACAAGATACTCATGTCTTGCTTTCATTTAGATCCTACTTACAAAGTAAAGCCTATTAACAAAGGAAAGCCTTTCTTTAAAGCTTTATAATAATATTTATTAATGCTGTTGTGCATACTTGTAGTATGCATATATTCAGCATGTGTTGCATGTCTTCAGACTTACTTATGTAAAATCCCTTTCCATGCAACTTGCAAGTGAGAAAGATTCTGTTTCTTTGGTGGAAGAAATATTTCTTCTACTCAGTATGTCTCCTTCCCCTTGTCCCTTCACCTTTCCCTGTGTCCCAGGCTTTAAAATTGGGCTGTGTGAAACTTGTCTGTAGGAAGCATCAGCATGGCCGTAAGTGCAATGATTTTCATATATACCCCTGCCCATGTAAGTATATTTTTACATGAACAAAGCTAAGTGTATACAGAAGAATTCATGCAAGAGCCTAGTTGTGTACATGTGAAAAAGCATTTCTGTATGAAGTGAGGAAAACTGGCTGTCAACCAGGGAAAGAAAGGTCCTTAAAATAGCAAATTTTCCTAACAGCCCTGCAAGACAACTGCAATCATACCAAAAAAAAAATTTGAAAAAATGGGTTTTTAAAGTAATTTTTGTTTAAAAGAGTTTATATTTCAGAAGCAGAAATGTCAAACGGTAGCCTATATTAACAATAGTGTACATCTCTATGCACATCTGTATTTTACGTCAGAGAGTGTGTGGGAATGTTAAAACTAGAGATAACCTTTTTGAGTGGCTTGGTCAAGCTGTGTAGAATATTTAACCCATCAGTCAAGTGCAGTGTACCATGTTTAATAAAGTTATTATGCTTAATGCTTTTATTGCATTTCTGGGTATATACATGAAGTCTTCTGATGTTCGATTTCTGAATGTTTTTAAGTCAGTGGTGCCTTTAGGCAAGAACCTTCAAAATTAATCATTCTTTGGGTTTTCTGATGTTTCAGGTAACACAAAACTACTTAGAAACCATCACAGCTTTTTCACTTAAAACTTGATTGTATGATTTAAATATAGCACTTAAATGAGCATTTCCTATAATTAGGGTGTTCTAAATAGTTGCTGGAAACAATTGTGCCATTGACCAATGGATGCACTTGGTTAGCCTTAATTTAAAACAAACAAAATAATTTCTTGAATAATTCAGTTTGCTCATTTTAAGTTTGTGCTGCTGCTGTTTGGGGGCAAAAATCAGTTAAGTGCTACCAGAGAGTGTACCGTTTTTTTAAAATTAAGAACAATATAAATTTCACAATCTAATATTTTAATTTTGTGCAATATTTTCATTCAATGCATGTGTATTTGAGTAATTGTAAAATAAATGAATTTTTAATGTTTTGAGGTGTAGTTTAACTGTCTTCTTAACCCAACAACTTACATTCCGTTGTTGCTGCATCCTCTTATTTAAAGACTTGTTTTAAAAGTCTTTTTGTCACTCCTTGTAAAATTCTTTTTATTAGTAGTAAATTTTGTTTATGGGAGCATGGCTCCTGTATTGCAAGGGAAAACTATAAAGAGCACATTTTAGGATTATTATTGTTAAAAAATACCTTGTGCATATCATTGTACAGTTAAGTGTCAGTTGTGTGCCTAACTGTTCTATCAATGCTCTCCTTCTTTAACAAAGAAGAAAAGATCAGAATGTCAGTTATTTTTATTAACTAAAAAGATTAAAATTTTTATTTGGTTTGTTATGTTCTGTCCATTAGAAAACACTAATAAAGTATTAACAAACACTTTCGTTGAGCTTTTTTGACAATGTGTTTCTGTTACTTTTAAAAATGCTTGCTCAGTAGTTTCCTTTTTACACTCTCTGTGTATTTTAATTTCATGTTAGAAATTGAACAGCTCAAATTCCAGGATTATAGATGCTCTATTGAATGATTACTTAGTTCTAATTGAATTACTTTTTCCTTTTATGGAAACTTTGTATCTCCTAATGGGGGTGCTGTGACTAGGGAGGGAGGGAAGGAGGGAGAAGGGAAGCCGGATGGGAGAAAAAAGAGTGGAGATCAAAGAAGGTTCTTTTTGCAACAGATGGAGGCTCTTGCAGAGTTTCATATCTGGTCAGGCACAGAGAACATACACCTGGGAGATGCCCAGTACTAGGTGACACATCTGCTGTCGAACTTCTATAACTAAGGCGTAGAAAGAGGGCTAATGCACCCCTCAACTCTCACAAGTGAGGCTTCCATGTACATCAGAGTGTGATGCACACAGAACACAACTGGCCAAGTTTTGGAGAATAAGAGACTAGAGTGTAGGATGAGACTCATATGGAACTTCACCCAACCCACGGCTCAGGGACCATTGCGGAAGAGGAGGTAGAAAGATTGTAAGAGCCAGGGCTGGTTCATGAACATAAGGAGGTGGAGGCTTTCAGGCCCATGGAGGCTTGCTCATGTGAGCCTGTGGCAGCAGTGGCATCAAACGCAGGACCCATGTCAGCTCAATTAAACAAGAGTCCAAAGGGAAGGTGAAAAATAGGTGGCCAGCCAGCACTAGATAGAGAACTATATGAGACTGATTGCTGCTGGGTGAGGGAGACTATGACTTACATACCACCACGGGATGGGCTGACTAGACTCCAGTGGGCCCATTTGCACTGAAGGACATTTGGGTACAAACACCTTATTGAATAGGATTCAGCATGTATGGCAGAGTGCATAGGGTCAGGTGGGGGATAGGGGGAGGCATGGATGGGGGAGGGGGTTGAGGATTTGAGTGGGAAATGTATGAAATTAAAGATGCTCAGCAAAAATAACGGAAAACAATTATTGCTCAATCACCCCCAAAATAAAAAGTATGGAATTAATAATCCATAAAACTTTTGATGTCATTTAAAATTAAAATTTTGGCTGATATTTTAGACTTGTTCTCTTCTAAAAGGCAGTTGATCTGGCATTCAATAATGTGCCTGTTTGGTTGGTCATAACATTAGTAGCCTTCTTGAAACTATATCCATAGACTTCTCAAACACAGCTTGATAGCTATTATCTCACTAAGAACTGGCATCATCTTTCTTAGACTGATACTGTAAAATATCAGTCTTTTTAAGATGAGTGAAAAGTTTCATGCTTTTATAGAACTGTCTGCATTATTAGCCATAATGCCAGAATGTTCCTTTACAATGCAAAAAAAAAAATGGAAAGATCTGAGAAAATATGAAATTTTTATTTAATGCTACTTACCCATTTTCTCAAACTTCGTTAACCATAGAATTGTTTTACACAAACAGCCTAAATATCATGTTCCCAGTGTTAAGCTAGGAAATCTTTAGTGGAGAAAAACAAAAGTTGTAGCCTCTTTAGTTAGAAAGTATAAACTGTACTGGGGGGCAGGGGGCTGGATATCGGAAATAAAAGAATTTTAACACTCACTGGTTGTGGAATGTCCACTGTTCGGGGAGAAAATGGAGAATATGGATTGTTAACAGCTGGTTGTATAGTGGATGTTAAAATGGAACTTGGCCATGAGTACCAGAATCATGAACTGATCAAGGGGTGATAGAATGCATCTCGAGAAGGAGGAAAGGTGTTTGCCACAGTGTTCTGTTATAATCAAAACACTAGCAACAAGCAAATTCATAGAGACGAGGTAAGCATTTCAGTTAATGAAATAAATGTGCTGGGCATTGACCCATATACATACATACATATATATAAATATATATAATATATGGTGAAATAACTTACTTGGTTTAGGAAATTTTGTAGCAGCTTAGAATGAAAATTGTACTTCATAAGTCATGTTTATCAATGTATGAGAAATGTGTTAAACATAATCTTTTAAATTTGGGGTGGCCTTTTATACAGTAAAAGTGAAATAAAGCAGTAAACAGTAAGTTGGAAGTCTCCCAGGACTTATCCTGTAGCGATGCAGTTGAAATGTATTGCAGTAAGATGATAACAAAATCAAAGGGGGAACAGTGCCGAGGATGAGTGTGGTATAACAAGGCTTAGACTGCCAGTGGTCTCCAAGGAAGTCCCACAAGATGCACTGCATTCCTCTGGCAATGAGTTAGGCTCAAGTGGGAGAGATTTTCCCAACCAGGGAGGCTCATTTGAGACTTTGTTTCTATGCCCACCATTTCCTGGCATTTACCAGAGGTCCAGACTCAGAAGGAAAGTATGTATTAGCATGAACTGTGGTTTTTATGCAGTTTAGGCTTAGTGAACTGCTAATTTGGGGAATTAGTTGGAAAACTACTAAAAACCTTAAGTTGGGTTGTCAGATACCTGAGAACAGGCCAAACCGATGAGTAGCTTTCTTTCAGGGGCAACAGCCAAGTGGCTCTTAACAGCTCTTTAGCACAGTTGATCCAAAGAAATGGCTAATAGGAAGGGGTGAGAAGTTGTACCAAAAATTTACCAAGATTCTTGTGTTGAAGCATCTACACCTACAATGGAAAGATGACAGAAAATTTAAGATAAAAGCGAAGAAGGTTCAGTTGATAACAAACTAGAGAAATGACTTGCATTCTCAGTGCCTGTTACCAGAATGAATAGTTACATAGTAGTTGATGGTCCAGCAGCTTTATGAGGTATAGATACTGTTTCTGACTGCCCCAGTTTATAACTGGGAAGTACTAAAACAACTGAACCCAGGTGGCCTGGCTTCTCAACACTGGCTTGAGATTTTTGGGTCATATAGTTCTTGTGGGACCTGTCCTGACAGCATCCCTGGGGCCAGGCCATAGGATGGTACCTGTAACACTCTTCTCCAGACATTGCTGACTTTGGGGGCCAAATTTCCTCTAGTTGAGAGCTGTTGACCCAAGCTTAGTCACCCAAAGTAGGGACTGAAGACTTTGACTCTGGATGTCTGGGTGTGTTTTCTCTGAGCAAAGACCTGACAAGTCTGTGGTTTCCCCAGTACAGAGAATGACTTGAAATCTCTAACTCTGCCTTAAGTAGGTGAGCTAGGGCAACAAATCCAAGTCTTTCTCCTTACCTTCATGTACACATTCCACAGATGAGAGCAAACAAGGAAAATGCAGGTTTTCACAGTAATTGAAGATGTGAGGCAACTGATTATATGAGAAAATTGATCCCTTGTTTCCTAGGTTAGTCAGTAATCACACGGCAATGATACAAAAGGTATTTTCCTTTTTTTCTTTCAAATAACTAGTGTCATTTTTGTTTTGTGAGTCGGCCCTTCTAAAACCTGAAGATCCCTTCGCTACCTTCTTTACAAGTAAACACTTCCTAAATGCCTTTGTCTGGAGTTTTCCTTTGACAGATACTCTCCTGGCCTCCAGTGATGAGCCATGCTCTCTTTCTGATTCTGTTTCCTACCCCTCAGGCCCTAGGTCTCTCTGGGTCTTTGATTAGTGTGAAGTTGCTTCATTTCTTGTTTGGTAGAAGCAGTATTAAGAAGGGGATTTGTGTGATTAATGGTGTCAATCCACCACTCTCTGTCTTGCTTGTCTGCCTGTCCTGAGGACTCTGAAAATCTGATCAGTCATCAACTGGTCTCACCTGCAGAATTAAGTTGCTATTTATGTTTTTAGTCTACATCAATCTCTTCTACAAGTGAGGAAATCATCCATACTTGTCTTATTTAAGAAGTACCATGAACTTTAAAAATTGGTTAAAAAAAAAAATGTTTTTGTGCTTCCTGGGAAGAAAGCAGCTCACTGTAATTTTGTGTCTCCTAATCAAATTCATGTTCTCTATTTTTTTGATTGGTGGGTGAAGTTGTAAAAGCAAGGTAGTGTCTATAGGTGTCTGTGTCTGTGTACATGTGCACATGTAATAAAGCCTTTTCTGCCCTTGTAAAAGGAAAGTAATTAGCCTTTTGCACATTCGTAATAGAGTCCTTGTATTTGCAGCTAGCAGTTACACACTTCAGTGTCTCTCAACCTCTTAGTTAGGCATAAAAATGAATCATTTATATGCACTATTGAAGATAACCTGAAAAGAAGGATTAACCATCAGATAGGAAGCAGATGCAGAGATTTATGGGAAAATTGTAATTTGTTTCGTGTAGCATAAAGGCTTGGGACAAATTTTCCTTTGTTTTCATGATATCAGTGAGAATTCATGTGTGACACAGACTTATCCTGCATTCTGAGAGAACCTGCTTGTGCCTCTCCTTGAGCTTTGTGATTTCATAGGTAACCTGGATCAGGTTGAGTAGCTTAACTTTTTCTTCTGAAAGAAAAAAGTTCCGTTTAAAAAAATCATGGGACTGAAGAGGTGAATTAGCGATTAAGAGCACTGCCTGCTCTTGCAGAGGACCTCGATTCAATTCCCATCACCCGCGTGTTGGATAACAGCCATCTGTAACTCCAGTTCCAGAGGATGCAACGCCCTCTTCTTACCTCTGAGGGCATTGCATGACATGGGTGCACTTACACACATACAGACAATACACATAAAAACCAAATATTTTTTTTGTCCACATAGTAGACAAATGTTTAATGTTACAAAACATACGTTTATGCTGAAATAGAAGAAAATTCACCACTGAACTCACCCACCGTCCCATGTAACTCAAGAATTGGATGAGACTCCTACTTCAAGAGTCTGAAGTGTTTGTGACAGGCTCTCACTATATAATTCAGGCTGGCCTCTCTGAAATCCTCCTGCCTCAGTGTCCTGAGTGCTCCATTTTCAGACATGCGTCATTATGCCTAGCAGGTCCTCTTAAATATAATGGAGGAAAATTGACACAAGCTGACAAAGTAGGATTTGTATAAGTTTAAGAGAACCAAATACTTTTTAGAAGTCCAAAGAAAAAACAAAAACTGGAGGGAGGTGGTAAGTTTGTTAGCCCAAGTATTTAAGAAAACTCAAACTTTATCTGGTAAAAAAAGGTGGGTGGAAAATGTTAGCAATGATTTAAAATAATGGCCTTGATTGCTGGGCTACAGGAAATGAAGGTACATGTATGTTACCAAATAAATGCAAGAAGAATTCTAATACAGTTATTAGGAGGTTTAAATAAAGTTTTCACAATTTGATTTGTAAATGTTGAAAATGCTTAGGTAAAATTACTAAATAAACTGTGTGTTTGGCTAAATTAGATGGTATTGATAACTTATTTAAAACAACTGTGTGGAGGGCTGGAGCCACAGCATGGTGGTTAAGGCACTTCTTACTCTTGCAGAGGACCCACGTAGCAACCGCCTCTAACTCTAATTCCAGGGGATCTGATGCCATCTTATGGCCTCCACAGGCATTGCTCACATGTGGTGCACTTACATACATACAGGCAAACACTCATACACATAAATAAAAAATAAAAATTTAGCCAGGCATGGTGGCGCACAACTGTAGTTCCAGCACTTGGGATGCAGAGACAGGCAGATCTCTGTGAATTCAAGGCCAGCCTGGTCTACATAGTGAGTTCCAGGACAGTTGGGGCTGCAGGGAGACCCTGTCTCAAATAGACAAAAAAAATAAAAATTGAAAAAAATATTGAAAAAACATTTGCCTTAGTTTCTAATCATGTAAAACTGGCTGTGTTTTCCTATTTATTGGAAAACCCAATTTGAACACCATGAATTTTCCACACTAATTCGTTCAAGGAAGCGTTTTGTGTGTGTGTGTGTGTGTGTGTGTGTGCGTGCACGCGTGTGTCCCCAAGGGATTTAAGATTATGAAAATGTAAAAAATATGTTTTCAACAGTTTTCAGGTGGAAGTTAGTTAACACCTACAGAACATTTGATAACCTCCAGAGATTTTGGATATTTCAGTATTTATTACATACGTACATAATGTATTTGATCATACTCTTCCCCCATCATTCTTTCTTATCCCCTTCCTCCCACCAAACTCCTAATAAGTCCCCCTCTTTAAATATATATATATATTTTGTGTTGTATGAGTGTTTTGCTTGCATGTATGTGAATGCAGTGTCTGCAGAGGCCAGAAGTGTATTGGATCTCCTAGAACTAGAGTTACAGATGGTTGTTAGCTACCATATGGATGCTGGGAACTGATCTCAAGTCTTCTGCAAGAGCAGCAGTGCTCCTAACTGCTGAGCCATGTCTTCAGCCCAGATAAGTTCCCTTCTTTTTTTCATGTTCTGTTTTCGGTTTTCTGGTTGATTCTGACTTGTTTGTGAACTACTGCATTTGGTTAGGGTTGCCTGCATGAGCATGAGGGCGGGGGTTCTTTGCTTAAGTAATGGCAACTCACCAGTGGCTACCAATGATGAATATGATTCCCCACATCCCCCAGCAAGCATTAACTGTCTATAGCTCCTTAGGAAGGGGTAGCATCTTATGAGCCTCCTTTCCTTCATGATAGAATGTTGATGGGTCCACAGTTGTGCAAGTATGTTGCAGATTGCAGATTGTGAGTTCATGGTCCCTGCAGCCGTGTCATGTCTAGGAGACCATTTTCCATAGTACTCCTTCCCATTCTCTGGCTCTCAGTGATAGTGTTGTGGGACAGATTAGGCAGGACACCATGAGATGCAGGAAGCAGGTTTATTTAGTCTGCAGCCTGGTCCAGAGGACTTACATCTCCAAGTCTGGATACCATATCGATATTATCCTTTTATGATGTCATTTTCTAATATATATTTTATTTATTATTTTTATTTTATGTGTATGAGTGTATTGCCTGCATGTCTGTGAGTGCACCCGTGTCGTGCAATGCTGCAAAGGTCAGAAGAGGGCTTCGAATTGCCCTGGAACTAGAGTTAAGGATGGTTTGTAGCCACCATGTGAGTGCTGAGAATCGAACCCGGGTCCTCTGCAAGAGCAGTCAGTGCTCTTAACCACTGAGCCATCTCTCCAGCCCCTATGATGTCATTTTTAAAATTTGTCTATGTTGTTGCATCCATTTTACCATTAATAATAATATATTGTTTTATATGTATATACACCACAGTTTATTTTATCCGTTCGCTACTTGGATGACATTGGGTTATTTTAAAGTTTGGGTGATTGTTAATAAAACTGTCATAGTATTGTTGTGTAAGAAAGAATTCGAAGCCGGGTGGTGGTGCATGCCTTTAATCCCAGCACTTGGGAGGCAGAGGCAGGCGGATCTTTGTGAGTTCAAGGCCAGCCTGGTCTAAATAGTGAGTTCCAGGACAGCTGGGGCTACAGGGAGACCCTGTCTCAAAAAGACACACACAAAAAAAAAAGAAAGAAAAAGAAAGAAAGAATTCGATTAGCCTTAGTCCCTGATTCCTAAGATATTGACTCTAAATTTCCTGGGTAATGAGTGGCACTCTTCATCATGAGATGACTTTGGATGAGCTACTCTCCAAAAAGACCAACCGTATGATTAGAGAAAAGGGGGTGGAGGGTGAGTTATATCCTATGGCCAACTAAGAAGTCTGGGCAGCCTAGCCTGCCTGCACTTCCTGGTTAAGAGAACACAGTAAATGTGCAAAGTGGATGGAAAGAACAAAATTCCAATGAATTTAGTTTCAAAGATTGAATTGGTTTTTTTTAATGATTCATGAATCAGGTGGCATCCGGTCTACAAAATCAAAAGGTGCTCCAATGAGCTACAGAGGACAGGGAAGTTTCATAGGCTAGAAAAGGTAGAGGAGGTTAATGAAGAAGTAGTGGATCGGTCTTTTTAAGAGATTTCACTTGTGGAAGTAAACAAAATTGTGTTGACAATGGAATTTTATTATAAATTCTGTCCTGATTTCCCAGAAGGTCACATCTAAGCAGGAAACAGCTTAGGTTTCCATTTGGTGTTGTAAACCTCAGCGTGAGTGGCTCTGTTTGGACTCTGCTGCCATTTCCTTAACAAGGTGATGCCCTGAATCCACAGAAAGAGCTCGGAGAACTTTGTGTTGCAGAGCCTCTCAGTCTCCACTTACTTCTTTGACTGCTCCTAATTTTTTCCCCCTAATAATAAAGCTGTAATCATAGGTATAGTGATTTCCTGTGTTCTGTGATTCACTCTACTGAGTTATCAAAACATCTTAAGAGATTGTGGGAACCCCTGGACTTATAGCCAGTTGATCAAAAGGTCAGTTTATTTACAAGTAAAGTGGCATCAGAAGTAAGGACAAGTCTTGTTGGGAACATAGGTTTAAGCCTGTAGGGTATGAGACTAGCTTTCGTGTTAGCATCAGGATACCAGTTTGTGTCTCAATAAACATTCTTTACATATAAGTTCATTTTTGGACAAATTACTAGGAATAGGGTTTCTAAATTATGTAAGTACACATTTAGTTTTAAGAGCAACTACCAGTTGATTTTCCAAAATAGTCATAGTATTAATAGTCCCATCAGCAATTTATGATCATTTCAGTTACCCTTCACCCCTGCTTTTCAGTCCTTTAATTACTGAGAAATAAGACCTGAGCTACTCAGCTGCAACTCTCACTCTTTCTGCTTACTACATATTTAAGTTTTTTTTATGTCAATATGGTGAATTGACTGAATCATCACAGCTTACCATTCTTCTTATTCTGGGTGATACTGTTTGTTTTGAACTCTACTTTTTCTGTTGTTAATCGATTCAGTCCAGCTTTTTCCTGATTAGTGTTTGAATTGTGTATTCATTGTTACTCATTTAACTTATGTCTGTATATTTATATGGGCAGTAAAACATGAGAAAATGCTCAGCATCCTTAGTCACCAGAGAAATGAAAATTAAAACCATCTAGAGATTTTATCTTACCCCATTTAGAATGACTGTCATGAAGAAAACAAACAACAAATGCTAATGTTAGTAGTCAGGGATGGGGGAAAGGAGAACACCTATACACTGTTGATGAGAAAGCAAATTGTCTTGCCATTATGGAAATCAGTGTAGCAGTTCTTAAAAAAAAAAATACAACTAAAAATGGAACTACCATATGACCTAGCCATACCATTTCTGGAAATATACCTTAAGAATGTGAATAAATTAACATACCACAGAGATCATGAACATCAGTGTTTATTGCAATACTGTCTATAATAGTATATAGAATCAGCCTAGGGGTCTATCAGCAAATAAATGGGTAAAGAAAAATTGGTGTATATATAATGGAATTTTATTTAGCCATAAAGAAGAATGAAATTTTGTCACTTGCTGGCAAATGGATGGAACTGGAGATAAAATCATGCTAAGCAAAATAAGCCAGATAGACAAATGTTTTATCTGTGAATCCTAGACAAATAGCACATTTTATCTGTGAATCCTAGATTCTACATAGTTACATTAAAAACATATATGTAGATAAATGACATGAATGTAGAATGGAGACTGGGGGAAGGAAGATGGGTAATGGGATGGGGAAAAGGGAAAGAAAGACTAAAGGCAGGTAAGAGGAAAGTGGTGAATATGAATATGGTCAAAGTACATGATACAGTTGAAAGAAATTGTGAAACCCAATACTATGTACAATGAATATACACCAATTAAAAATGAGATAAAAGATACAGGTGATATGGCTTCTGTTATGTATGACCACCTTCAAAATACTTTAAAAACATAAAACCATTCTTTGCTTTCAAGCCCTAAAAGATACCTGCTACAGGCTCAATTTAACACTTATATTGTATACATTAACTTTTAACCTATTTATTGTGACAAGACAGTTGAATAGTTTAGTTTCAGTTGGTGGTTTTGCGCATATCTATATGTTTAATCTCTTGCTTTTTTTTTTTTTTTTTTTTTTTTTTAAAAAAAAAAAAAAAAAAAAAAAAAAAAAGAGGACGATAAATCTTTCACTGTGATATATCAAAATAAGCTGGCTTGGAACTCCCTGTGTGGGCCAGGCTGGCCTCAATCTCCAGAGGACTGGGATTAAAGACATGAGCACCATACTTTAAATCTACCTTTTAATGTAGTTAGTTAAACCATTTGTATTTCATAATTTAGTTGAATTTTCCATCTTGCTAGCTATTTACTGTATGTCCCAATTATTCTTCATTCCCTTTTTTGTGTTTTAATTGAATATTTTCTATTTTATTTCCTTAATGATTTACTATCTTTTACTCCTTTAAAAATAAATTTTGATGTTGGGCTGGGGGTGTAGCTCTGATACATTCCTTACCTAGTCTGAGTGCTTGGATTTGATCCCTAGCACTACACACAGAAACAAAATTTTGCAAAAGCAAAACAATAATTGATCATACTTCTAAAGATTATACAGTTTTAAGTCATCGTAGCTGCCTTAAAGTAACAGTAAGCTGACTTACATAAATTTTCTACTTTCTGTACTAGCATATTAATAGGAAACTGAGAGGTAGTTTGATTTAAATTAAAATAAAATAGGCTAAATCAAATATCAAATTTTAGAGCTGTACATTAATAGAAAGTGTATTCTGTCCTGCTTCCTAGGAATATTTTATATAAGCCCCACTGCACTAAAATAACATAATTAAATTGAATCATAGAATATGATTAAGCAAATAAAGTAATAAATACCCACTGAAAAATAAGATACTAGTGCCCTGCTCTCTATATAAAGAATCTTTGAACAATGTATTTCTAATAATGTATTTCCTTCTTTATTATTTTGTCAGATAGCTTATTTTTACATATAAGACCTATGAGTAACTTACATGTTAGTAAAATATTTATTAAGAAAATAATTTAAAATAAGGAAAAGCTTCCTTATATTGATAGTTCAGTGTTTTTCATTTCTTTGTGCAGATCTGTTTCTAAAAAAATTAATATTCCTTATGGTACATGTTTACTACCATTGAATTGTTGGTTTCTGTCATCTAAAAAGACCTTTGTTTCAACTTTTACTTTTTTTTTTTTTCCTTTTTAAAATTTTTAATAACTACATGATTAGAACCTTTTCACTACAGCTTTAACATATTCAGTAACACACTCCAGAGCAACAGTACATCTCTTTCACAAGTGGGTTCAAGTTTCTAGGTTCACAGTTGAATTAATATAGTTATATATTATTGAACTCAATTAAGCCCTGTAAGACATAAAACTGGATGAGTTTTTAACCTTTAAAAAAGATCTCCATTTCATTTTAGAATATATTGTTCTTTGAAGACAGACTCACTGTTTTTTTTTTTTTTTTTAACCAGTACCGGAATTGGGTCCACACCCTTGTACTTGCTGGGCAAACTACTAAGCTTAATTCCCAATCCCTTATCTTCATTTTTGAGCAATATTTTCCCTGTGTATAAAATTCTGCATTGACTGTGCACTTTTATCCCCAGGACTTCATTCCATAATTGGAAAGTGATCAGTGATTACTAGGGATTTGGGAAGAGAGAAGGGGAGGGTAAGTAGGTGAAACAGGAGATCTTCAGGATGGTAAGATGATTAACAATGAAACTATAATGGTGGATACGTGTTATCAGGTACATATCAAGACCCATAGAGCTATGCATTATGAAGAATAAACTCTCTGCACGTTGGCCATTTGTGACTTTCTGGGTTAATCATCATCTGTTGCCTGAGGAAGCTTCACTAGTGAGAGTTGAGAGATGTATTGATATTCTTTCTGTCACCTGTTCTGCTCTGTTCCCCAATCCTTAAGTGTAGAGATTGCATTGTAGATGTACCACTTTGGGATGATGTATTAGTTACTTTTCTGTTGCTGTGATAGAAACACTAACCAAAGCAACTTATAGAAGAGTTTATTTGAGCTTATGGTTCCATGGGAATTACAGTCTGTCATGACAGGGAGGCATGGTAGCTGGAGCAGGAGCAGAGTGTAGAGCACTCACATCTTCAAGTAGGCATGGGGGGGAAAAAAGTGTGACTCGAGATCCAACAAGGATTAAGAACTCTCTAAGCACACCCCCAGTGATGTGTTTCCTCCAGCATAGCCACACCTTCTAAGAACTCCCAAAACAGCACCACCAACTGGGGATAAAATGTCCAAATACTTGGAGCCTATGGGGGCCATTCTCATTCAAACCATCACAGATGAGTATCTCATAAATACTTATTCTCTGTGTTAGACCCATTGTAGAACTCTGTAATAACTCCATCTGTGGCATAGAAAAAGCTTTTTTGATGAGTGGTGAAAGGTACACTTTATAAATATAATGATACCTACTTAAGAGTTCAGTAAGAAATTATGTTGGTCTAGGGATATGACAAAAGTATGTTTTTCTCTAGGCTCTATGACCTCTGCAAACATGTGTCTTTGAATAGGTACCACACATTAGTTCTCTCCCACTGAGCAGCCCTTACCTTAGCTGAGGAACTGATGACTACTGGTAGAAGTAGAGTTGGTTTTCTTTAAGGGAGTGACTCTAAATAGATTGACTTGGCTCTTGTGGATGGACTTGCACCAAGAGATACAAACATGGATTAGGAAGCCTTAACATATAAGACAGAATTGCATGGACTCTGGTTTGGGGCTATGGGAGGGTTTGCAGACAGCGAGAGAGTGAATAATTATGATCAAGATGTATGAATTTTGCAAAAATTCAATTCTAAGAGAAGAAAAGAATAAACTTTCTTAATGTGTACTATGGACTGAAGTTATTAATGGTTATATTAATTGTGTTAACAGTAGAAAAACTGGAGATGGAGAGGTGGCTCAGCAGTTAAGAGCACTGACTTCTCTTGCAGAGGACCTGGGTTTTGTTCCCGGCATCCACATGGCATCTAACAACTGTCTGTAACTCCAGTTCCAGGAATCCTACGTCCTCTTCAGGCTTCCTTGGGCATTGTATGCACATGGTGCACTTACATACATGCAGACAAAACACTCGTACACATAAAATTAAAATAAAGAAAAAAATTTGAATAATAGAAAAACTGTCATGGTGGGGAGTCATGACAAGGTTTTTTAAAAAAAGAATTCTATTTACTATCTCTCAGTTCTATAAATCAAAAAGTATACTATTAATCATTTTCTAAAATATGCCTCTTGCCTATCTTGTATTTAATGACAAGTCTGATACAATTATCTTTTTGTTTCTTAGTTCTGTTTGTATTGCATTTTCCTCATTGCTAGCTGTCTTCAAGATTACTTTCTACCCATATATTTGGGTAGCTATAACTTCACTATGATTTATCTATATTTCTATGTGAATGTGTGCATCTGTTTGTGGTTTGTGTTTTTGTGTTTTCATCTTGTTTAGGTTTGAGATTCTTGGATCTGTAGCATTATGTCTCTCATTGTGTTTATAAAAAAAATTCTGGCATTTTACTTCTTATACTGATTGATGATATTCTCGAGAGAATTTTTTATTTGCAATGTCCAGTTTAGTGCCTTCCTGTTAGGTGGAGATTTCAAAACAAAGAAGCACAAAAGTCAGGTTTAGACCACTTATTACTTATCACAGTACTTTATGTTACAGGATATGTATGTTTCTAACAGATTCACTCAGCAACACATCACAAGCGAGGAGGTTTCTGATGTAGAGATACGATAAGTATATCCAGCATCACAAGTATGGTGGACTCCTGTCCAATACAAGTAGCAAGAGAGCCCAGTACGAAAAGCAAAGTCATCCTGTGAGAAGAGATGTAATTAAATAATCTTCTGATTCATATACAATAATAATTTTGTATATGAAGTCTAAGTGCCAATACAAGTTCAAAGGCGATAGTTACTTCAATTTCACTTAGAATATACTTGAGGTAGAATTAGGATAGAGTTATCTTTGTCTTGTTTGGGCATGGGATTTGAAACAGGGTCTCACTATTAGCACTGGCTGTCTTGAAATTCACTATGTAGACCAAGATGGCTTTGAACTCATAGAGATCTACCTGCCTTTGCCTCCTGAGTGCCATTGTGCCCAGCTAGGGTTACTTTTGAGGAAGGAGAAGGTTTAAATGATACCTATAATATATTCAATAACATTGAGAATTAAACATCAGCAGCATCACATCTACCCAAACTACATTTATCTGAAGTTGACTTAGAGAAAGCAGCTTTTTAAAAAATTGTTTTCTGCATTTAATACTGAATTCTAGGTGTTTCCCCCTCATCCCCTCCTCCCTGGAGCCCTTCTCAACAAACCCTCCCATTTTCATGCTTTCTTTTGTGTGTGGCCCACTGAGTTTAATTAGTTTCTTGCCTGTACTTAGAAGGGAGGTTATTTACTGGAGCAACATCCCTTGCCCAACAACTGTTAATTCCCAATAGTTCCTCAGGGAAGGATGGAACCTCATGGTTCCCTTCCCCATCAAAAATGAAATCCTGACAAGCCCAATCTTTTTCAAGTCTTGTGTTGATAACCACAACTTCAGTTCATGAATACAATGGTGTGTCTTGACCATAAGACACCTTTACGCTGCACATCCTCCCACCTCTGGTTCTTATATTGTTCCTGTTCCCTCTCCCATGATGTACCCTGAGCCTCAGAGGGAGTGATATAGGTGTTCCATTTATGGCCAAGTACTTTAATGTCACTTATTCTCTGCACTTGGTTAGTTATGGAGCTTCTGCACCAACCACTACTCACTGCAATAAGATGCTTCTCTGATGAAAGTTGGATATAGCACTGATCTATGGATATTAGATCATATTGAATGAATATTTAGAAGGCAGTTTAACAGCATGCCTACTTAGCAAAATTTTTCTAGCCTAGGGCCCATTATCTCCCCAGTAATGATATCTTGACCAGGTTTATAGAAACAGGCATGATTCCCTCCTGTGTAGTGGGCCAGAAAGATAATCAGAAAACTGTTGGATACTCCATAACAGTAATGCCACTATTTCTCTAGGGGGTCATCTTGCCTGACAGGTCATTATTGTAGCTCTCAGAGCTCACAGCTGTGCAAGACCATTGGTGACTTTTCTCCTCCAGCAGCCTGCATAACACCTCTTGTACTATAATGTCTAGTCTATTGGGAGGAGGCATCCAGCTTAGTTCTAGATTGATTTCTCTATGTTCTGTGCCCAAAGTGTTTGTGTCTTCAACAATAAAATCTTACCATTAAGTTCTGGTGAACAACCAAGATCAATGACAACAACCTGTGTCACATTGGATGGGGGGGTGCCCTGGGCCCTTCTTGGCTAAAAACTCAAAGGGCAGTATCCACACCTGTCACTCAGATTTTTTTTTAAATAACCTATGGCTTCCAGGAGGAGTGTTACTTATATTTGTGCACACACACACACACACACACACACACACCTGAGTCCATTTAGTGTTGTTCATATATACATGTGTTTAGAGATGACCACTTGGATTAGCTAGCCTGTCAAGGAGCTTGACTCTGGAAGAAGCTGATTCTCCCTCAGTGTTCATTGGTCACTGGGAGCGCTTCATCTAGGAGTGTGAGCTTATGAGACTTTCCCCACCCATATTGGCATGTCAACTGGTGGTGTCATTTTGCAGGTCTTGCTTAGACAACCATATTGCTGAGATTTTATGAGCTTAGTTTCCTTGTCATGTCTAGAAGAGACTATCTAGCAGCACACATCCTGGTTCTGTGGCTCTTACAATCTTTCTACACTCTTTTCCTTGGTGTTCCCTGAGCCTTGGTGAAGGGGTTACATTGTAGATGCACTTAGGGCTTTTCACCTTGCAGTCACTCATTCTCTGCATGTTGACGATTGAGGATCGATTTAATAACCTCCATCTGTTACTGAAAGAAACTCCTTTGATGAAGGGTGAAAGCTACGCATATCTGGATATATGGATAAGAATTAAAATACAGTAAAATGGCAATAGTATGTTCTCCTCTAGGGTCCATGATCTCTCCAGGCATGGATATTTGGCAGTATTTACAATGCCAGATGAATTCTTTTCTACTGAGTGGTCCTTACATCAAGATAAAAGAGCCACTATTGAATCACTGGGACTATCCTGCTGGACTGGTCGTTATTGTGATTTGCAGCCTTTACAGCTAGGTAGGACTAGTGATTGCTTTTCTCTCTTGTCAGCTTGCAGAGCACCTTGAGATCCTATGAGAGCTAGGGAGAAGGATTCCAGCAGCATCTCCAAGCCCTGTGTCCAAAGAATGGGATGCCTTCAACAATAGGGTTTTAACCTTCAAGTTCTGGGAGGAAACCAAGGGCAATGACAATAACCTATATTTGGGGGCATCTTCTGGACTGAACAACAGATCAAAGGGAGGCTTCTCATGCCTGGTTTTTTATTTGGTAGTCTATGACTCTTGGGGGATCATTATCACCATTATAAAATATATTGTATATGTACTTTTAAGTAGCTTATAAAGTAATACTTTTCCCTATGGCTTTTCCAGACATTCTCAGTGTTATGTATTTCTCCTTCCTCCCTCTCCCTCAGTATTACCCTCCCTTCTTTGCCCAGTTAACAGCCCCCCTCTTCCCCCTTCATAGTGCCTGCATCCTACTGTTCTCCTTAGAGCTCTTTCTTCCTCTACCCATGATCCCTTTCCACTTTCCTGACTTCTGCAGTTACTTCCCATTACATATTCATATCTGAAGACTCAGAGCTAGGATCTGGGTCTGGGTTACCTTACTCAGTATAAAAGTATTCCAGTTCCAGGCATTTCCCTGTAAGTTTCATTATTGCGTTTTTCTTTATAGCTGACTAGAGTTTCATTGTAGTAGGTACCACATTTTCATTATCCATTCATCAGTTGAAGGAAATTTAGGTTGTTTTCATTTCCTAGCTATTGTGAAAACAGCACCAGTGGACAGGGCTGAGAAAGTGCCTCTATAGTGGGATTTTGATTCCTTTGGGTATATGTCAGGAGTGCTACAGTTGGGTCATATGGTAGATCTACTTCTAGCTTTTTGAGAATTCTTTCCACTGATTTCCTTAGTGGCTGTAGCCCTTTGCAATCCCATCAACAGTGAATGAGGTCCCCTGTCCCCACGTTCTTGCCAACATTTGTTGTCAGTTCTTTACTTAATCTTAGCCGTTCTGGCTGGGATAAGATAAAACCTCTTAATTTGCATCTGCCTAATTGTTAAGGGTGTTAAACACATTTTAATATATTTCTTTGTCTTTATTACTTCTTTTGAGAATTATTTGTTCAGGTCTGTAGCCCATTTTAAAAAACTCATTCGTTTTCTTGATTCTTTGTGCTTTTAGGAATTAATCTTCTATTGAGTGTATAGCTGACGAAGATCTCTCCTGTTCTGTGTTCTCCTTTTCTCTTGAATGATTGTTTCTTTTGCTATACAGAAGCTTTTTAGTTTAATGAGGTTCCAGTTGTCAATTGTTGGCCATAATTCCTGAGTACCCTTTGTTAAAGATGCTGTCTGTTCCTCCAATGTGCATTTTTGGCATCTTTGTAAAAATATCAGATGGCTGTAATTAAAGGCACTCATGTTTGGGTCTTCTGTTTTGTTTTATTTGTCTACATTTCTGTTTTTGTGCCAGTACTATGCTGTTTTTATTGCATTAGCTCTGTAACATAGCTTGAAATCTGATACGATTATCCCTCCAGCACTGTTCTTTTTGCTCAGGATTGCTATTTGTTTGTAGTCTTAGTCTATTGTGAACAGATAAAATACAAGGAATTTGTTCTAGTTTGCTTTTCTATTGCTGTGATAAACCACTCTGACCTAAAGCAACTTAGAGGAGGAAAGGGATTATTTGGATTATAGGTTACAGTCTGTCATGAAGGCAAGTCAAGGAAGGAGTTTGAAGTAGAAACCATGGTTGCTTAATGACTTGTTTCTCCTGGCTCCTGCTCATCCAGAACTCTTATCAAACCCAGGATACCTGCCCAGAGATGGTACCACCCACAGTGAGCTGAACCCTTCTACATCAGTAAACATTAAGAAAATGTCCCACAGACATAGCCATGAGCCAATCTGATGGCAGAAATTCTTCAGCTGAGATTACTGATTCCCAGGTGGCTCTAGGTTTGTATCAGGCTGTCAGCTGAAGCCAACTGGACAGAAGTGTTTCAATTTTCCTGTATTTGTTGAGAAATGTCTTGTATCCTAATACGTGGTCTATTTTAGAGAAAGTTCAATGAGCTGATATTTGGGTGGAAGTTGTGTATATATCTGCTAGGCTCATTTCATCTGTGGTATCATTCAATTCCATTGTTTCTCTATTTGTGTTTTGTCTGGTTAATCTGCCTAATTGTGAGAATAGTCAGTACTGAAGTCACTGACTATTGCTGTGTTGGAATTAATCTGTGGCTTTACCTCTTGTAGTATTTGTTTCATGAAACTGAGCAGGCCCAGGCTTGGTGTGGTATTTAGAACTATAATTTCCACTTGATGGGTTATTCCCTTGATCATATGAAGTGACTCTTTTTTTATCTCTTCTGACTAGACTTGGTTATAAGTCTGTTTTTCCAGATATTGGAGTACTGATTTACCTACTTGTTTTTCAGTCCTATTTGCTTTTTCCATTACTTCATTTTAAGATAGTGTCTATCTCTGATGGCAAGATATGTTTCTTGGAGGCAGCAAAAAGAAGGATCCTGTTTTCTAATCTGGTCTGCTAGCCTGTTTCTCTTTATAGGGGAATTGTGACCATTACTATTCAGAGTTATCACTGAGGGCAGTGTATTGATTTCTGTCTTATTCTTGTTGTTGTTTAAATTATTTTTCTTAGTCTTCCTTTGTTTATCAGCTGTCTTAGCCTTTTTTGTTTTTTCCCTATAGCCTCTTGTTTTATGTTTCTCTTCAGTCCAAAGAATTCCTTTCAGTGTCCTCTGACGTTATGTTCATAAATTCCTTTAGCATACTTTGTCATGGAAAAGTTTTCTTTCTCCTTCAATTATGATAATTTTGTTGGGTGTATTAGGCTGGGTGGGCAGCTGTGCTCTTTTAGACTCTGAAAAATATCTTTCCAAGCCCTCTGGTTTTTAAGGTTTCAATTGAGAAGTCAGCATTGGGCTGCCTTTGTATGTGACTCTTCTCTCTTTCAGCTTTCAAAACCCTTTCTTTATTCTGTGTGTTTACTGTTTTAGCAATAAAATGACATGAGGTGTTTGATTTCTGGTCCTGTAAGTGTTCTGTAAGTCTCTCACATATGGATAGGCATCTTTCTCCTTAGATTTGGGAAATTTTCTTCTATGATTTTATTGAAAACATTTTCTATTTCTTTGGCATGATATTCTACTCCTTGTATGCCCATAATTCACAAACTTTGCCTTTTCATGTGCTTTTTAAAATGTATCATTGACCTTGACTAATTGGATTCCTGTCTTCTAGCACTGGAATTCTAAACTCCATGTGACCCGTTCTATTGGTGAGGCTTTCCACTGAACTTTTTATTTGACCTGTTGGTATTTTTCAATTCTATCATTGTTTTGATTAGGATTTTCTTCAGTATTTCTATCTCTATTGAATTCTATTTTTATATTCTGAATTGACTGCCTTATTTCATCCAGGTGTTTGTGTTCTCTTGGAATATATTCATGCTTCTGATTATTTGAACGTATTTGTACCTGTTGTTTTGAATTGCATGTCTGAAGTTTTGCTTAAGTCATTTTTATTGGGGGGCATTACTATGGGATTGGTAGTTTTTGGAAGAGACAAGCTGGCTTGGATTTTCATGTGCATGGTGTGTTTTCACTGGGACCTATCCATCTGGGGTTAAATCATTGGATGTGACTTTTGTTGGGGCTGGAGAGATAGCTCAGCAGTTAAAAGTGCTGGCTGCTCTGGCAGAAGACCTGGGTTCAAAATCCATCACCTACATGGTGACTGTAACAGTTCCAGGGGATCTGATGCCCTCTTCTGTCCTCTGTGGGCATTGCGTGACATGGGTACACTTACATACATGCAGGCGTAATACTCATACACATAAAATAAATAGTAACATAAAAAGATTTTCATTTTTTTAAAATTTAGGGTACCTTCTACTTTAAATGGACATGTTTGCAGTTTTCAGGAAACACTAGGTTGTAATAGGGATGAGGTGAGATATTCCTCTTTTAGACTATTGCTCAGGGTACCAGGCTCTATCCTCAGACCCCTACTGTTAGTTGATTACTGTCTACAAATACATATAGTCTCTGTCCAGTAGTAAACCCAACATGAAAATAGAGTGACAGTTGACCACACAACAGTCATTAAGTACCAATTGTGCGGGGTAGTAAAGGGACACCAATAGCTTGTGTGTATTAGTGTATAGTATATGACTTATTGTGGGAATCAATGGAAAAAGAAGAAATCACAGTGGGAAAATTAATATTAAGTTTCTAGATCAGAACCAGAGGAGGAAGGCATACATAGAAGAAGGGCTGCTTGAAGCAAAGTAGGGGACTGGGATATGGGAGTTTGGGATAAAGGCAGACCAGAAAGAGGGGTAACAATATCTACTCAAATACCAGAGCAGTCTCATCTCTCTGAAGCTTGAGTCACAGAGACTGTAAACTAGGGGATCTTGTGTTCTTTCAAAGAAAGTTGATAGGATGTAATTTACTTAAGCTGCTTCACTGAGTGAGGCAACATGCAGAAGAGGAACCAAAATTAAAGGGTACTGAAGTAAGAGTCTGCTGGCAAACAGAGTCTAACCCACCAATGTGGCTGTGCTCAAGACAAAATCATTCTCTGGCTGAGGCTGGTGGGAGCATCATTTATGCTCCGTGTGGAGCCCCAAGAACCCTCTTAGAAGAGACTGTCCTAAGGGAAGTGAGAGTGTATGGAATAGAAAGGTTGACAAACTACATTGCCTCTGTGACTAGAAAGAAGAAATGGTGGAGGACATTGTTCCAAAGAGGGGCTTTTCCAAATCTCTACAAACTCTTGGAGTTGCAGGACAGTTACTTGGAAGCCATGCAGCCAGAGATGGAGCCAGAATGAGTTCTCACCAGCAGGACACCTTTGGTGTACCAGGTGCCTGGAGGACAGAGTGCATCTTGAACAGCTGTACATCACTGGGCAGCACAGCCTGGTGGACATAGGGCCACCTCTACTTTCTGTGCATGTTTGTCTGTGCGTTATTTTCCTGTCAGTCATTGTTTTGTTCCCTGTTTCTAGGTAATATCTACACTATACTTTGCAGAGCTATTTCTATTTCTTCAATTTGTGTTGACCTTAAAGATTATTGTGTAGGGGTTTCTTATGTGGGTAAAATAACATCAGATTTGCAAGTGGTAAAGATTTAAAATATCTATTCCTTCAGCCCATCTGCTGGCCGGTTCTTAGAGACCACCCTCTGATCTTGGTGCAGAGATGAATGCAGTGATTCAGCCTTCCATTTATGGAGTCAGTTTATTTCTGTTGAAGTGGAATCATGGAGATAAACTTCGTAGGATTCAGCTTAGAATTTGTATATAACACTGCATCTTCTGGCTCTGAAGTTTAGAGTGGCCCTTCAGAGCTTTGATTTATAAACCTACTCTTTATTGGTGGTTAATGGCATGCCTTTTCCTGAATAATAGCAAGCCTGGATAATATTTTATGAGTGTTCTACATGTGAAATGCTTTGCATGTTTTATCTCATGTAACCCTTAAAACAATCCCCATGAAGTATTAGTATTGTCCAATCTGCTAGCTACAGAGACTTATATAGGGGCAGCATACATAATCTGTGCAAAGTCATATTGTTGAGACTTGGTGGAGCCAGAATTCAGTCTTTAATCCTATCTATGAATATGGAAAACACTACCAGGTTGAAAGCCAAGCTTGGAAACAAAGAGAATGGCTTATAAATCATACTGGGACAAACATTCAGGACAGTAAAGCCCATGGCCTATGAGAAACTAGTGTGTTTGAGTAGTTCTTGAATCTGGGAGCTCCGAGACCAGAAGTGCTTTGAAGGCAACAGAAGTGTCACCTTATTATTGATTAGTGGGCCTATTTCTGTGATGTAGCAGGAATGGATTCAGACCATGTTCTTTGTATTATCAATTCTTATTGCCCTCCAATAATTTCTAAAAGGATTCAGGCAAGTTTTAATATTTGTCGGAGGTGAAACTATTCACTTCAATAACAGTTATACATTCAAGCTGGGTGTGGTGGTGCACGTCTGTAGTCCCAGCACTTGGGAGGCAGAGGCAGGTGGATCTCTGTGAGCTCAAGGCCAGCCTGGTCTACATAGTGAATTCCAGGACAGCTGGGGCTACAGGGAGACCCTGCTTCAAAAGGACATATATATATATTCAGAATGCCAATTTTAAGAAGAAATAAAGATGAGGCTGGAGAGATGGCTGAGTTAAGAGCACTTGTTGTTCTTCCAAAGGTCCTGGGTTCAATTCCCAGCACCCATATGGCAGCTCACAATGGCCTGTAATCCCAGTTTCATGGGATATGATGTCTTCTTCTGGCCTCTGTGGACATTGCATGATATATGTGCCATGCAGGCAAAACACTCATATATATTTAATACAGATTAATTAATTAATTTTTAAAAAGAAATAAAAATTTCCAAGTTGTTTTATTTTTATATTGCTTTCAATCAAGGAGAAGAAATACATAAATTCAGCCTGGGACTCAACTGAACATAGAGGACTGATACAGCTAGTCAACCAGAGCTGCACTCCCATGAGGGTCTCAGAACCTTCTGGGATAGATTATGCCCCAGGGGAAGGAAAAGGACCCAAGATGGTAGGCTACCAGATGAAGGGTGGGATGCTTGCTGCTCATCATTAGATGATCCTCAAATTCTACTGCTGCTTTGAAATGGAAGGTGAAGGTGGTAGTGAAAGATCAGGTCAAATATAAGCCAGTCCAGGGTGCCGAGAACAGATGATGCAAGGAAATTGGGTGCCAACACCAGGAAACAACGCTTTGGCACAGAGTTCAGTAGTTTGAGATCTAGGCATGGGAGTGATACCAAGGGGCCCTTCAGCCATGACGATCCTTCCACAGAAAGCAGTTAGCACAACACGGCAAGCCTGAGCGGGCAAGGAATGGAAGGCTGAAAGTGAAGGGACAGCTCAAAAGACCAGGCCAAGCTACACAGGGCAGCTTCTAGAACAAACAGGGAGGAATGAGGCACCTGTACAGCAGCCAGTTCCTAGTGGCTGTTTGTCTGCAGGTGGGATGTGAAGGCCTCATGTGGGATGGTTTTATGACTCTTGTCTTCAGAGTTGTTGACATTTGGTTTCAAAATTCATGAATCAGGACCCTGAGAGACAACTGGATTGTGACATGCCAGTCTGTACTATTGTCATGTAAACTAATAGGTTCCTAATGAAAAGCTAAGGTTTAGTAATAATTACCTCACAAGTCAGATACAATAAAGGGATGCTTGCATTGTTCAGCTAGTCATTGAAGAGAAGCTTCTAGAGGACCAGGATTTATAATTCCACCTATAGAGTGGAATAGTTGCACTTGAGATTGTCAGGGTCCAGGGCCTGCTGCTGACTTGGAAGATCTTTTAGAAGCAGGTGCTGTTCCCTTTCCTGCTCAGTACATCAAAAGAGCAAAGAAGCATGAAATGTGCCCTGATGGTGTCGGGCTGCTAATCATACACAAAGAAATGAAGCTGTGATGGGGTTGCGAGCAGACACCCTTGGGCACCTGTTTCTGTCATCTTAGTTTGTTTTTCTTCTCACTACATTTTACACCTTCTAATTTAATTTGTTTCTGGCTCTCTATCCTCCCAGCTGTCCAGACCTAGAGATCACACACACACACATACACACACACACACACACACACACACACACACACTCCAGCTAAGGTATTGCAGCTTAACATGGGGCAGGGATTAAGCCAGGAGCACTGGCCAAACCATACTCAGGGCCAGCATGAACATTGCTTCATCCCACCACTGGTAACTTGGGACTGCGGGTCTGCTGTGCAGTCTCCAAAGCTCAAAATCTCAGAAAGTTTATCCTATTCAAACAGGGCTTTCTAGGGGACTTAAGAGAACACTGGGGTCAAAGAATGGCCCATGAGGAGCTTTGCAGGTAGTCTTTTTTTTAATGGTACTGGGCCTTATATATGCTCAACAAGTGCTCTGAGCTGTCTCTGGCTTTGTTGTGTTAAAAGTGACTTTGATTAGAGTAACCTCTGTGACCTCATCATACTTCTGAATTATGTTGCAATTTTGATGGGCATTCTGGAGAATGTAGGCAGATCCTAGGAGCCAACGTCAGATGCACATCCCCAGGTATTTAGAAAGTTTAATTATGGTCCTGAGCTTTCATACAATATTAGCAGCTGTATATGGACAGTGCTGGTATATAGTCATTCCTTGGCTAAAATTGGGCCATGTCCCATTAAATGCTTTCTAAATTGAAATGGTGAGTTGGGAGTGCACTAAGTATGCCTGACCTATCATACAGCAGCTTAACACACCATGACTATGTCACTGACTAGAAGGTATGGCTTGCCACCGCAACCCAGCATCATGAGAACATGTACCACATATTGCTAAAAGAGAAAAGGTCCAAAGTTAAAATTTTCAAGCATGATTTCTATTGAATGCTTCCTGCCTTTGTACTATTGTAAAGGACAGCCATTGTAAGTTAGGGACCATGTATATTTTCTGCTTAGGGCCCACAAACAGTGAATTTAATCCCAAGTCTCATTACTATTTTCCAAAGGGCAAGTTGCTTACAGAGTTGAGGAAACAAAGTGATATGAACTTGCAAATCTCATCTGGAGAGTTATGGTAGTTCTCTAGATCTGTTTCTGCTGAAGCTATTACAGGAAAGGCATTTACATGACTTCTCTAGGATGACAAGGGAAATTGGTGATAACATGGTACATTAAACACACCATCAACTCATCTTGAGGACTAACATGTCAGTTGAGTACAAAGAGCAGGCTTCCTCAGAAATTAAAACCAGCTTGCACAGAGTTAAAGAAGTCCAAGAGGGGCTGGATAGATGGCTCAGCGGTTAAGAGCACTGACTGCTCTTGCAGAGGACCCAGGTTTGATTCGATTCCCAGTACCTACATGGCGGGTGGGTTAAGGAACTCTCCTTAACTCCAGTTCCAGGGGAATCCAAAGCCCTCTTCTGACCTCCACGGCATTGCACGACACGGGTGCACTCACATACATGCAGGCAATACACTCATACACATAAAATAAAAATAATAAAATATTTTTTTAAAAAAGAAGTCCAAGAATAAAAATACATAGAGACATCACTTCAGGAGAAAAGGGGCATCTCAAGATGGAAGGAAAGAGGGGCAAGTTAGCAATGGGACTGTGACAAGCACTAAGCTTGTTTATATCCCACCTGTGTATCATCATAATCTTTAAATATTCTAAGGAGTCGCACTACTAACAAATCTTAAGAGCACCAGAAGAAAATGTTGAATGACTTTGCTTCCTGGAAGTGGGGAAGATGTTTCTAATGATAACCTAGGAATCGAGAGACATAAAATAAAATATTAAATCAAATGCATAGTAAGACCATTTGCATGGTGAATTAGTCCACGTGCATATATGGCAATTTGGGGAAGTTATAAGAAATATAGGAGCCCAAAGCCTCCCAAAATATAAATTATATTCATAAATCTCCCAAAAAATCAATTTTGGGGAAAGGAACTACTTTAACCGTAAAGATAGTGTGTTGGATATATTTCTCACCTTGCTCTTCAGCTTGGTTTCATAGCTGTGTTTCATTGGAGTAGCTTCTTTAACCAACCCACTTTTGGTGAACAGATGGGTTTTTCCAAGTCTTTTAGCATTAAATCATTTTTTTCCAAAAAGAATTGTAATGCTTAAAAGCTTAGACTCTGGAGTTAAATTCCCCGTGGCTTTGAGCTTGGGCTCTACCTGTTTGAAGCTGCATGGCCTTGGCCTTGTTGATATAAAAACACAGCTTTCCCCTCAAAGGGTATAGAAGAGAGTTGGAGCCAACTATGAATGGCTATGGCTAGGAAGCACACAGGTTACCCACATACATGTTCCAGTGTGGTAGCAGTTCTGTGAAGTTTTTATAGAATAAAGAAAGTCATAAATCAAGGCACTTTTCAACTACGTTCAGGTAGGCTGGTTACAGCAAAGTGGGGCAGTCTCTGCTACAGGCCTCAGATGCCAGCTAACGACAGCCTTGCCATTGGGTTGGTGGAAGCTAATGTTCTATTAGAACATTTTAAAAGGATTTACCTGATAATCACAAAGCTGGATGTTAGAACAAACTCAGAGGTGGGCAATGAATGAATACCAAAGGAGCTAAAGATAGCCCAAAGTTATAGCGCGCGCTGGGCGCCCTGGCGTGGTGTGCGTGGGCACACCTGGAGAGTTGTGGCACGAGGATCGGTCCCCTGGTTTCAGCCGCGTGCCCTGGAAGAAGGCGGGTCTGGCCCTGCGGGCTTCTCCGTGTCTCTGTGTGTCTCTGCTGCTGGAGCATTGTCCAGCCGTGTACTGCCTTAATTTTCCCCCGTGCACTTTCCTCTTGATGTGAGATCCACTGGCCACTGGATCACGCGGGAAAGTATGAGGCAGCTGAAGCTGGGATCCGTGAGCCGGTGACGGAGGAATGCTGCCCCCCGGGGAGACTAGATTGCAGGCAGGAGACACAGACTCAGCTCAGTCAGATTCTGTGGTACAGCTCTTTATTCCAAGTCTCAGTGACCCAGTTCCTGCTCTAGCTCCAGCTCCGCTTCTAGCTCCAAATTATTGAGAGAAGACTAGGATATTTTTATACTGTAGGGGCAGTGGTAAAAGCTTTAGCTGATAGGCACTTTGCGAGATACCCTATTTACATATGGAAGTCAGGAAAAATGCCAGGAAGGCACCCTCTTATGAAAGGAGTCCCAGCACATGGTTCCGAGCTCGTGAGCTATCTGGATATGAAGAGACTTCTACTTCACATAACAGAGGCCCCCAACACAAAGTTACTTGGAATTGACCTACAACATTCCATCTCTCCACAATCACTGAAGTTCTAATTAGTCAATCAACCTTGTAGCATGTTTAAGACAAGTGTAGCTTTTTTTTTTTTCTGGGAACTTCAGTTCATAGCCTTGAATGAGTTCTGTCATCTGTGAAAGAATTAGAAGTTAATCGTATCAACATTACACTATTGTGATGATCCAGGATGGTAATATGTACGTAAACAACTCAGAATTGCATCTTCCCCAGGGTAAGTATTAAGGAAATGTGAGTTATTGTCAACACTACCTTCCAAATAGAAGTTTTGCTTATTTTATAAACTCCTGCCTTAGTGTAGAATTCTGTCTTCCAGGCATGACATGGCTATGGCCATTTTGATATCATAGCAGCTATGAGAACCCACAAGAGGCAGGAGACCCTCATAAGACTGGGACAGCTGGAAATGCTCATGAGGCATGCATAGGGTCCTGCCCTTCCCTAAGGATAGATAAGCAGTTAACAGTCACCCTGGGGAGGAGACTCATCTTCCTTGGTACAGAAGTGCTTAAGTTGACCACCCTACTGTAAGTAACTTCAGTTAAATTCATCAGCTGAACAAGCTAGACTGGGTAGAAAAGTTCTTTTGGTCTGTTGCTAGTGCCATATCTTGGCTGAAAAATGTTTGTTCATGTGTTTCCCAGGAAAAGTCGTACAGCAGCATTTATAATGTTTAAGGCTCATTGGTGAGAGAGAAGTTAAAGGGAGGTGTTATTTCTTTACGGGGCAAAGTGAATTCCAGTGATGAGACAATAACTCTCTTACTGTTTCTTGCTTTTCAGTGAAGAGCTGCTGAGAAATACAGCTCACCAGCACCAGCCTAGATTCATTCAGTGTGAGGCCTGGTCTAGAAGTTGCATTTTAATAAGCTTGCTATGGGGTTACTGCAGGTAGATCCAAAGAGCATTTTCAGGAAGTACTGCCAAGTGCCCTGGGTGGATGATGCCAAAATTTATGTAACAGGCCTTAGGGAAACTGGTTAGGTTCAAGTTCTTTAAAAATTAAGCCATGGATTTTCTATAATAAATATCATAAACCAATCCAGAGGAGAAAAGTTTAGTAAAGTATCCAAATTTATGTTGTTGACTTTATTGAGCCATAATCACTCCATAACTGCCTTCTGAGCACATTGCTTATGTGTGCTTTTCATCCTGATTTATATAGGGGTCAGGGGACTTGATTTCTAATCTTTCCCTTGAGTCCAGTACATGTTCTCTTGAATTCTTGTTAATATTTTAATGTGGCTTCAAGATACTAAAGAAGGGGAAATTTGAATACTTGTTTCAAGACTTCTTGTTGCCCTATAAAATTGAGGTTGGTGGTGTGGCAGAAAAGCAAGCACTATAATTAGCCAAATCCCAGCATATCAATTACTACACTGGGAAAAGGTTTCTGAACTTACTTGAAACTCCAGTGCCCCTTTAATAATATTAGGAGGCCCATACTTAATGCCCACAGAGAGATGATGCTCATAAAGAGGGTGCCATGCAGGATGAGCTCTATGAATTGTGGGTAGCATCTGGCTAATGCTGACTTCTCCAAGGGACTCTCTTGTGGTTGTCTGATGCCCTCTCCTGGGCAGTCCAGAAGCTGGCTTAAGCAAAGGGAAGCATCATTAGCTTGAAACTAAAGCTCATCCAGAGGCCATAGGCTAGAAATAGTCTGAAATCAGACACAGCCAGTCCAACCAAGGGAAAACCCAGAAGAGTGCAGTGGAGTAGACTCCAAAGGGATAAAGGTAGAGGACAGAGCTACTATAATGTTCTGAATAATATTACCAATTGTGATTACTTAGCGCTGAAATCTACATGATCAGAATTTATGTATACTATTCCCATTGATCTTCACCAAAATTCTGTAGTAATAGGAGTAATCTTTGACTAAGCAAACTTTTCTGGGATATGACACTAAAAGCACAAGGAATCAAAAGAAAATAAATAAGTAAAATGGACTTCATAAAAAAATGGATAGTGTGCAGGGAGAAAGTATTTGCAAGTCATATATATGTTAAGAAACTTGTAAAAAAAAAAAAAGAAACTTGTATCCATTGAGAATCAGATGGACTTAATATTAGAATGAATGGCTTTCATTTGGAAACAAAGCATTTAACCTACTGAAACTCAGCAATTTTGGAAAATCTTAACACTAGGAAATTCTAGACTATTCTGCCTCATGACCCATTTGTCTGTCTTCATACTAAGGTCACATTGTTTTATTAGTGTAGAACTCTTAAAATTATATATTGCAAATAGTTTATTATTGCTCATTTCTAAAGCTGGTATCTTTATATGTACATATAAATTTTATCAGCAATTTAGAAATTTATACAAAATACAATTACAAAATATATTCCTGAAATTTTGATTTGTATTGTATTATATTTATTAATTGGATTAAAAATAATTGGTATAATTGAGTCTTCCAACTGATGAACACCTCTGCAAGAGCAGTCAGTGCTCTTAGTCACTGAGCCAGCTCTCCAGAACTCCTGGGAGACCTTTTGTTTTTATATGTATGTTTCCCTATAGCCCTAGCTGGCCTGGAACTCACTATGTAGGCCAGGTGGGCCTCAGAGTTCTGCCTGTATACTGGGATGTGCAACCACACCCAGCCTATATTTTATACTTTTGATGCTAATGTAAACAATATTGTTTATTCAATTAAGATTTATAACTAGCCATTTCTAGTATAGAGAATTATGATCTCTTTATATTAATCTTGAATATTAAAAGTTGTTATGCTCACTTCTTTTTAAATATTTTATTAATTACTTTTATATTACATGTATGAGTATTTTGCCTGCATATATGTAAGTGCACCTGTATCGTGCAATGCCCACAGAGGTCAGAAGAAAGTGTTGGATTCCCTGGAGCTGGAGTTATGGATGGTTGTTAGCCACCTTATGGGTGCTGGGAATCAAACCCTGGTCCTCTGCAAGAGCAGTCAGTGCTTTTAACCTCTGAGCCACCTCTTTAGCCCCATCCTCACTTCTTATTTCTAGAAAATTTTATAACTTTGACCAAATTTTTTACATGGATACTCATGTTCTATGAATAAAGACAGTTTTACTTCTTCCTTCCCAATGTGGAGTCATTTTATTTACTTATTTTTTATTAATTGCATTGACTTAGAATGACAGTACATTGTAAACACAAAAGAATGGCATGAACATCTGATATTAGTTAGTATATTAAGGGGAAAATACTTAGTCTCATACCATTATGTTCATTGTACCACTTCTTGAGAGAATTACTGAAAATGCTTGTCTGAAATTACTGAAATATTCTGGATTTGTTTATTTCTTTTTGTAATTTATTACTTTTCCACTATTTATGGGTATATTCTTTGTTATGAAATGCATGTTGTCTGATATTAATAAAGCCATGTTGGCTTTCTTATGAAAAAAAATAATCGTATCCACAATATATGAAGAACTCTGGCAACTCAACAGTGTCAGAGACATACTACTCCATTATAATTTGGGCAAGAAGCTGGGTGTGGTGGCACATGCCTTTAATCTTAGCACCCCAGAGCCAGAGGCAGCAGATCTCTGGTTAGCCTGGTGTACGTGGTGAGTTCCAGGTCTGCTGGGGCTACAGGAAGACCCTATCTCAAAAAGACCCCTCAAAAATATTAGCAAGGAATCTAAATAGGTATCCCTCCAAAAAAGGAAGACGCACACAAATAGCCAGTATACATGAAAAGATGCTCAGTGTTGTTAGGGAAATGCAAATGAAGCCACATATTTGTTAGAGTCCTGGCAGCCTCCTAAAACAGCGTGCAGCTCCCAATATTCTAAAACTGAGGATTCAAACTTTGCCCTGGGAAGTCCTTCTGTTGCTGGGAGACCAACCAATCCTGAGCTAAACTGCCCAGCCCACAACATGGAAAGTTACTGAACCACCTAACTACCTATAAAAGATGTCTGACTCCCCCTGCTCCCTGCTGTTTCTCTGCTGCTGTTTCCCTGCTCCCTGAGAGGCAGCCCAGCAGTCTGTTTGCTCTCACATAAACTGCTGCCACCCCACCCCCATGGAGTTGCCTGGTCGGTGGTCTTCTTGGCTCCTCTTCCTTACAATATTAGAGTGTGGTTTGAATTAAAAAGACATTAACAAGCCAGGCATGGTGGCACACGCCTTTAATCCCAGGACTCAGGAGGCAGAGGTAGGCAGATTTCGAGGCCAGCCTGGTCTGTATCCTGAGTTTCAGGACAGCTGGAGCCACAGGAAGACCCTGTCTCAAAAAGCCAAAAAAAAAAAAATCAAAAAACAAAAAATGACACTAACAAAAATGTTGACAAATACGCTGCTGGTGGGCATATGAAATGTTGTTTGGGAAAACAATTTGCTCATTTCATCAAAATGTTTCTTACGGAGTTATCTTAAGACCTAGGAATTCCATCTAGTTCTGTACAGGAGTGAAATGAAAGTTACCTCTGTTACGCCCAGATCATGGGACCCCAATGACCACCAAGGAGTCCTGAGTGTATGCAACAGCAAAGAGCCTTTATTTGGGCTTAAGCTGGGCCCTCGGATTTCACCGAGAGCCCGGATCTAAGGTGGGGTAGGTTTTTGTAGGGAAGTTTCACAGAAGCCTGTGCACACCAAGCATCCTTTAAAATGATTGGATGGTCCTATGCCCTGCATATGGGAGGATTCTTATTGGTAGGGGCTGTCTTTAGGGCATCGGATTGCACTGTTTTCTGTGGGGCCAGAAGTTTCTGTTTTTACCTTATAAGGCTGCTATGTGCCCGGGCTTGCTTGCTCTGTTGGACCCCCAGTCTGGGGTACCCAACGTTCACGGGAGGTCGCACCCCAATAACTCAGTCCTCAAATCAGGAGATGCAACAAGCATGAGGATTTATTACGTCTGCAGACGGGCCTCCAGAAAGAGAAGCCCCAAATCAGCTTACAAGCTTCTTTTTAAAGACAAAAAGCGGCAGCTATGTGCCAAGCAGAGGTAGGGGGGGATTTCTGGGATGACTTCCAGCTTGGGCAGAGAGCATGAAAAAGGTCAGCTCGGCTTGTTCTTAGCAGTAAGAATTATTTTTTATTTTTACTTCCTTGTACAGTTTTTCTCAGGCCTGGGGGATTTTCGTTTAAATCCATCATTTTGGGGAACTTGGGCCCATCAAAACTTTTGGACTCGCTTGTCGTTACTGGCCTCTGCGAACACCACTGATTCGGCATTAAGGTACACTTCCACCCTCTATCTCTCTCCCCTCTCCCATTCCTTTCAGCTCTCTCTCCCTCTCTCTCTCCCCTTTCCCCTTCACTACTCTCGTAGTTAACCAGGGGGTTTTATTGAACCAACCTTCAAACCATCCCTGTTTGGATTCACATTCTTTTTGTCTTTTATCTAATCTCTGGTGGAGTTTAGTCATAGAATCTCTAACAACCCCTGAGCTGTCAGCATAAAAGCAACATTCTTCTCCTAGGGCTGCACAGAGTCCTCCTTCCTTGAGGAAAAGCAAATCCAGGCCCCTCCTATTCTGTAATACTACTTCTGAGAGGGAGGTTAAGGATTTCTCTAAGAGAGTAATTGATTGTTCTATTGCCTTAATGTCTTCATCTATAGCCATCTGTAAATCTGCATAATATTGTGGTCCTTGTATTAGGGCCGCTGTTCCAGTTCCTATCCCCGCTGCTACTCCTGCTCCTAGAAGTATTGCTAGGGTTAGAGACACAGGCTCTCTTTTATATCTGCCTGGATGTCGCTCAAAAAACTGTTCTAAGGAATCTGCAGGATGATAGAATACTCGGGGTAGAAGTTTAACCATAACACAATAGTCTTGAGAGGTGTTAAGGACCATATTAGCTACACATGGAGTTAACCCAGAATTACATGCCCACCAAGTTCCTTGTTGGGGTAGGAGATAGTAATTTCCTTCCCCTGAGGGTACAGGTATAGTGGAGCTGCAAAGGTGGGTGTGAGTTGAGGGTGGGTTTCCTAGACAGAGTCCAGGTCCTGAGACTTCTGTAAGAGTTAGGGGATGAGGAGTTTCTCTATGGCACTGATCAGTTGAGGTGGTGTTATTGAATGTTCCTAATGTAGCTATGCCTTCATAATAGGGAGGTGCTGCTGCCAGACACAGCCAACAAGATTCAGTCAAGTTGGGGTTTGTCTGTCTGATGGCCTTATATGCTCCCTGAACTAGATTGAACAGTTGGTTCCCCGTAGTGGAAACCTGTTGATTTGGGGAACGGGAGGTTTGTTCTGACAGGATGTTAGCAGGGGAGGTGTTAAGAGAGGGCAAAGCTGGTAGGGGATCTAGGTAACTGGGGATGGGTTTTTGAATAGGTAAAACAGGGTTGGGACCTATAGCTATTGGATAGGAGGAGTTATCTCTTTTAATAGTAAAAAGAAGGCCATTATCAGCCTGTTTCTTATACAGTCTAATTCCCCAAGAATACCCCTTGTCCCATCCTGTGGCCTTTTTGCCTGCTTCTGTGAATGTCATCCGAAGAGGATGGCACCATTTACCTTTATAGTCCTGAGTAGGAGTATTCAGGTTCTTATGAGAATAATTTGCTTTTACAATGATGTAATCCCAGGATGAGGATGGAGACCACCAGGTGTCCCCGGTTGTTTCACATCCCCAATTTTTACAGTAAAAGTAGTCTCTCCCCCACATTTGGAGTTAAGCCACTTAGCTCGATGATTACCTGGACAGACATAGAAGGTTAAGGTATGGAGCATAGCTCGCCTTTGCCCTGATCCACATCCATAAGGAGAGCTCTCCATAGGGTTAGGCATCCCCCTTCCAGGGGCTGGGTTTTTAGAGGCATTTATGGAGTTAAGCCATTCTCCTGCATCCCAGGGCTTTGGTGCTCTTATAGCCAATTTACACAAATCTGGATACAAGATGGGCCACCAAGTATCCTTGGGCGCCATCTTGTGGATTTTAAATATTATAACATCCATTTGATTAATTACCCGCCAGGTAGTCAGCACAGGGAGATGAGGATTTCCATAACTGGGGACAAGCCAGCCTATAAACAAATAGAATTATTAGGTATCTCTGGAGAGTCTTATTTTTAGAGGGCTGGATGTTTTGTGTAGATGCCATCTTCCAGTGTCCTCCTGGGTCGGAGCTCTCTTGACGTGGGAAACATGGATCCAAGCCGAGATCCCGTCTACTTTGAGGGCCGATGGTGTAGTCAGGAGAACTGTGTAGGGTCATTTCCACTGTGGTTCAAGGGTCTTTACGTTTTGTCTTCTCACATACAATAGGAATGAGGCGTTTGTGGATCACCAGGCTGGTAGACTGCAGCCAAGGGCCTCCAAACCTGGTTCTGGATGATCTGGAGGGCTTGGAGCCTTGTTTTTAAGCTGGGGTTATCAAAAGAAGAGGGCAAGGGGGACAAGGTTACATCAAGAACAGGAGGCGGTCCTCCAAAAAGGATTTCATAGGGGGTTAAGCTGTGCATAGCAGGAGTCTTTCTAGCCCGAAATAAGGCTAGAGGTAGGAGCTGTACCCAGTCTTTAGTGCCAGTCTCTAAAGCTAATTTGGTTAAGGTCTCTTTAATGGTTCTGTTCATTCTTTCTACCTGTCCTGAACTTTGGGGTCTGTAAGCACAATGTAATTTCCAATTAATCCCCAATGTTTTGGCCACTCCCTGACTTACCTGGGAGACGAAGGCTGGGCCATTATCAGACCCAATTACCTTGGGCAGTCCAAATCGAGGGAAGATTTCTTCAATCAGCTTCTTTACCACAGTCTGGGCTGTTTCCTTTCTGGTGGGGAAGGCCTCAACCCACCCTGAAAAAGTGTCTATGATACTAAAAGATATTTATAGCCATATTTTCCTGGAAGTACTTCAGTGAAATCTACTTACCAGTTAGTTCCTGGTTGTGTCCCTCTTTTTCTTTTGCCAGATGGGACCTTTAACCTGGTTGCATTTACCAGGGAACATGAGACACAATCTCCCACTACCTTCTGAACTAGTTGGTTGAGGTCTGGGAAGTAATAGTGTTGTTCTTCTCTTTTTAGTAGTGTTTTTAGTTTCTTGTGTCCCAAATGTGTCCACTGGTGGAGTTGGGAGATTAGCTCAAGTGCTGCTTCCCGAGGCAGTATAGTACGATTTTGATATCTCCACATCTTGGTTTCAGGATCCAAAGTAGCATTAAGCTTTTGAACAAGTTCTAAATCTTGTTCAGTGTAAGTAAAAGAAGCTTCTGCTTTCTTTGCCTGTTTCTTCATCTCAGCCTTAAGGTCTGCATGTGTGTAAAGAATGTATGTACCTTCTGCTGCCTGATGGGCAGTTTCATCCGCCATCCGATTGCCTCGAGCAATCGGCCCCTGGTCTCGTTGATGTAGAAGATGCGGGTACCTTCTGCTGCCTGACGAGCGGCTTCATCTGCCATCCGATTGCCTTGAGCAATCGGCCCCTGGTCTCGCTGATGTCCAGGGCAATGAATTATGGTGACCTTTTTAGGCAAGTACAAGGCTTGTAGAAGGGCCACTATTGTTTCCTTGTTTTTAATGTCTTTGCCTGCCGAGGTGAGGAGCCCCCGCCTCCGGTAAATCTCTCCATGTACATGAGCCGTGGCAAACGCATAGCGGCTGTTGGTGTAAATGTTGACCTTTTTACCCTCTGCTAATTTTAGGGCCTGGGTTAGGGCTTCCAATTCAGCACATTGGGTTGAAGTTCCGGCCGGCAGGGCTTGGGCCCAGACTATCTTTTCCCTATCGACCACCGCCGCCCCCACCTTACGCTCACTGTCTCGTAGAAAGCTGCTCCCATCCGTATACCAAGTGGCATCTGCATCTGTTAGGGGCTGGTCAGTGAGGTCTTCCCTGGTCCCATGTGTCTCCGCAAGTATTTGCTGGCAGTCATGGGGAATCTCAGTGCCTTCCTTGGTGGCTGGTAGCAGTGTGGCAGGGTTTAGGGTGGTAGGGCTACCAAACTTGATCTTTTCTGGATTTAATAGTAGTGCCTGATAATGGGTCACCCTGGCATTTGACAACCATCTGTCAGGAGGCTGTCTAATGATGGACTCCACTGCATGAGGTGTTATAACAGTTAGGGGCTGACCCATAGTGAGTTTGTCTGAGTCTTTAACTAGGGATGCTATTCGCCATGATTCTCAAACATGGGGGCCAGCCAGAGGCCACATTGTCTAGTTTCTTTGAGAGATAAGCCACTGGCCTTTTCCAGGGTCCCAGAGTCTGAGTAAGGACTCCTTTTGCCATCCCTTTATTTTCATCTACATATAAGACGAAAGGTTTTGTCAAGTCTCGCAATCCCAGAGCGGGAGCCGTCAGTAGTGTTCTTTTTATTTTGTCAAAGGCTCTCTGGTGTTCTTCAGTCCAGACGAAAGGAATCCCATTCTTTGTCAAGGGATATAGAGGAGCCGCTATTTCAGCGAAACCCGGTATCCATAATCTACAGAATCCTGCGCTTCCCAAGAACTCTCTGAGTCCTCTGGCTGAGGTTGGTGGGGGGATAGAGGCTACTGTCTGTTTCCTGCTTTCTGTCAGTCAACGTTGCCCTCCCTCCAACCTATAGCCCAAATAGCTCACCTGTTGTAGGCAGATCTGGGCTTTCTTTGCTGAGGCCCTGTATCCAAGTTCCCCCAGTCTCAGTAGGAGAGCCTCCGTACCTTGCAGACAGCCAGCTTCTGTCTCAGCTGCTAAGAGGAGGTCATCTACATATTGAAGAAGCATAATCTGTGGGCTTCTTACCCGAAAGTCAGCCAGATCACGGTGCAGAGCTTCATCAAACAGAGTAGGGGAATTTTTGAACCCCTGAGGGAGTCGTGTCCAAGTTAGTTGCCCCGATATTCCAGCTTCAGAGTCCTTCCATTTAAAAGCAAAAATGGGCTGGCTAGCCGGGCTCAATCTTAGGCAGAAAAATGCATCTTTCAGGTCAAGAACAGTATACCACCTGTGACTGGGAGGCAAAGTACTCAGGAGGTTGTAAGGATTTGGGACAGTAGGATGTATATCTTCTATCTTCTGATTGACTTCTCTTAAGTCTTGGACTGGTCGGTAGTCATTTGTTCCTGGCTTCTTTACGGGGAGCAGTGAGGTGTTCCAAGGGGAATGGCAGGGGCGAAGTATGCCTACTTGTAAAAGTCTCTGAATATGAGGTCTGATACCTTCTCAGGCCTCTCTGCTCATAGGGTATTGTCTGATTGAAACCGGAGTTGCAGACGGTTTTAGTGTGACCACTATTGGAGGCTGATTGCATGCTCGTCCTGGGCCTTCTGCCTTGGCCCATGCTAAAGGAATCTTATTTAGCCAATCATATATACCAGGAGTTTCTGCTATCGGTCCCTCATATAACCGATGTTCATCTTCCAGTCGCAGGGTTAATATTTGTAGTGGAGCTCCATCTTTTTCTTGTACAGTGGCTCCCTTTCTGGTGAAGTGGATGTGGGCTCCCAACTTGGAGAGTAAATCTCTCCCAAGAAGGGGATATGGACAGTCTGGGACCAGTAAGAACGAGTGGGCGACCTGTCCTGTACTGAGGTCCACTTTTCTTTCTGTGGTCCACCTATATGTCTTTCCTCCAGTAGCCCCTTGGACCCAGGCTGTTCTGGAACTCATGGGTCCCTTGGTCGTGGTCAAGACTGAGTGTTGAGCTCCTGTGTCTACCATGAAGGTAGTCAATTGCCCCCC
>NW_008329134.1:3105516-3144491 GCF_000622305.1 Nannospalax galili
GTTCTTCTGGGCCTCCAGGATGACTCGCTGTCTTTCTTCTGTGGTTAGAAGTGCCTGGAGGAGTTGCTGACAATCTTCCCAAGTGGGTTGGTGGGTAAGAAGAATAGACTCAATTAAAGCAGTTAAAGCCTGAGGGTCCTGAGAGAAAGAGGGGTTATGAGTTTTTCAATTATACAAGTCAGAGGCTGAAAAAGGCCAGTACTGGATCTGATCCCCTACAGTTCGCAGAGGAAAAACCTGGGTAGTCCCAGTTCCATCAGAGGGACCCCCTCTATCTCTTCTCAGGTGGAGTCTACTAGATGGTGGGGAGGAATGATCAGGTTCAGTGGAATCAGGAGATGGATGAGGTAGTTCTTGAGGTAGAGGTGCCTGTGCAGGAGGATAGGGAGGTGGGGGATCAAGGAGGGTTAGGGAAGCTTGGTCCTCAGGGAGGACTGGTTTCTGCTTCTTCTCATAGGAAGACTGAAGGGGCAGGAGGGAGGAAGTGAGACTTAGGGGAGCAGAAGGGATAGGGGGTCCTTGATATTTCTTTTTAGCTCTCTGAGGAGGTAGGAACAGTCATGCCCAAGATGTGGGGTTCTGAGCCAAGTCTTCCCAGGTGACTATGTAGGCCACCTGGTCCGGGTGCCCGTGTGGCCCTGGATGGAAAATATATTCTTTAACCTGTAAGATAGTAGTAAGATCAAAAGTCCCATCTCTTGGCCATCCTTTAAAAGGAGGGCCATGTATAGGAACAGAGACTCTGCCATTTCTTCTTCTGGACCTCTAATGATAGATTACTGGCTTGTTCTATAACTTTTTTTCAGTGTTCTAGAGTTAGACTTAAGGGGGTAATTAGTGATTGACCCATGGTGAAAGACTTTTAGGAGAGAAATGGAGAAAGGGAGGAAGAGAGAAAGAGAGAGAGAGAGAGATAGAGAGAGAGAGAGATATACAGATGCCACTCCAAACAGTAATGACCAGTGAGTGCACTTGTGGATGAGTACCTATCGGTGCCCAGTTTTTCTTCTACAGGGGACGTGAATTTATCTGGGATTCACGCCTGGGACCCCCTTATCCTTTCACGGGAGTCTTTTAGCGGCGTGCGCCCTGTGGCTCTTACTTGTTTGACCCGTGCCCGCGGGGCTTTTTAGTGGCTAGAGAGAAAGGAAGATATAGAAAGACCGTCCTGTCTCCACCCGTGTGGGCAGTCGGGGTCCACTAAGAGGACTAAGAGCCTTTGGTTTACGTCAGGGAGTGGCCTGACCAGAAAACCTCAATTGCTCCTTTGCCTTTAACGGTCCCTCACGAAGACTTGGGCCAAGAATAAAAGAGAAACAGAGAAGGCTTAAAATAGTGTAGAGAAAAATACAAAACCAGATCTTTTTTTTTTTTAAAAAAAAAATACTAAAACAGTATTAAGTACACACACACCATGTTATATCACATTCAAGTGGACCGGTCCTTCTTACACCCAGACACGCACAGCACTCACCATTCTTACTTTCAGGATCTCTAAATACAGATACAGATAGACAACAAAAATCCTCGGTGCGCTCTCTGACTCAAAACTGAAAGTACAGATCGGGAGGGGAGTAGCCAAGCCAATCTCCCTTCTCCTGAGGTGAGGAGATACTATCTTCCTCACTTCAGATCACTCTGGTCACTAGGGCCAGAATGCTGGAACCTGGGGTCTCTGGGCACGTCTGCCACTCCCCTTGGTTTCCAGAATACAGACAGGTCCTGTACAGGCACAACTGTTCAGACGGAACGTTCCCAGAGCAGGAAATGACAGACAGACATTAAGACAAACCACAAGACAAATCTTACCTACTGCTGCTCTGAGGAAATGGGTCTGGGCGGGGCAATCGAATCCCGGACGAGCCCCCAAGTGTTGGACCCCCAGTCTGGGGTACCCAATGTTCATGGGAGGTCACATCCCAATAACTCAGTCCTCAAATCAGGAGATGCAACAAGCATGAGGATTTATTACGTCTGCAGACGGGCCTCCAGAAAGAGAAGCCCCAAATCAGCTTACAAGCTTCTTTTTAAAGACAAAAACTACAAGCGGCGGCTATGTGCCAAGCAGAGGTAGGGGGAACTTCTGGGATGATTTCCAGCTTGGGCAAAGGAGCATGAAAAAGGTCAGCTCAGCTTGTTCTTAGCATTAAGAATTATTTTTTATTTTTACTTCCTTGTACAGTTTTTCTCAGGCCTGGGGGATTTTAGTTTAAATCTATCATTTTGGAGGGACTTGGGTCCATCATTTGGGGGGACTTGGGTCCATCAGCTCTATAGCTTTCGGGGATAGGGGTGGCAACTGAAGATTATAACATGCCTGGGCATGCCTGGGCTTGCCTGAAACAGCTAGTCAAAATGGAGTTAGTGCTGCCTTAAGCCAAGCAAATTACAGAAGCAGAAAGAAGCAGTTAGATGAGTCAGGGTCTCACAACCTCCATATAAAACCTTGTGATAAAATTGTTGTGCCCTGAGAACGGACCCCCAAGAATAACCACAGAATCCAGAGGGCATGCAAGAACAAAGAGTCTTTATTTGGGCTTAAGCTCGGGCTCTCAGACCTCACCAACACAATGGATCTGTGCTGAGAGCCCCGATTGCAGGGGGAGGAAGAATTTTATAGGTTTTAGACCAAGGGAGGAGGGGGATAACAGAGTCACATCTTGATTGGTCCGAAGAGCCTACGTGCACCAACACATTTTTGAATTGATTGGTTACAAGGGATGCAGTCCTGGGGGTTTCTCATTGGCGGGGGCTCCCCCCAGAGCTATGGAATGTGCTGTTATCTGTGAGGCCAGAAGTCTCTTTTCTTACCTTATAAGGCTGGTATATGCCTGGGCCCGCTTGATCTATAGCCTCCTGGGGTGGGGGTAGTAGGTGGAGATTACAACATGCCTGGACAGGTCCAGGCTTGCCTGAAACAACTAGTCAAAATGGGGTCAGTGCAGTTTGTCCTCTCAGCCTAGCAATGAAGCGGTTTACAGAAGCAAGAAAGAGCCGTTATTCCTAAAGAGGGGCAGGAGTCTTAGGAGTCCAGGGCAGGGGGCCATGGAGAAGGGTTTCACCAAATAGTCATAGAAGTGCTATTTTTATAATAGCACAAGGAAGGAAACCAATAGATGTTCATCAACTGGTGAGTGGATACACAAAAAAGTATATTCACATAATGGAATACTACTAAATAATAATTCAGCACTGTGAAAGAGTACTGCCACAGTCTTATGGTGGTGCTGTTGTGGTGGGATCATGGAATCTTTAGGATGTGTGGCCTTGCTGGAGAAAGCACATCACTAAGGGTGTGCCTTGAGAGTTCACAGCCTTACCCCTCTTCTAGTTTTCCTCTCTCTGCTTCCTGGATGTGATTGAGATGTGAATTCTCAGCTCTCTGCTCCAGCTGACTCCTGCCACGGTGGACTCTTATCCCTCTGGAACCGTAAGTCCAATAAACTCTTCCTTCTGTATGCTGCCTTAGCTTTGGCATTTTATCAGAGCAGCAGAAAATTAACTAATGCAACTCTCAATGTGCATAAATCTTGAAAACAATGTAAGTGAAAGAAGACCAGCATGAAAGGCCATCTAAAACATGATTCTGTTTATCTAAGCTCTCCTCCTTAAGGTTATCTACAGAGATGAAAGTGGATGAGTCTCTACCAGAGGCTGCACAAGAAAGGGAACTGGGAAGTAATTTTTTAAAAGAATTATTAGTTACTCATTTAACGTGTACAAATGTTTTGCCTGCATGTATGTAAGTGCACCTGTGTCATGCAGTTCCCTTAGAGGCCAGAAGAGGACGTGGGATCTTCTAGGACTGGAGTTGGGGATGGTTGTTAGCTGTGGGTGCTGAGAACAAACCCAGGTACCTTGCTACAGCAGCCCCTGCTCTTAACCACTGAACAGTTTCTCCAGCCCATAGTAGTTTTAACAAGAGACCTGTGATGGCTTCTAAAATACATCGCCCTGGGCCACCATTTCTTTGAAGAGTGGTATGAGGATGCTAAGAAAGACTGTTGCTGAAAGCACAGAAAGTTCTGTTCCATCACAGAAGGCATTTCTTGGAGTATTGATCAAGATATACTGAAATATTGATGTATTTCAGGATCACCTGCTGACATTGTTGAAACTGCAAACATCTCAGCTGCATTCCAGACATACCGAACCAAAAAACAAACTTCGAAGCCTGATGACTTTTGTCAACTGGGTAGGGTAAGAATTTGGTGGCAATTAGCAGGTGGTAAACAGGGTTTTGTTAACTAAGGAGCTCTAGGGAAAGCTGTTCTATTTCTGGCCCAGAAGAGCTCACAGAAAGCAGTGGGCTGATGTATGCAAAAAGCCTAACTCTAACTACCACCTAGGGAGTTCAGATGGAAATATGAAGTTTTATACAGATTCATTCTAAATCTTCACCTGAAAAAAATTAATTTATAGTTTGATGCACTGAATCCTAAATGTGATATGATTCTAAGCCTACATATATAGAGAGGGTCTTAGACAATTTTCCATAAATTGTAATTAGGGTTACAATTAATACATGGTATTTTGTAAAAATTGATATCAATGCTTTGAAACTTCCTTGGCTTAAGGGGGGAAATACTTCATTTTTAAAGGAAAAAAGTAGCCCGGCTTTGCTTCTTGATAGTTTCATAACAGTCACCATTTTATTTGAAGCATAAAAATGACTTCCATCTCAAAAGATATAGCCCAAATCAAAACATCACAGAATCTTCATTGATGTTTATGTCATTGCCCATCCCCCTTTCCCTGCTGTGTACTACAAGCCTAATTTAAAAAAAAAAAAAAAAAAAGATTAAGATAAACCAGACAGGAGGCTCTCAGGTTCAAGACCTGCCTGAGGAATTTAATGCCTCAAATTAAAAAGTACAAAGAGGGCTGGAGATGTAGCTTGGTGGTAGGGTGCTTGCACAGCATAGGTAAGTCCCCGGGAAGCATATAGCCAAAATTTTTAGATTGCTTTCTAGAGGCACGAGTGTAATAAAGGTCAATGGAAAAAATATTGTGGCACTTATTTATAATTTTTAACTTATTTTTGTTTATATGAAAGTATAGATTAGTTTTTGTCCTTGGGTTTCCTTGCAATTCTAAAGTTCTACTGGAACAAATCAATATACAATCTATTATAGAAACCTCACTGTACTTTGTAATAAGCACATACTGAAAACATCCAAGAAATGTCCATTGACCAAAAATCTAGAATTTTTTACAAAGCCCAGTTGTGTCTGAACCACCTTTCTTCCTTTCATCAAGATATAAAATGGAGAATCCTTGCTTTCCTGATGGGTGTGCATACACAAGATAGAAGTTCTTGATTCTGAGAAAAGAAGTACATGGACCCCCAAAAGAAATGAGGAGGAAGGCATTTTGTTTTGAAACATGTTCTGCTTTGCCAAGCATGGTAATGCACCTCTGTAATCCCGCACCTGGGAGGCTGAGGCAGGAGGATTGTCACAAGTTTTAGGCTAGCCCAGACTACAGCGTAGGCCAGTGTTTGAAGAGAAATGCTTAATTTTTTCTGCAGAAATAGCATGAAAGAGCACATCTTTTTTTATTCGTGGTTAAATGGGTTGTTAGTGAGGATTAAGGAAACATCTTGAGTGAACTGGCAGAAGCCTCTGATACCAATTAGTAGACAACTATAAAAATATGTATTTGGTACTTTCCCTCTGCAATTAACTGCCTTTCTCTGTTTGCATGAATCTATATCCTATTTTTGAGATGTTTTCCTCTCTGTAGAAAGTATTAAAAGTCTTTTGGGATAGCCATAAATAAACAAAAAGCATGCAGTTCCAAAGGGCTTTGTACATAATGTAACTTGTCTGCTTGTTATCACCTTTACCCTTGTAATTGGAGAGCTTGATAAAGTGAGAATTAAACTTTCTTTAAAAAGCATAGGCCTACCAATTACTTATTAAACCTTTTCCATCTTAAGTACCCCAGAGAACCATGTTGGTGCACACAGCCCATGGCATGTAGGATTTGTTTTTTGTTTTTTTTTTTTCCATCTGTTGCAATGCCTGGGGATTGGGGATGAGAAGTAGAGGGAGGAGTTCCTAATTTTTGAATAAAAATTAGGAACTCAACTACTTTATCATATGCTTCTAACAATTTTAACCAGTAGAAGCAGAATAAAACACTGAAAAATAAAAGTATAAATTGCCATGAAAAACATTGGGCCTGGGGACAGGAGAGCTGGCTCAGCAGTTAAGAGCATATACTGTTCCTGCAGAGGACACAAGTTCTACTCCCAGAACCCACACTGAGCAGCTCGCAATTTCCTGTAACTACAGCTCCAGGGAGATTCAAAGCCTTTGGCCTCCACAGGCACTTGCACTCATGTGGACATAACACACACACACACACACACACACACACACACACACACACACTCATTTAATTAAACTCTCTCTCTTTGAAATCTCAACTGTCTTTTTTGCTCTGAGACCTTGTCAGAAATCAGATTAGAATCAGGACCATGCATCACTTTTCAATGATGGTGCTAAATAGTCTCTCTCAAAAGCTGGATGGAGCAGACAAAGTCACATGTTTGCAGAGCTGATTCTGTCCTGTGAGTGAGCACTGTGGTAGCGTTGGTGCTGAAGTTTCAGGACAGGCTGCATCACCGAGAGCACATTGTTCAATGGCTTTTGTTTTGGTGCTTCAGGGACTTAAACTGGAGACTTCCAGATGCTAGTCATGGGCTCCAGCAGGGCGTGACCTCTTCACACAGCCTCTTTCCCCCACACACACTCTCTCTCATGTGGACATAACACACACACACACACACACACACACACACACACACACACACACACACACAGACAGACACTTAAAAAATGGTAAGAGAAAAAAAGTTGTTGGTCATGCCCTGCTTTTCAACCATAGGCAGAGTCAAATGAACATTAGACGACTTATTGGTATGCACCTGTGGGTCCACAGCTGACTAAAAGCTCCTGCTTATCTGAAGGAATTCTGAGGTTTTCCTTTGAGTATTGTACCCCTGTGTCACCAAACTTGAGATGATAACTTTTAGCTTGCTCCTACATAGAGATATAATATTTGGGTAACTGATCGAAAGCTCAAATACAGGTATTTTGGTTTTAAGGATGCCTACTTATTTAGAAGAAGATTCTTTTCAGGAAAATGTCAGGCTGGGTTTTAACAATCCTAAAAGAGAGGCAAAGGCACCAGCATGAGGTACCAGTCACACTGAGAAGGAACAGGGGGCACCTGAGCCTTTTGCACATTGCTTGTTTAGGTATTCATTTCCATCCTGAGACATGGTGAAAGGCAGTGAAATCATTGCCCATTGAAGTGTATCCTAGGAAGATCCCAGAATGTTTGTAAATAGTACGGCAAGGCTGAAACAAATAGGAGTCTCTTCCCTGTCCTCTGCTGAAATGTCCACAACATCAGTGCTGCTGAAGCCTGGGAAGGAGCAGGGTAGCACCACAGAGGGGCAAGGCAGAAGACTGCAGGCCCTGGGCCACTCTGAATCACTAGGGAATAACCACCTCCAATCTCTTATGTAGATGATTTGAAATGGAAACTCTTGCGGGACTACCCAAGAGATTACATTTTTAGTTTTGAATGTGTAGTATCTTGGGCCTATGTATGGCTCGGCAGGTAAAGGAACTCACCACCAAGCTTGTCTATTCTGAGTTCCATCCCTGGAACCCACAAGGTGAAAAGATTGACCTCTGACTTTCATATGTGCACTGTAGCATGTGCATACACACAGAATGTTTTTTAAAAAGAGTGTAGTTGGTTATTATTAAAACACAGGTATATATTCAGATGAAAATTTAATTTTAACATAAAACTTCTTAGTAAATTTATAATCTTGGCTATTAGTAATTACTTTTCTGACCAGGAAATTTTCTCTGCTAGGAATTAGTATAAAAAGAAATGCCAATTTGAGTGTAAGGTACAAACTATAATACAAATACATTATCATGAAAGTTGTATTAGCTCTGTGAGTCTGCGAGAGTGGAATCTTTGACAGCTTTCAAATTGTTAAATCTTAATATCAATTGCAAGATGGGATGTTGGAGTAGGCCCTGCAGAATGGAAATGTCTTTACATTGGCATTAAAGCTTCATATTCTAAATGTGAGTGGAAAGGATGGGAGAAAAGTGACTCTTGATAGACTGAGATGGACACACATTTGCAGAGCTTGTAGCTGATTTGCACCAGTCTGGACCATTCAGCTGTTAAAATAATAAATATTCCCATCCTAGTTGGTATATAGCCTCTGAAGTCTCTGGATTTTCAAAGCAGTATGCTGGCACACACTGTTGCTTCTCTCTCTCTCTCTCTCTCTCTCTCTATATATCTCTCTCTCTCTCCCTCCGTCTGTCTGTCTGTCTGTCTGCTGCTTGTATGTAGCTGCGGCCGAGCATGCAGAGGCCAGAGCAGTGTCTTCCTCCACGGCGCTCTGACTTATTTCGTTGAGACAGGGTCCCTCAGGGAAATAGAAGTTCACCATTTTGGCTAGGCTGGCTGGACAGCAGTTCTCAGGATCCTCCTGAAGCACACAGCCACTGCTGGCTTTTTAAGCGGGTATCAGAGATCCAAACTCAGGACCTCATGAGTTTGAATGTATGAGTAGCAAGATGATGTATGAGTGTTTGCCTGCATGTATGTGAGTGCACCCGTGTCATGCAATGCCGAGGAAGTCAGAAGAGGCTGTTGGATCCCCTGGAACTGGAGTTATGGACAGTTGTTAGCTGCCATGTGGGTGCTGGGATTTGAACCCAGGTCTTCTGCAAAAGCAATCAGTGTTCTTAAGTGTTGAGCCATCTCTCCAGCCCCGAGGGCAAGTTTTTGTAATGTCAAATTATAAATCCTTATTCCCACTAAATACCAGGACAGTCACTGGGACAACCAAAAGCATCTACAAATCTTTAAAATATCCCATGAAGGATAATACTGTCCCCACTGACAGGAGATGGATTATTTGTATGTGTGTATCATTAAGTGCTAATATAGTTCCTGTTCTTGTCCATTGAGGCAATTTTAGTTAAAATAGTTGGCTTCTGTTCTTGAAAATCCAGAATTTGAAAGCCCATGTTATTTCCATTTAAGCAGAGAGCTGAAGAATATGGCAGAAATAAGGAAGTTCTGAAATAAACTTTGTAAATATGTATGTAACTTTTCCATACCAATAATGGTAATAAATTAATTTGTGAGGACTTGCTGTCCTCAGCCCCATGCTTATTTTACTCTAAAATTTTTTATTTGCCCCCCCTCAATAGTCTGATCTGGGATAAGCATTGCTCCCCCTTTAGAGGAGAGGAATGTTCTCATTAATCTGCCTGCTGTGTGCTCTTAGGCTGATGCAAACCTCTCAAGAGGGCAAGCTCTCAGTGGATGAGGTTTATTGGCTAGTGACTAAGGGACATCACTTTGCTCAGGTGTAAGAAATACACAGCATGAATGGTTGCAAACGCAGCCAGATCTGTGTATTCTCTATCCCACAATATTTCAGGACCTCAAAATTTTCAAACATTTTATGTGAAGATTTTATTTTATGAATTTTTCTTCTCAATTTTCAGAATTGAGCTACTAAACCAACTCTGTCTTTTTAAAGCATTTCAACATACCCATGAGTTCTTGGACTCATTTACCATAGTTTTGTTTTCATATGGGGTAATTAAAGTCTTTCTGTATCTGATTATTTATGTGAATAGACAGAAATTGCTATTTGGAGATAACTGATTTCTAGAACAAAATTTTGGGCATCAGAATGAATAAAAAGAAGCCATCCAGCCCAAATTTTTGATGGAGTAAACAATGTCTTTGTTAATTCCTATCAGTGGAAAATGAAGTATTGATTGTTCCTCTAAATTCAGATCTGATGGCATCATTCGTTGTGATAGTTAGGCTCAAAAATGTGTGATATAAGGCAAAAAAAAATGTGTGTATCTGGACTTGAGTCAAGTGTACCCTCATTGCATAACAGCTTGGAAAATAACCACAAAGTACTATGAGACTCTCAAACACAGGCGCTTGGCAAGCATAGGCATGCTCACATGACCTGTGGGAGTCTGGGATACAGAAAGTTTCCAACATAATTATGATGAGCTATATTCTAATTTTTTGGCAATGTTGGGATCAAACCCAGTGCTTTGTTGTGTTTGGTGGGTAAACACCATGCCACAGACCCAGCCCTTGGATGCTTATTTAAAATGGGTTCCACCATGTAGCCCAGATTGGCTTTAACCAGGATTCTCCTTCCTCAGCCTCCCAGGTGCTGGTTTATGAGCATGTGCTACCACACACGGTTAGCTTTTACCTTGAATATCTCCACCATGACAGAAGGTGCATGTATTATGAAACAATCAACTGAGCATGAATTCTGTTATTATTTCTCACCAAAACTATGGGAAAATCGAAATGTAATTAATGACCAGAGGACATGGTGGTTGATACACTTGCAGACTTCTTATCTGAATTATTGAAAGGGGTTAACAAGCTCTAGGATGCATAGTGCCTTCTGGTAATCAATCTGTCAGTACCAACCTAATTAGATTAATATTCCTTTAACAAAGAGAACTAAGATTGTCAGAGTATGCGTTCCAAAGGTGAATATGATTTCAAAGGTTGCAGCCTTTTCTTGGGTTGGGAGTTGAGAGCAACCCTGAGAGAAATCAGTTAACATATATATGAAGGCAAGACTGGTAAGGCAGTTTTATAAATACTTAAGGGCTTTCTGAGAATTAGAAACACATAGGCAAATTTTATCTTGCCAAAATTTTAAATATGGCTCAGTCTAACAATTGGGGAAGTCCATCAAGACTTGGGACATTATGAAGTGAAGGGGCCTCTTTGGGAATCTGTGCCCAGACAAACACCACTTTGACCCTCAGAATGTTGCTGAAATTATTCGATATTTTTAGTGGAGTCTCAGAGCAGAAGCTCTAAGGATCTGGACATACTGGATTTTTCCTCTCGTTTCCAAGAGAAAAACCAGCAGAAAAGTTGATGAGAAAACAGAAAGAACTTTAATCTTAGTGTGGCCACACTTAGAAGACAGCCTTTCTGGATGTTTAGCCATCAGAACTATGATCCTGGACTTTAAAGTAAACTGGGGGAAAGAATAAGTCAGAGAGAAGCAAAATGGAATCACAGGCAACTCATTGGCTCCTCCTTCCCTGTATGGAAGCCTTAAATACAAAACTGGCATATGCATCTTAAATGTAGCACAGCATCTTCAATTTAGGGGGAACTAAAGCATAAGGCTAAAATTTAAGGTGAATATTGGAAATAGCTGATATATTTCAAACTGTTGGGGTTATTTAGACCAGTTTCTAAAGAAAACACAACCAACAAAACTTATGCTTTAGTACATTATGTAAGAGAACAATCCCAGAGAAGAAGAGGTGGATCAGAATGACCTTGGGAAGGGAGAAGGGCAAGTTCAAGGCAGGCCATTAGGAACACGCTCCCATTGGTTACCAAGTGTGACCAATGGCCCTGTCTCACAGGCCTGCTTTCTCAGAATCCATGTGAACTAGCAAACTTTAGAAAAAGTTTCTGAGGAAAGAAGCAAAATGTGAGAACCCTCAATCTCATTGATTAAAGATGTACCCTGCTAGGCATTGATGCTTCCAGGGTACATACCCTTGGTCATTAAGAGGATCCTTTCTCCAAATTCACAATGGAGAAGCTGGAGAGAGAAGGGGCATGAGCTGGGGCATGAGTCAAGACATTTTTGGGTTGTGCCCTGGGCGCTAATGCAAAAGAAGGGGGTTGTGGGTCCTGGAAGAGAGGCTGCCAAGGGAACCTGAGCGAGCAACTGTGCTAGTCCTGAAATAGGGGAGGGGTGATGTGACAGGGCCTGGACATTTGAGCCCTTGAATGCCAGAACCCTCAACCCTGAACTGAGGGAAAACACAGTCCTATGAAGAGAGAGCTGCAGAGCAGAGGCTGTCTGAGTGCTCCTTTTAGGAACAGTACACATATCAGGGTCCTTGTATCAGGGTCCTCGTTGTATACCCGAGTGGATGAGAACTCAATTTTCTTGGTGTTCCATTAAGACGGATTTGATGGAAAGTCACCAACAGCTCACATGGGTTCTACACGAAGGATGTGATTTAGCTCAGGCAGGAGGAAGCCCAGAAGTTGGATGATTCAGCAGCAGAATCATATGCAAACCTTCTGTTTTCAAACAGGCTACCATCTGCCCACATTTCTCTCTTTTTTGTAGAACTTATTCCGTATAAGCCAACATCATCCATTTCTTCCTATTTCCTATTTACAATGGCCTCAGCACCCAAAGGTATAACTCTCAGTGCTTCGTCAACTGTTCCACCACTTCCTGAGAGAAGTAGCCAGTTCTCAGTCATTTCTTCCCCACATCTTCCACTCAGATGCACATTTTACGTTCGTTTATTTGCCAGACTTCCTCCTTGATCATGTTTTGTACTTATAGGATTCATGGCAGCGATGGAAACATGGCTAACAAGTGGAAATGGATTTATAAGAAGTCTATGGACTAATGAAATCTACCTGGATGGAAACCGTAACAGTTTGTGTACATCAAATCCCTAGTACAGGACAGTTGGCCAGGATGTCACTCTGCACCTTTGCTGTCCCTACCAAGTCCCTCACTGGCTTCAGTGCACCATCCCACCCATCATTTAGTAGTGATTTCTCCCAATTATTCTTTGGTGAAAATGCAGAAACTCAGTGGCATCTGCATTCCAGAAATAGAGAGCTTCGTAATTGAATGAAATTGTTTTCAGCCCCTGGGTCTCTAAAGGCATGGCTTTTCAAATAATGATTCTTAAACATTCTCCAATAGCAAACTTATTATCATGTGACTGGAGCTTCCCTGTTGGGCTTTCCCTGCAAATGTCTGATGTTTTCTCTCCATTGGTTTTGCTTCAGTTTTAATCACATATAATCAGTTATTTTGAGAAATTTTACTCATGGACACACTGAACCATGCACGATGAAATTTGAAATGTAATAAACCGCATGTACTAGCCACAGTGCAAAATCTACTTTTATCTAAGTTGTCCAGATTTTTTAGCACCAGCTGAGAAGGAAAAGGCTTGAGTAATGGTGGCTTGTATTACTCTTGCATGCGTGATTACAGCCAAAAGATAAAGAATTCTTTTCAGCCTGGAGGGTCTTTCCTCCAAGGAACCTCAAAACTGTGACTACATTTTACATATGTTTCCAATGTTAGCAGTTAAAGAAAAACAGTAGAAGTCATCAAAAATTTAATTTTGGAAATGTGATTTATTAAAACACAAATGGATAAAACATTGAATATTTTAGTCCTTAAGCCACCATTTAAGACGTTATGTTGAACTAGTCAAATTTTTTCATGTGCACCACTGAGTCGCCGTTCAGACTGAGTCTTTACAAAGGGGGAACCAGAATGCAGAATATCCTATGAATTGCTTGAATTCAGAAAGTCAGTTAACAGAACCAAAGACTAGATTAGTTTGCTTTTCACAAGGTACAAGGAAGCAGGTCTTTTGCTGAAACCCCAGAGGCTGATCACTCCTTAATTCTGCAAACATTGCATATGGGAAATTGAATCTAAATCAACCTAAAAAGGAACTTTCCCTCTCTCTTTTTTTCCCAATGAAGGAAAAAGACCAGGGCTTAACAAGTATTGTGTTGGAACTGACCCCGGGTATACACGAAGCATTTATAAGTGGTATCATTACACGAGTCTGACCATGTTGTAGAGCAAAAGGGCAAGAGGTTGTCCTCTGTCAACCTGGATGTTAGCACTGATAGACAAATGGGGCTGATTTGGAGAATGTTCATCGCTCTTGTTTAGTGCTCACAGGCAAAGCACAGAAGCCTGTGGAATGCAGGCCTCCTCCATGAACTCTTGAGGCTCTAGGAGCTGAATTCTCCAGCTGGCATGTATTCTGTTATTGGCAGTAATGAACCTTACTGATTCAGATCCATTACAGATGCGCTGGAGTCTTGGCTCTTGACCTTCAAAAGATCAGGTGCTCTCTTTCAGATGCCTGCTGCTGTAATCCTAGTTGAGAAGGACAGATTGGGGTGACTTGTGATTTTCAGGTTTTCTTTTGATCTTCTGGGCCCTCATTTGCTACATAGCCACATGTGCAACTGTCCCTGCACCTTCCCTAGAGGGCAGCCCACCTGTTCTCCAGTGCCTCTTTGAAGTTCAGTGAAGTGAGGCTTCCTTTTACAGGGCACCCCCATCACTCACCCACTCTTCCAACCCTTCCCTGTCCCAGTAAAAAAAAATATGTAATTCAGGCTGGGGAAGGTGATGTGATCTCTTTTGACTTTGATTTCCCAGAGAAAAGCATGCCCTGGTTTTTAGTGTTTGTAACCAAGAATGCTACATTTATAAAATATTATTCAAAGAAACATTATTAAATTAGGTTTCTGTTTTATACAGCAATTCACAAGTGCAAACGACTTCCTCATCATGACCCAGAACAGAATATTTCTTTGCGTGTTTCCCTTAAATTATAAGAACACTGTTGTGAGGTTAATATGGACTCACCATAATTTTCAAGTTATTTTACTAATTTATAAAATAATTATCTAACAGTCAGCCTTGAATGTATTCTGTGTTTCTATTTTTTCTAATTTTTAAGGTATAGTTTGTTGGCAATTTTTTAAAAGCAAAATATCTTGTTTTCTCTGTTTCATCTGAAAAACAAAAACAAGCCAATTTTAAAGATCCATTTCATTAATTTAGTATCATTATAGAATACAAAACCTAGGGTCAAACTAGAGACCTTTTTTTTTTATGTCTGAGTACATTTTAAAGCAAATTCACATTAAGAATAACAGAAGGAAGCTTTGCTTCAATTTGTTTCTTTAACTATAGGACCTTTATTCATCTTGTTAATAAAATGAGGCTGATTGCTTTCATGCACCAGTGCTCAAGTGCTGACACTCTTCCCTAGCAAAAATCTGGAATCTGCTTGTAGGCAGCACCAGAGTCAGCCTGGTTCTTGCAGAATTCCTCCTCCCTGAACCAGAAAGTGAAATCAGGAGATTCAGGCCCCTTCTCAAACCTGCCGGTGCTCTTCCATCCCTGAGCAACATCTCCAGCTCTTGACAACTTTTTTGTTTCATGACTCACTGTGTAGCCCAGGCTGGTTTTGATCCTCCTGACTCAACCTCCTGAGTGCTGGGATTACAGGCATGTGCCATGCCTGCTGAAACAAATTTCTTGTTTATTCCTGCTCTGGCAATGCAAGTTCTCTAGAGCACACGTTTTCCAATAGTCATATGTATTGTCCACATTCTCAGGACAAGGTTACAAGATGTCAATTGTTTCCAACCAGACAGGTCAGCCAAACACATGCATTTATGTTTGGAACCCCTTAGCTTAACAGCAAAGACGTTTCCCTTAATGCTGGGTAACTATACCAGTTTAATTCAGACCAACATTGATGATCCTTCAAAATTGTTCTTATTTCAAGTACCCAGAAAAGAATTACCCAATTCCTTTAAAAGTCTAATTTTTCTGGAGTTGGTTCTCTTCTTCCACCAAGTAAGTCCCAGGGATTGAACTCAGGTCATCAGGCTTGGCAATAAGTGCCTTTACCCATTGGGCCACCTTGCCTGCCCCCTTTTGATTTTTCCATTTTTCTTTTATTAAGTTATATTTACCATGATCAATTCTTTTTCTATAGAAAGTTTACACAAGAATTTGATTTATTGATCATTTTGTACCATGTAATTAGCCATCATTCATCTACTTTTTTAAACTATGAAAATATTCTAATTCACAGAAAAGCTAAAGAGAGGTTAAAATGAATGTCCATGTATTCCTTCCTAAATGCAGCAAATCCTCTCAGACTTGCTCTAGCTGAGTCACTCTCCTTTTCCCAAATCATTTAGAATCAGATGGAAAATCACTTCACTTCTAAATATTCCATCATGACTGAAAAAAATCTAAAACAACTCCTCTGTATTTGAGCTCAGATTTAAGAAGGGGAAATGCTTTGACAAAGTAATTCATTAGTATCCATTAACATAGTCTATATTAAAATTTCTCAAATTGTCCCCAAAATATCTTTTGTGATTTTTGCTGTTTTTCTATTCTGGTCTGGGATCTAATCACAGGCCTTATGTACAATTGTTATTTATCTTGTGGAAGCAAAACTGATACTTTTTAAAAACCACAAATCGTACAGCTCATCACAGTCAAGAGAAGAAACACTCTGTAGTTCAAGATAGCTAGGAGTAGCTGAGACACTCTGTGTTTTTACATTCCCAGACAGCAAACAAAAAGTAGGTCTGAACATTTATCATAAGCTGAAGGCCCTTGCCCAAAGCAACTTTATTCTCGATCTTCATTAGTATGCATCTTAGTCCATTTTCTGTTACTGTAACAGAATATTTGAGACTGAGGAATATATAAGAAGAAGAAGTTCTAGAGGCTGGGAAGTCAAGGAACATTGCATGGACTTCTAGTGAGGACTTCGTGTCACTTCAACTCATGGTAGAAAACAGAAGAGCAAGGCGTGTGCAAAAGAATAAAGCCAAACTCATGTGCTAGCTACCCCATTCCAGACAGACACACATTAATCCATTCATGGGGCTCTGTGACCTGAACTGCTCCCACTACCTCATTGAGGAGTAAAGTACCAGCACATGAAGCAGTGCTATGTTTACTACCGTGAGACGAATAACGTAAACTTGATAACTTTGGTATTTTTCCCCAAGGACTCATTTTTTGTATTGTTTATGGTGCACTCTTTTGTATTGTTTATGGTGTATCTCTGCTCTTCTGTAGATCTTCTTAAGTTTCTCACAAACCTAGAACAATCTCAATTTGTTCTGTTCTTCATGACTCTGACTCCTTTGAAGAGTCTAGGCGTGTTGCCCACAGAGCGCGTGTATTTTCTATTCTTCTGTTGAGTGTGCTAAAATCCACAGAAATCATTATTCTTTTCGATGCAGCATTGTTCAAATGTGCTGAGTGTGTCACTTCAAAGCCAGTTCCTATGTCTTATTACCAAAGCCTCATCAGTGGTGGTTACCTGCTTTCTGACACAGTGAATTATTCAAGACTCATACAAGTCTGGTAACCAATTATTTACCCAAAGCACTTTAGTTCCTTTTAATGGAGAACGGTACTTAGAAACCAAGATCTAGGTCTTTTCAAAAGATAAAGCTAGGATTATTTCTGATCATTCATATTGATATTTCTAATTAAAATCAACATATGGGAACTTTCCCTGTTTTTCCATTCCATTTTATATCTTGCTTTGCTTTCACATTGAAACTTCTAACTCTTGAATGTATGTGCACACACACACGTGTGTGTGTGTGTGTGTGTGCGTGTTCCTGTGTGTTTGTGTGTGTATGAGTGCAAGTACGAATGCCACGAAGGGCTTGTGGCAGTCAGAGGATAACCTCGGGCGTCTGTACTTACCTTCCACCCTGTTTGAGACAGGATGTCTTCTTTGTTGTTTACTTCTGTGTGTGTCAGGCAGGCTGGCTGGCCCCTGAGCTTCCGGTGTGTGTGTGTGTGTGTGTGTGTGTGTGTGTGTGTGGGTGGGTGGGTGTGTGCACTAGGGCTACAGGTGCATATACACAACTGTGTCTAGCTTTCTTTTATTAATGTGAGTTCTAGGTCTCCAGCCTTGCTTAACTTCTTTAGCCATTGAACCATCTCCCCAGCCTCTGAAATTTCTGGTTCTTAATAATATCATTGTATTTATCAATTTATTCCAAGCTGCAATACATTATACTTTCAGGATTATAACACGAATAGCAATAAATCTATTAAGTTTAAAATTACTTTATGGCTGTCTTTGTCCTTGACACCAAGCCCATAAATACTACATTCTAATTGTGTGAATTATTTTCTCTATGTGATTATTATTAATTATCTATTCGGTTACAATAGTTTCTTCTGCTGATTTGTTCTTTCTCTGTGAGAATTAGAAATTTACCTTAGTCTACAAATAAGAGTTGGGACAGCTGACAGGGTCGGAACAGGCATGCGGCAGGTGGACAGGTGACTGTATAGAGAACCCATCTGATGCTACTTTGAACTCTCAGTTGAGACACTGCCATGTTTTCAAGGTAGCCCTGTTTTTGCTCTGTCCCTTTCTTAGCCCTTTCATCCCAGGCTCCTTTACACAGGTTGCTTATCTGTAAATGGAGGCAACAATATGCCAATAATTCACCTGATGAGGGTTGCTGGGAACATCTAATGTCCTGACAAACTTTAAACACCCATATAAAAAGTAAGAAGGAGTTTTTATTTAGTTGTCACAACACAGCATCATGACACCATTGCACATTTCCTAGTCTTTGCTCCACTGTTACAGTTTTGATTTGGTGTCCGTGGGAGCTGGGTACCCAGTGATAACAGGGAATTAGGCTTTGGAGTTTGCTGTGATGGAATTATCTGGCCCTATTGCAAATGGAAAGGGCAGAGTAATAAGCTATACTGACAATAGACTCTAATTTTGGATAAAATGACATAAAGGACTTCTAGAAGCACATAGATTTGGAATCAGAGATGCCTTGCTCTTTCAGTGAAAGGTGAGGCGGAACACACGGGAGTCTCTGCTCTCTGCCATGACTGTAGAACACTCTGGTGATGATGCTGGAATTGCAGTGACAGCGCTCCAGACACAGGTGCTTTCAGAGTATACCACCTCAACCTATAATGTATCACAAGGCTCTGACTTTAGAGAATGGGACCTAGATTACCATGACAACAGTCATTCAAGGCCTCCCTGGGCCCTGAAAATTGTTTTCTTGGGAGGGCTTTTGAGCAGAACAGAGAGGGTGGCTGGGAAAATCTCCCAGGCACATCATGGGCTTACAACTGCTGGGAACTGTGTAGCAGGGGAAAGAACAGTATTCCCTTCTTTTCATTGATTAGGAAATTTGAGCCATCAGTTCTGAAAATCACAGAACATTGGCACCTGGAGTCCACATCATCTGAGGATCCCCAAGAGTTCAGAAGTCGTGTGTGTGTGTGTGTGTGTGTGTGTGTGTGTGTGTCTGTGACTGTGTGTATGTATATGAATATATGCATGTGTTTGTGTGTGTCTGGGTATGTGTATGTATACATGCACGTGTCTCTATTAGATTATTAGATTATGCATGTCAAAAAGGCTGTTTATCCTAAGACAACAGATGAAGATAGAGCCAGACATACCTTCTTTGCTCTTTTATTGTTTGTTTGCTTGTTTTTTGTTTTTTGTTTTTTTTTTTTTTGAGACATGTTTTCCCTGTAGCCCCAGCTGGCCTGGAACTTACTATGTAGACCAGGCTTTGATTTCACAGAGACCCACCTGCCTCTGCCTCTCAAGTGCCGAGACTAAAGGACTAGGCTACCATATCTGGCCTTTCTTTGCTGTTTTGCCTTACTGTTATTGGAAATATTTTGTCTAGACTAGTATCTCAGCTTTTTTAATATTAAAAGGTCAACTTATTATTACATTTTTAATAACTTAAGGAAGCACACAGTGCAACTGAGCGCTGCAGTTAGCAGTGGTTAAGAGGGTAAAGCTTTTGTTGTGCGTTTACAATTAAAATTTAAAAATGATAAAGGGAGGAGGGAAACAACTTTTCCCTTTAAGGAAAAAAAAGTCAATTAACTTGATAAACAGAGAAATATGGGACAAAGGATAACGATGGGATTTCTGCCCGCTAAGCCGAGTGAAAACATTGTGGCTGGGCGATTCGCCCTCCTGTCTGGTCATTAATCCTTGATAGTCAGGCTGCATCACCTGCAGTCAGGCCGCCCATTCCACAGCAGGATAGCCAGTAACATTCACCCCTGATCCTTCCCCGGCCAGATGTTTGAAGACATGTCATCCTCTGGGTGAAAGCGTCTTTTATCTTCGTGATTCATGACAGTTTTCCACTTGATGATCAAACGGAGCCACTAATAATTCTGTCATAGGTGTCTTAGAAAGCTCTTAGGAGAATATTTATACTCCAAGGCTTTTGGTCCTCAGTTCTGCTCACTCTGTTTAGCACAGAGGCCTCCCTTCCACACTGGAATGTTGTTCATGCTATTGTTCTCTCTCCTTGATTCTTTCAAGATCTGGTCTCTGTAGGATGATGCCTGAGATGACATCACTTGGGGTGAAATGCTGCAGGTGCTGGACAAACTGGTCATGCAGTTCAGCACTGTCCTTTCCCCTTTCCAGTAAGGAGCTTTGGGAAGTATCATTCTTATTTGGTAAGAAATACAGTGACTATATGTTATCTAATGATCTATATTTTCTTTAAGAAAAGGCAATAAAAAAAAACTTTTCTAATGAGAAAAGTTGTTAGAGGACTCAATAGTGAGATTGAATTTACTGGACCATACAGAGAAACATATATTTAGAAATAGACTTGCCGTTTCTTCTTGATCCCCCAATCAGACTGTAAGAATAGTGCATCACAGAAAGATGGTTCCTGGTCATGTCAGTCTTCAGATACCAGTCACATAGCTATGCAGCAGTTGACTGGAAAGTACTCCGTTTTATTTTGGCTAAGCCTACAAAGAAGAGGCTATTTATCCTTAGCTCTAGAAAAATGGTCTTTACAGTGCTGGTAATTGAAAAGAAGATAAATGCAATTTCCTGGGTATAGAAAATCTATACTCTCTTAAAAACTAGAACAGATTTTTACATGGGAGTTCTGAGAATTGACTCAGAACCTTGTACTTGCTAAGTACCACTCAGCCGTGCACCTCCAGCCCCCCAAAGCACCTTTATTAGACATTGTCACATGTCTGAAATAATAATAGTTATTATTATTATTATTTTGCCATAAACACCTTTTGTAAAAATGTCCCTTGAAGGATTTAAGCCACTTTTTCCAAGTGTGGGACTAGTTATTTTACAATCATCTATGATACTTATTAAAAAGCAAATGGGCTCAGTGTCATGGCGTACATCTTTAATCCCAGCACTCAGAAGGCAGAGGTAGGAGGATCTCAGTGAGACTGTGGCCTTCCTGGTCACAGTAAGTTCCAGGTCAGCTGGGGCTACAAGAAGATCCTGTCTAAATACACACACACACACACACACACACCACACACACACACACACACACACACGCACACACACACACACACACACACACAAAGAAAGCTTGGTAGTAAGACCCTCTGAATTGGAAATATTAGAGTCTACATTTTAATAAGCTTTTGGGTCATTTTCCCCACCAAAACATATTATCACTGCTTTAACATGTCATTAGTGTTTGTGACATGATGACTGAGCTGCTGTGCTGAGGGCAAATGTTGGTGGGAGGAGTCATTCAAAACGAAAGGGTGAGGGGCACAGCTGCCTTTCGGGGACTAATGAGAAGGATGAAGCAGAAGAGCCTTGGGAGACATAGGAAGTAGTCCTGGGTGTATTTGACATAGGGGAGTCATAGGATGTATTTGAGAAAGTTCATTAAACTGTTCACTTATAATGTGCGCACTTTTCTGTGTGCATGTTATATTTGAATAGCAACACAGTATACGATTCAGTTGGGATGAGGACTGACAGTAGGATTCCATCTTGCTTTGGCTTCATCGCTCCCATATGGCTTCTGGACTCCCTCTCCATCGACTCAGTGACCTCTTTGATGAAGAAGGATTAGAGGCCAAGTTTGCAAAGATGGAGATGCTGAAGTAGAGGCAGGATTTGGAGTTTTTATATGGAGGGCATCTTCGACTGGGTTTCAGCTTTATTTGCCTTTTGTGATCACTGTCGTCTACAAGGCTGTGATGAGGGAGCAGCAAGAAGAGGGTTTGGGATGCCAGTGAAGATGTCCTGCTAAACGGCTGCTTCGAATGCTGGCCGCGCAGAAATTTTATAAATCTCTTCAGCTTTAGACAGGAAAAAAGATACCTCTGAGCTCAGTATCTCACAGAAATCTATCCTCTGTGCTTGTTTTCCAGTCTGCCACCAACAAATATACTTCCGACAAGAGCCCTGGGGTTTGACATGCCTTCTGGCTGCCATACTGGGCTTTTGCTATTTGACATTTTCATGGCGACTTGCCTCTAAGTGTTGCTACTTATCAATAAGTTTAATGGATTGGATTTTCAAACTATATATTATAGAGTAGACATTAAAAATACTAATATAAAGCAAAACACCTCAGTTACATTCATAGTGGACACACACACATACACACACACATGCCTTCTACATATTTCCCAAACATTGTTAATTTTGCTCACGTTGAGAAAAATAAATCAGCAGGAGTAGCTACATAAGTTGTCATGGAAGCTAAAAAGCTTGATTCTGAATGGTTTTCCTTTCCTGGTTGTGAGTTGGTTTCAAGGAGACTGTGCACCAGTCTGCATCCATGGAGGGGCATTTGGGTTAGTGAAAAATGCTGCTACCCTGGAAGTGATGCTGTGGGCACTCAGCCACAAGTTCACATACAGGTTTCTGCACGAACATACATTTCCAGTTATCTTGAGTTCACTTTCAGTTATCAATTATCCTGTTATCTTGAAAAAATGGAATGGTTGGGTTCAATTTGTGTGTGTGTGTGTGTGTGTGTGTGTGTGTGAACTATTCTCTGAAGCAGCCACACCATTGAAACTTCCCACCAGCAAGGACTGGTTTCCAGTTTCTCCACACCTTTGTCAAGTATTTGTGACTTGGCATGCCATCCTAGCTGCGCCTCATTGTGGTGGGTTTTTTTGTTTGTTTTTTTGCCCGATTTTAATATTTTATTATTTTTATTTTATGTGTATGAAGTATTGCCTGCTTGTATGTAAGTGTACCCATATTATACAATGTCGATGGAGGCCAGAAGAGGGTGTTGGAGCTTCTGGAACTAGAGTTGAGGTCAGTTGTTAGCTGCCATGTGGGTGCTGGGAACGGAACCTCGATCACCTGCAAGAGCAGCCAGTGCTCTTAACTGACGATCCATCTCTTCAGCCCCTGAAGAATAGAGTAGACATAAAAATACTAATATAAAGCAAAACGACTCAGTTGCATGCATAGTGGACACAGACACACACACACAGACATACAGACAGACAGACAGACAGACACACACACACACACACACACAAGCGTGCTTTCTACATATTTCCAAACATTGTTAATTTTGCTACAGTCTCCCTGTAGCCCCAGCTGACCTGGAACTTGCTATGAAGACCAGGGTGGCCTCCATTTTACAGAGATCTGCCTGCCTCTGCCTCCTTAATACTGGGAGCAAAAGTGCATGCCACACCATGCCTGGCTGCTTATTATGTTTTGATTTATATTTCCCTGATGACCAAGGTTGTAAGAAATGCCTTACAAACTCTTGCTCATTTAAAAATTGCATTGCCATTTTACTATTGATGTCTGGTCATTTAAGCATCCTAGATATTAGATTCTTATCAAATATGTAATTTGTAATTATATTCCCCCACTTTTCTTGTAGTTGTTTCTACTTTCTTGTTTCTTTTGCAGTTCAAAATTATTCAGTTTTGATTAAGATCAGTTTATATATTTATTTCTTTTGTTGCCTGTGTCATACCTCAAAAAATTGCTTAATTCAAAAGTTTGAAAAATTTACAGTTGGTATTTTCACCCAGGATTTTGTTCTAGCTGTCATGCTTAGATATCACATTTTGATCCATTTATCCATTTTGACTTACTGTTTGTATGATGTGAAATAAGGGTTCAAATTAATTCTTTTGGTTGAGGATAGCAGTTGTCTTGGCACCATTATTGAAAGTCCTCCTCTCTGGTTGAATTGCCTTTGGACCATTGTCACAAGGCAGTTGATCATAAATGCATGGGTTTCCTTCCGGACTCTCAGTTCAGTTTCATGATGTGTATGCCTGTGCTTATGTCTGTAACACCTACTATTGATCACTATGGCTTTGTAGTGTCTTTGAAAATGGAAAGGGTGAGATGATTAGCTTTGTTCTTCTTTTTCAAGATTATTCTGGGTACTTAGCATTCTTTGAATGGCAGTATAAGGATTGTCAACCTCTTTGGACTGGAGACATGCCTCAGAGGTTGAGAGGCTTCCTACTCTTCCAGAGCACCTAAGTTTGCGTCCTAGCACTCAGGTGGCTTACAACTGCCTGTAAGTCTGTCTGAGGGGATCTGATACACTCTAATGGCCTCTGCAGTACTCCCACATATGTGACATATTCACACAGGCACACACATACATACACATAAATAACAATAAAAAATAAAATCTTTAAAATATTGTTAACTTCTGAAAACAAAATAAGCAGCTGAGACTTTGGTAAGAATGATGTTGGATCAGGAGGTCAGTTTGGTGTGCTACCCAGATGTAGGATCTTATCTCCAGTATGTGAACTTGAGATATTTTCCTACTCACTTAGGTCTTCTTCAGTTTCTTTTGATAATGTGTTACAATTTTCAGCATACTCTAGTAGGTTTTGATACTTATTTTTTGTGTGTGTATATGGTATGCGAGGATATGAGTATGTATATAAGTGTGATACATGTATGTGAAACATGTTTATAGAGGTCAAAGGATAGATAACATTAGGTGTGGTTCCTTAAAAGCCATCCACCTTGGTTTCATTTGTTTTGTAATTTTGAGACAAGGTATACCTGTAGCCCCAGCTGGCCTGGAACTTGCTACGTAGACCAGGCTGACCTTTATGTTACAGAGATCTGCCTGCCTCTGTATCCCCCCTTACCCCCCCCCCCCCGAGCGCTGGGATAAAAGGCACAGCCACCATGCCCAACTTTGAAAAAAAATTCATTGTAGGGGCCTGTAAAGATGGCTCAGTGGCTAAGAGTAGTGGCTACACAATTATAATAACCACAATTCAAATCCTAGCACCCACCCATTAACAAGCCAACCATTCAGTGCATGTCTGTGGCCCCAGCTCCCAGGGGGATGGAGACTGGAGGCTCTCTGGGGCTTGCTGGCTTATAGGTTAGCTGAGGAAACACTAGCCCCAGGTTTTAGGCAGGACCATTCCTCAAAGGACTAGGCAGAGAGTGATAAAGAAGGGCAACTCGTGCTCTCTTCCAGCCCCTGCAGGTATGCACAGGCTCACACACCCATCTACACATGTTTTCACACACACAAATAAATCTTTAAAAAATAATAATTTTTGTGTGTGGTATGGTGTCTGTGTGTGGTGTATGTGTGGTGCATGCACATGCGTATATGGGTGGGTGTGCCTGTGCGTGCACACAGAGGTTGTGTGTCTTCCTCTATCATACCCCCTGTTATTGCCTTGAGACAGGGTCACTCACTGAACTGGAAGTTCCCTAGTGGGCTCCTAATGAGCTCTCAGGATCAGCCTGTCTTAGAGCCTCAATGCTGAGGTCGCATGCATGTGTGCAGCCATGCCTGGGTTCTTATATGGGAACTGGAGATTTGAACTCAGGTCATGTTTGCACAGCAAATGCTCTTACCCACTGAGCCATCTTCCTAGTCCTGCCACTCCCCTATTTTTGAGACAGAGTCTTTCACTGGGACTTGGGGCACGCTGAGGTGGCTAGGCTGGCTGTTCAACAAGCCCCAGGAATCCTCTAGTTTCTTATTCCTCAGCACTGGGATTACAAACACATGCCACCATACCTAGGTTTGAAGGTGGATACTGGGGATCAAACCCAACTGAGCTGTCTCCCCAGTCTCTAGCTGATTTTTTTTTCTACTAAGACTCCTATTGGCTTTGATGCTATTATAAATGGAACTTTTAAAATTTAATGAGAATATTCTCTTTTGTTTAAGAAATAGCTTTCAATTTGTTGGAAATAATCCTCTGAAATTTACCCTCAAATAACTTTGTGCCAAGGAGAATTTGGGGAAATCATGGCTACAGAGTAATTTCTTCTCACTGAATATTTGGGTTGTACCTCTCTGAAACTGAGTTACCCTTCTCTAGTTTATTTGTCCATCTTTGTAGTAGTGGAGCATTGTGACATCTGTACCATTACACATTAAGAGAGACACAAAAGAGTCGCTTTCAAAATTGAGTATTTTGGAAAATGTTTTGTTCTTCATATTTTAGTCATTATAATTCTTCAGTTCAGTTAGTGATTTTCCTTGTGTACAAATAGACTATTGTAAGATATAAATTTCTTCTAAAAAGTTTATTTACCTTAGGTATCCATAGAGTTGGGTCATGCCTCAATTGTCCTAAATATCACCTGTCTCTTATGAAGTGTTGCAGTTTTCAAGGTTTTTTTATAACATGCTTTAGGTCAGCAAAGAGTATCTTCTTAACCCTCCTCAACCTGCCACTAACCAGCTGACATCATTTCCATGGTTGAAGTGGTAGAATTTGTGGTACAGCCGTTTTCACTCTATGTTTTTGAGAAGACAAAAAATATCTTTGCTGAGATTTTCCTTTTAACATGACCAGGGCTCACTGCAACTAAAAGCTAAAATTCTTCAGTTTGGTACATCCATGTTGTAATAAACAGTTTGGGCAGCCTGCTAGTCCTTCCAACCTTCCTTTCAACTTGAAGGTCACAACTGTTAAACAGCACCGCCCTCTAGTGTCCGAATTGAAAAAGACAGCTCAGTGCAACTGCCTCTGATCTGTTGACTATGGAAACCTAAATTTGTGAACCACCGCTGTTTACCACAGATTTTGTGATTGGGAAACCTCGTTTTGCATCCTAGTCAACCTTGGTACTTCTGAAGGATGAGGCAAGGTGTCAAGGAAGAGGTTGAGTATGTAACATTTCTGTCTTTCTAACAGATGGCTGTGTTGCCTATTAAAAAGATTTTTGATGTTGTTTTCAATTTTTTAAAATTACATTTACAGCAGGGTGTGGTGGCGCACACCTTTGATCCCAGCACTTGGGAGGCAGAGGCAGGCGGATCTCTGTGAGTTCGAGGCCAGCTGGCTTTCTCCTCTGTCACGCAATTCAGGACCCGAACCCAGAGAAGGGTGCAGCCCACTTTTAGATTGGATCGTTCCACTTTATTTAACATAATCAAGACAATCTCCCCCAGGCACAACCACAGACCAACCTGATCTAGACAATCCTTATTGAGAGCCTCTTTCTAGTGACTCTAGATTGTGTCAAGGTTGACACTCCCTTAAGTTGCTTTCAGACATGTTTTGTCACAGCAACAAACAGTAACTAACATGTTACTTAAGAGAGGCAGTTGGGTTAGAAGACAGAGGTGTGTGTGTGTGTGTGTGTGTGTGTGTGTGTGTGTGTGTGTTGGGGAGGTCATTCCAGTTCTGTGTCTTATGAACCCGGGCAGAATTAATCTTATTCAGCCTCGACAGACTGTTGAGGATAAAGTAAGGTTTTTGTACACACATGTGTAGATACATACATGTGAGTGCTCAATAAGTGTTAAATCTTATCATGACATGTTCTCCCTTATATATTCCAGGATATAATTCTTTTTTATTTGCATTAAATAAAATATAGTATTTCTCCTATTTATTTTCAAGTTTTCTGGTTTTGTTGACCAATAATTGATAAAATATATAGTTAAAATATTTATTTATGTGTGGATATGATGTGTGTGTAATGGGGGTATATGTGTGTCATGACACACATGTGGAGGTTAGAGGACAACTTGCCAAGTCATTCTCTCCTTCTACTGTGTAAGTTCTGGAGATTGAACTAAGTCATCAGGCTTGGTGACGACAGCCTTTACCTACTGAGCTATCTTGTTGGCTCAAAAGTTAAATATACATTTTAAGGTCTATGAGGTCAAGTTTTGATGATATACATTCTGAAATTATTGCTGTAATCAAAAGCTCTTTAACATCTGCCATCTCACATAGTTGCTGTGGATCTGTCTTCGTGTGGTCAGCATGCTGTGCATTAGGACTCTAGAGCTCATTCTCCATCTGTCTATCATTCTCTCTGTCTCTGTCTGACTCTCTTATTTCTAGACATTAGCAATATTTTACCTATTCATCCACTGATGGGGATTTAGATTGGTTTCCTATCCTCTTTCATAATTTTTGACTGTTGAATATATAACACCTGCTCCACCTCTATCCTCCCTCTTTTAACCCATTCCCTCCCATTAACTGCATTTGTAGAACTTATTCTACTTAAAAAAATATATTCTTGCCAGGTGTGGTGGCACACGCCTTTAATTCCAGCGTTCGGGAGGCAGAAGCAGGTGGATCTCTGTGAGTTCAAGGCCAGCCTGGTCTACATAGTAAGTTCCAGAACAGCTGGGGCTACAGGGAGACCCTGTCTCAAAAAGACACACACACACACACACACACACACACACACACACACATATTCTTATTGATTTTCTGAGAATTTCATACAATGTATTTTGCTCATATTCTCATATTCCGACGCTCTCCCCCATTTGAACCCCTACCTTAGTACCCCACGCTTCATGTTCATTATTATTTTTATGCTTTAAAGACTTATTGAGTCTAATTTATGTTCCCCACATGCTCTTAGATGTGGACCTGTCCTTGAAGCCTAGTCAACCAGGCATCACACTCTTAAAGAAAATTAACTTTCTCTCTCCCAGCAGCTATCAATTGTCAATAGATCCTCAGCTAGGGCTCAGGTGTCTTGTCCACCCACTCCATCCATGCTGAGTTTTTGTCTAGTTTGAACTTGCACAGATCTTGTGCATGCTGTGGGCTCATATATGCAACTGCTATGCTGTGTTTATACAATAAGGTTTCCTTATATTCATCCATCACCTCTGGCTCTTACAAGCTTTCCACCCCCTTTTCCACAATGATCCCTGAGCCTTTGGAGAAGAGGATGTGATACAGGGCTGAACACTCCGCAGTCTCTTGTTTTTTGTATGCTGATCAGTAGGTCTCTGTGTTCACATCCATGTGCTTCAAGAAGCTTCTCTTGTGCGAGTACAGAGATGTGCTAACAGAACTGGCAGAATTCACAGGTCTATCAAGTGCACAGAACTTATTCTCTTATAATTGAAAGGTTGTACCCTGTGATCAATGTGTCCCCATTTTTCTCAGTCATTTACCTTTGATAACCTTATTCTACTCTCTGATTCTGTGAATCCAAATTCTTCCACATGTAAAGTCAGGTCATGCACTATTTGTTTTCTGGCTTATTTCACTGAGCATATGATTGTCCCAAATGGCAGAATCTCCTTCTTCTTTAAGGCTTCAAACTATTCTACTGTGTACATATATCACATTTTCTTCATTTCTTCATACCTTAAAGACATTTAATGTTTCCATATTTTTTCTTCTTGAATCAGTGTACATCTCATTACAGACAGCAATAATATAAATTAAAGTATTTGATAACCTTCCCAAGCACTTCTAACCTCCAATCACCATCTTGGCATATTTTATTTCACTCTTTCTGTATTCATGATGGGAAAATTGATTATTTATACATTTGTATACATATGTACAGACATACCTATATACATGCATATATGTAGACATGTGTGTATGGTATAGTGCACACATGTGAGTTTCCACATCTTAGCTACTGTAATACTTCAGCAAATACGGCAGTGCAATTATCTCCTGGGAATAGTGATAATGAATATATATATATATATATATACAGAAATGAGACTGTGTTACATGTGCTAGTTTCATTTTTAAGAACCTCAATATTCTTTTCCATAATGACTATACAAGACAAGTTCTGTTCCCACCAGTTCCATTCAAGGGCTCCTTTCCTCCTATATACTTGCCAGTACTTGTTATCTTTGGAATTAAAAAATATTTATGTTATGCCAAGCGTGATGGTGTATACCTTTAATCCCAGTCCTTGGGAGGCAGAGGCAGGTGGAGGTCACCCTGGTTCACATTGTAACTTCTAGGTGGGCTGTGACTGGGGAGACCCTGTCATAAAAACAATCAACAAAAGACCAAAAAAATTATGCTTTATTTTACATGTATGAGTGTTGTGTCTGCATGAATGTCTGTGCACCATGTCCACGCCTGGTGTCTGTGGAGGCTGGAAAAGGGTGTCAAATCTCCTGGAACTGGAGTTACAGGCCGTTGTAAGCTGCTAAGAAGGGGCTGGAAAGCAAACTCAAGTCCTCTGCAAGAGCCATATGTGCCCTTAACCTCTGAGCCCTCTCTCTAGCCCTTATCTTTTGAATTTTTGACAATAGCTTAACAAGTGTGAAGTCATATCTCATCATGGTTTTGGTTTGCTTTTCCCTGACGATTAATAAGGGAGAGCACTCTTTCATACACCTGGTGGACATAATTGGCCAGTGGCCAGAGTCACATAGCAGGCGGGTTGGGGAACCACTGTGTTAGCCAGGAAAGTCTTACCACAATGCCCTTTCATTTTGGTTTCTCTCATTGTGTGTCATCTCAGTGAAAACAGCTTAAGGAAATCACAAATAGGGATGTAGTTAGGACAGGGTTAGGAAGGGACAGGGTCTCACCACAACTAATAAAGGATTGTCTTTCCTGACAATCACTCTTCAGCAGAGGGGATCAGTTAGTGAATTCCTTAAAAGCTGTTTTCTTTGTATCAACTTGAGACAAATGTAGTTTGGGTGGATGTGTGCAGCTATTGTCTGGAAACCAGATCTGGTATTTAATGCTGGCTGCGTTCTTGACTACATGACTGTAGGTATCATTTAGACTTCCCTCTGCTTCCTCAGAGGTAACGCTCCCTTAATTCTACCTCAACTATATTCTAACTGAAATGGAAGCAACCGTCTCCTTTGAGCTTGCATTGATGCTTAGAGCTTCTACACAGTATTTCTGTATTTTTGGATACGAGTTTGAAGACTTCCTTGATTTTTCTCTCACAAAGAAGGGGATACTATGGGGTCAGTAAGAATTCTCCAGAAGAAAATGTGTCCTAAGAAAATTGAGGTATGTGGAAAAGAAACTTGGCCAAAAAACATTGCTTAGATGATTATAAAAGAATAATAATACACAGGACACTGTTTCAAGGAGGGACTTTCCCAAATATCTACACAATTTTAGTCACAGGACAGTTACTTGGGAGCCATGCGGCCAGGAGTAAAGGCTAGAGCCAGAGACTGAATGAGTTCTCACCAGCCAGATGCCTTGGCGTGCCAGGTACCTGGAGGACAGAGCATGACTTGGGCAACTGTGACTCACTGACTGGCACAGCCTGATGGACAGAGGGCCATCCTGTAGGTCTCTGGGCCTGGCCCTTCTCCTGTGCACGTTTGTCTGGGTGTTATTTTTCTGTCAGTCTAAGTCATTTGTCTTGTGAGACAGTTTCTGAATGATGTCTGCACGTTCCTTTGCAGAGTTCTTTGCATTTCTTTAGTTGTTGTTGATACTATAAGTTACTTTAGGTGATTTTCATGTATAGAAAAAGGAAACAATCAACAAAATGAAAAGAAAACTTTAGAATGGGAGAAAATATGTGTCAAACATATATCCAATAGGAAGTTAACACCCAAACTTCACAAAGCTCCTAGAACTCAATAGTAAAACCGAATGAAACAACCACCACCACCAACAAAATGATTAAAAAATGAGACTAAATTGACATTTTTCTGAAATAGAAAGGAAGAATTAAAGTCATAGAACACAAAAGCGCACTTCCCTTCCCCTCTTTCACTCCCCTGTTTGGTTTTGCTGTTGACTGAACTCTCTTCTCATCCCTGTCCTAGCTTACTATATAACCCTGAAGACCTGGAACTCACTGTGTAGAGCAGGCTGGCCTTGAACGTAGGGTGAGCCTCCTGCCTTGCCTCCCAGTTACAGTTGTGGTCACCACACCTCTTCATCTACTTTTAAGTAGGTAATAAAACTTTTTTTTTTTTAATTACCAACTTGGTTGTATCATCTTTCTCAACTGGACTTTATTTTCTTGCCTGGATTCTAGTTTCCTTCGCTATCTCCTAGCTCTCAGTCTGTACTGAAAAGGCCCAGTCCAGGAGCCCCAGTTGAAATTTACATTTTACTAGATTAGAAATTTGGGGTTATAGGCTGGTCATGTAGCAATGTAGTTCGGGGGTAGAACATTGGCCCAGAGTGCACAAAGCTATGGGTTCTATCTTCAGCATTGACAAGGGAAGGGAAGAAGGAAGGGAAGAAGGGAGGGTCAGAAGGAGGGACAGGGGGAGGAAGGGAAAGAAATGAATTGGAGATTGCTTCTATGATCTTCTAATATAAGGGACTGGAGCTTTAATGCTAAGCTCTCCATGAACTTCATTTTGTTTATTTATTTACCCAATAGTGGACACTCAGAATCATTTTTAGTGCTATTACTTAGAGTCACGCACATCATGTGCAATCATCTGAATAAAACTCTATCTGTTCTTGTAGCTCTTGCCCTGTAGTTAGAAGGAGGCCATAACTAATAGCCTACCTGCATGGTTGGATTTCAAGCCTAGACTTACTAGCTTGTACTCTGCAATCCAAGGAAATAACCTGGGGGTCACCCTAAGCATTTCATCTGCTATCTACTCTGTTATTGCCTTTTGTTGGTGCTACAGGAATCCACTACCTCTGAGTTAGCATCGCCACTGCCCATGGACTTGTGCAGTTCATGTGGTATGCACAGATACCTAGGCAGGCAGATGAACAGACCTCGAAAGCTCTACTAACCCTGTGTTGGAGGAAGGAGAGCTCTGTGCAAATGTCTCTCTTTAAAGCTGTTTCCCCGCAGGGCTGTACTGTTCAGAGATGCTTTTTTCCTCTTAATTTTCCTGTCTGCAGGCAGTAACGTGGTGGCTTTTTATAGAGAGTACAGAGTTTTCTAAGGAGCACTGGCCAACTCTTCATTGGATTAGTTTATTTCCCAACAATTCTCTCTGCTTACTAAGCACTTCCAACTCACCCTTACACACAGCTGGCCAGAGTGATTTTTTTTTTTTAATAGATCTCAGAACTGACTAGTGAGTATCCTTTTCAAAATCTTTCTTTTATAGCTCATTGTCCCTGGAATAAAATAAAAATTGATTTTGAAAGCATGGGAGATAAATCTATGGTGGCAATTCCTATGCACACTGAGCTTTTTTTTTACACCTATCTGTCAAGTCCTGTAATTCTTGCAGCTCCTGAAAGCCCCCTGTTGCCCTTGCTTACTTCCCTTTGCAGGGCTCTTCCTGGCCTTGAAGACTTAATGCATTGTCTCTTAGGTCACTTTTCCATTTATTTTGACATCTTGTCCACATAACTTTACCTCTAGCTTTCTCTTTGCAATGTAGTTCACTTCCTGGACCCTCATGTGAGGTAGTGAGGGGAAAGGATTCATGGGGAAAACTACAACTTGTTCATGTAAGTTCCAGGGAGGACCTTAGGGCTAAAGAGAATGTTAGAATTAAAATGATGGGGGTGAGAACACTAAGGATGAGAAACAAAGAAAGTTGTAACTGGGCCCAAGTTGGCTATTCAGACCTGATAAGAGACAGAGACAGAGGCTCTGAAAAGCAAGGCCAGTGATAACAGGCCAGTTGTCCCTCAGCCTGGAGAAACATGTGTAAGGCCTTTTCATATATTTTTGCTTCTAATGAAGCTAATTGTGATAGACTAAGAGTCTCCAAGAAATCTTCAACTAAGAAAAGACTCAGCTACTTCTTGGTAAGAGTTTAGAATAATTAACAGCACTTGAGATACCTCCAAGATTGGAGGTGCAACACCAGCCAGTGACGAGGAGCTAGCAGATAACCAAGATCAGCACCTAAAAAAGCACAAGTCAAAGATGGAGTGACGTGTCTTCAAGAACCCCCAACTGGCTGGGCAATGTTAATGGCACATGATCATCTGTCTCCCTGATTGGGCCGGGGAAATACATAAAGAGCATGTGGTCACTCTATTGATTTGGTCCTTGACAGCCCGGAGAGCCAACTATCTCCTAGCCATGGTTCACTTTCTGCTGTTGACCTGTAAAAAGCCTAGACAAGCAAGTTTGGTGAGGTTTTCCTCTCTTGGAAACTTCTTCTACCTCTTCTTCTCTCTCCTTTTCCTTAATTTTGCACTTTTTCTGTTTCTTGATGTTAGCTGTCTCCTTAATGAAGCTTCCTTCAGGTTTGCATGTACCCACAAATGCTGCATCTTTAATCTTCAATGGTGTGAGCAACAAACTCCTGAATCACTGTCTCAGGTTGATCTTTGGTGATGATGAGTGCTTAGCATCCTAGGTCCTTGGGCTAAGCACAACTGGGCCGAGAAAGTTCTCATTGCACTAAACATCTGGGCATCGCTGGGAGTATAATGGGTGCTCAAGAAACATGAAGTAAACAAAAGCATTGGCTCTATTTTTGAGTGTTAGAAAATCCTACTCTTGCTTCTTTGGAGCTTCTTCTATAAACAGAAAGTCACATCATTGTTTCAGTAGAAACAGTTGAATTCAAATTACCACTCTAAACAAATGACAAACATTTGGTGGTTTATGCAAAATGAGCAAGACAGAGGCAGAGATATACTCTCTATCACAGCAGCTGAGTATGTGCTCAGGGAACCAGCAAATAAACACAAATAAGTACAACACATTTAAGGAAAATAATTTGATATTTCAAAATTGCATCATTATGCTAAGAAATGAAACTAGTTGAAATTTGTTTTTGTTCCAGTTTAGCTCTTAAAAAAAAAAAAAAAAAACTGTATTTGGTAGGAAATGTAGTGGGTGGTGGGGTGGGGTAGGGGTAGGGTGAAAAGCATAGTCTCTTAATACTCAGGACTTCTGAAATTCTTCAACCAACCCTGGGGAGTATTGTATCAAATTTTGATCAGGGTGTAAATTTCTGGCTTCTGAAAAAATCTGTCAGTTTCTGAGGTCATAGGGCAGGGCAGGGTTCTGTGATTTTGGAATGATGTTTGAAGGAGGTGAAGCTGGGTAAGACAGGCAGTATCCTAGTAATCAGGACATTTGCCTTAAGCTTTGGGACTTGTTGGTGACTAGTAAGGACAATGTCCCAGTAGGAAGTCTGGGAAAGGGTCCCTCTACTAGTCAACTTTCTTTCAATGCCATTTGAACTCTGGAGGCCAAAGTGACCTGCCCTTTTTCTCACAATACATCCTTGGTAGACAGATTGCCCCTAGAAACTGTCCTCATTCAAGGCTCTCTGGACACACATTCTAGCCTGATTTTACCTTTGCAAAGAATTTCAAGAGTGACCCTGTGGTGAAATTTATTAAAGCCTAGAAATCTCTAGAGATAGTCTTCATTGAGTGGATTTCTGTTTCTTCAAAAAAGAAAGAAAGAAAAAAAAAACAACTGAGACAAGTGGAAAGATGTGAGATCAGAAGAAAATAACAGGGAGAGTTAGCTGACTGAATCACGGCATAAATCAAAGGTGGAGATGTTCAACTTAGAGAACAGGAGAGTTCAACCACACAGCCAGAAGGAAAACATGGAAAGACAGCTTGTTAAATTAATTCACCTGCTGTTTATCAACCTGAGTATCTTCAGCTTCCCTTCTACTGACAGAGATGTGTCCCTGGTGAAATCACTACAGTGACTAAGAAGCACTGATTTCCATGGCTGCCTGTCTGGAAGGAGGGCCCTTTGGGACCGCCGTCATTGTTTGCACCTCTCTGTGAGTGATGCAAGAACCCATCAGCAGGCTGCAACAGCGCTGGCCTCCCTGGGTGCCTCCGGCTTTTTCTACACAGTCTTTCTTTTTTAGATTAAGGAGTGGCTGGCCGCCCTCACTGCTTTATTCCCAGTACCCAAAGAAACCTTCCTTAAGTGTGACTACACTTTAATAAACATAGTCAGTGGAACCCACTTAAAAAGAATGACCTGTTTATGAAAGAAACCTTTTGAAAGACAGACTATTTTCCCCTGTGGGCTAGAACTTCAGCAGAAAACAAAGAGCTCTTTCAAAGGCATAAAATGAGATGGGGGAGGGGTTCTAACTTTGTAACTACAAAAATAATGATACTTTTTGCTCCAACCTGTCTTGCTCCAGGGAATTGTAAATGTACTTTATAGGAACAGGCTGAGCCTTTCCAATGCTCTGCTTCGGTGTTATTGGTATTTTTTCAGTGGGAGCGACCTGAACCCCAATGTATATTTTGAGAAACTGAGGCAGTGGGAAACTGAATAGTTTGTGCAAGGACACCAGGTAACTTAACTATCCTAACAAACTGAATCAGGACCTTCTGAGCTATGTGAGCATCTTCTGCCACCACGACTAGCTCGCTCTCTTCTTTAATCTTCTCTTTCCTCATCACCCTCAGTTAGTCTTAAGTTCACTGAGCCTTTGCTCTTAGCAGTGAGTCAGTACTGTAGGAGCTATGTTTTGTATTAATAAATGTGTGCAACTTATAATTCCTTTGAACAAGAAAATATTAGCCAAACTTACCTCGAAAATATTAATAGCATCTTCCTCACAAATTTGTATGAAAATTATAAAATTAAAATTTTACATTTAAAAAGTCTCCAAAGTTTGAAATTTTTCTGAAGAAATGGCTCAGCAGTTAAGAGCATTGGTTGCTCTCGCAGAGGACATGGATTCGATTCTCAGCACTCAACATGGCGGCTAACAGCTGTCTGTAACTTGTAACTCTTCTGACTTCTTTGGGCATTGCTCGAAGTGGGTGCACTTATATTCAGGCAGGCAATACACTTATATATATAAAATTAAAATAAAATAAAATGTTAAAAAAAATGGCACCTAAATGGTTTTTGATTTCCCTGTATGGTTAGTCTCCTAGCTGTACTGTGTATATTTGTTTACATATTAATAGTTTTATTTAACAGTTATTTGTTTTTAACACACTATTGGCATAGTAGTGGGCATTGTAATGAATACTGTAGATCAGATAAAAAATTCTTTCTTCTTAGATCTTTTAATGTTTCTAAAAAAGATTAAATCATTCAGATCTTAAAATTTGAGAATTTTATAAGATTAAAAATAATTTAAGGAGTTGGAGAAATGACTCAGTGGTTAAGAGTACTTCCTGCTCTTCTGGAAGACTGAGTTAGGTTCCCAGCACCTAGGTTGTGTGATGCACAATGGATTGTAACTCCAGCTCCAGGGAAGTTGATGTCCTTTTCTGGCCTCATAGGGCACCAGCATACATGTGGTATACACACACACACACACACACACACACACAAACACACACACATATATATGAGTAAACATTAAAAAAAATCTTCAAAAATGATTTAAATCCTTAAGGTTAAAAAAATAAAGTCTGCATAAGGAATGGAGTTGGTGTCTGGTTGCTTAATTTTCTTCAGTTAAATAATTTCATGTTAGGATGCTGGACGTATGTCACTCGGAGTGTGGCAGCAGTCACATTCTTTCCACCACTCCCATTGTATGTAAATTATCTGTTGAGAATGGAATGACCCAAGCCTCGAGGTATAATGCGTGATGTCAGATCCATCCTTTCCCACACAAAGATTTTCACATGGCATAGAACTGGAGACTTGGTTCAACAAGGATGTGTGCTTACGAGGATTCTGAAACAGTCCGGCTGGGAAGCAACCTTGTGGTTATCTCTGTGTGTTGGGCGTCCTGGGAGAGACCCACCCTTTTTTGAGCATCTTCAAGTTTCCCACTGAACCAAGATGGGAGAGATTAGTTTTAGTCACAAGGAATCTTTTAATTTAAGAATGATTCTCCTTTCTGAAAACTTCTTAAGCAGGGTGTCTGTTCCAGTGAGAAAGAATGTTATCATGCAATGTCAGTATTTCACATACCTGTTCTAGAATGTATAGCATAAGGAAAATCAAGATGACTCAATGGGATCGTGACCGTGCCAATAGTGTTTGGTGCCAAGAATGATGCTGGGAATAACTTTCTGAACCACAGCTCCTCTTCTATCTGTTTGAAGAACCCTTTACTCCATGCCCTATGCCCCCTGCCCATACTTCTGGGTTCAGTTCAGCTGTCATCTTCTTCAGAAGTTTTTCTAGTTTGCCTCATGCAGTGATTATCCATTCTCATGTATTTCTATGGTATGCTATGTATAACGCCTCTGTAAGTCATACTGTAGTTTTGCACTAAAGTTATAAGTCTTTGTGTTTGTTTTTCTCTGTTGTCATTTAAAGCCTTCTAACCATGGCCTGTGTCATATGTATATCACCCAGAAAAGCCTACCATAGTGTCTGGGACACAGTAATAATGTTCAGTTAATATTTTATGAGTTAATAAAAGGGAATACATAGCCAAACCTGATCTTTGGCCCATTAGATAGATAAAAGAACCGTATTCCCTAGTCTTAATGCAGTGAAGCCCACAAGATGAATAGTAGCCACTGTCCTCCCTTCAGACTTGGACTATAATAGTAGTTACTTTAAAAAAGAAATTTATTTTTATTTTTATTTATCTGTGTGTGTCTATGTGTCTGTCTGCCATGTGTGTGTGCATGCCCACAGGGGCCAGAAGAGGGTATCAGATTCTCTGTAGCTGGAGTTACAGGAGATTGTGAGCTGCCCAACATGGATGCTGGGAACCAAAGTCAGCAAATGCTTTAGAGCAGTATGTGCTCTTAATGGCTGAACCATCTTTCCAGGCCCTAAAAGTTACCTTCCCATATGCCAAAGGAAGAAAACCTTCTGCACTGGCCAGCTGCACTGCCCTTATATCTTAGTCTACCCAGATCCACTGGTCTCCAGCACTTGGAAATCTTGGCAAGATTCTTTTGTGGCTGCAGTGGTGACCACAGAGTTGCCATGGACATAAACTTGCCAGAGCAGTTGGAAGAACTCAAGGCTTTTGAAAGAGTTACTGAATGTAACCTGCTTCTTTTAGTGGTATCTGTCTGTACAGCTACTGGTGCCTGGATCTGGCTGATCATGAGATCATGATATCTTCTTGTCATTACAGACTCTTTCCACTATTAGCTGTATCACTAATAAGATTGATTGCTGGAATACACAAAAGAGTACACCACACAATGTTAATGGTATTAACAGGGTATATCATGTCCTGTGATGACAGGAAAACTAATTTTGGAACGTAGACTTTACATTCTATGACAAGCTTCATTCACTGTTAGGAGACTAAAACAGGCTTTCTTCAGACAAGAAATACAGTCAGAAGCCATACAGAATCCCTTTAGTGTTGGAACCCCAGTTTGGGGTACCCAACGTCCATAGGAGGCCGCTCCCCAATAACTCAGTCCTCAGACCAGAAGATGCAACAAGCATGAGGATTTATTACGTTTTGCAAAA
>NW_008329134.1:3145452-3167622 GCF_000622305.1 Nannospalax galili
CCAAGTTGAGAGAAGTGGTTTCTGGATTTTCTTGACTATTATGATGCAGATTTGACATTGAAACTAAAGGTGGTGAACTGGTAATTGGAGATAGCCCAAATGATATTATTTGAAACTCAAAATCAAGATCATCTCCCTGGTTCCTTATTGTTTGTGGGGGTAGGCTAGTAGTGTCAGGACCTTTTTATAGACAAGAAGACCAAAACAGTTGACAGAGACTAGCTCAGCTTCAGAACATGAATTTATAACTCTAAGTTTCATTACAGAAGGGCTCAGGTTTCTGCTTATTGTCTACAAGAGACTATCCTGAGAGTGATGATGTAAGTAACAGAAGGTCATAGGACTCTGCTCTTTCACATCTCTCAAGATAGTATGCCTAACTTTAGAAACTAGGCTGCAGGTTGCAGAGTTTTAGAATGATAGGGTTGTCCTGATGGATGCGGCTGACTACCTTGCTCGAAGGGACTCTTGCTGATGTCGCAGAGGCACCAATTTGTGTACTTATAGTATTGGTAAGATAGACCTTCAGGCGCTGACATAATTTGTAGTCATAAAGTCCTAAGTTGGGGCAGGAGAAATGACTCAGTGGTTTAGAGCACTTTATGCTCTTCCAGAGGACCTGGGTTCAGTTCCCAGCACCCATGGGGCAGCTAATACCCATCTTTAACTCCTGTTCCAGGGGATCCAACATCCTCTTCTGGCCTCCGCAGGCAACAGGCACACATGTGGCATACTTACATACAGGCAAAATACTCGTACACGTAAAATAAAAATAAAATATTCTTTAAAAACCCTCCTAAGTCAGGATATCTTTTGGACACTTGCAGTAACATATGTATTTGATACCCTCCCCAGCACCTCTCAGTTTCTATTCCTGGGCTTAACACACTGTCCCATGGCAACTAGGCTAGATAGACCCCTGTGTAAGGGAACACTGATATAAGCTAGAGCCTGCTATCTCGTAGACCCAGACTTGATGAGTGTCTACTCTGCACAGAAATCAGAATTGGTAGTTTATGGGTGCCTATGGAGATGAAGCCTCTACCAGTGGTTGTAGTGCATGAGTGTTAGGTTACTCAGAAGGTTTTATGTAACTTCCTTGGAGTTAACTTATTTATTTCTAAAAATATTTTATTTATTATTTTTATTTTATGTGATGCATGTATTGCCTGCACATAGGTAAGTACATCCATGCCGTGCAATACCCACAGAGGACAGAAGAGGCTGTTGGATCCCCTGGAACTGGAGTTACAGACAGTTGTTAGCTGCCATGTGGCTGCTGGGATTCAAACCTGAGTCTTCTGCAAGAACAACCAGTGTTCTTAACCTCTGAGCCATCTCTCCAGCCCCAGCAAATGCTTTTAACTGATGAGCCATCTCTTCATCCCTGGTAGTTCACATTCTTTTTTTCTTGTTTATAAACCACTTGATTTGGAGTATTATGTGACTTAGAAGTAAGAGTGCACTTTTTTCTTGGTAGTCTTGCAGGCTACAAGGCGCTGTAGCTGATGACTCAGCCTGAAAATAGTCAGTAATGCATTTCGGCTACATGAGCAGATAATTATCTGTGTTTTGGAAAAGACAGGTAGGTAAATTAATCAGTTATGAAGATTTTATTGGAGAAGCAAGGAGTCCCTAGAACACCCCAAACCTGAGCAGATGAAGTCAGCGAAGAGGGACTTGAGGCTTTTCTCCTTGCAGCAGGATCAATTTAGTGTTTGGAAGCATATGGAAACTGACACAGGTACAGGGCACCTGTGGGCTTGCTGACCACAATTTCAAACAAGGTTATCTTCCTGAGTTTAAGTGGTTTGCTTGCTTCTTTAGAAGTGGAGAATTTCTAGGTATCCCATGGATACCTGTGGCTGCCATGATGCATAGGAGTTGGGGGAGCTGCTAATTAGTTCACACCTGCAACTGCTTAGAATTTATAGATCTTTAGAGAGCACTTAGAGACCACCTGGCCAAAGTACAGTAGTTTGCTCCGTGTAAATTCATTCATCAAAGTAGATGGAAAGGGAATTGGAAAATGGACTCTGAGGTTCATTTGGGGTAGGCAGTGAATATTCATATTGGGTGGAGAGGGAGGTAAAACCATGGGAAAAGAAAAGCAAGGCTCTAAAGTGGGTGCTATGAATAAAATTGTGTCCCTCTAAATTTTTGAGCTAAAGTTCTCACTATATGACTGTATTGGAGAAGAATATTTAAGGAGGTGATTAAGGTTAAATAACTTTTTATTTATTTATTTCACTTTTTGTTGTTTTTAAAAAAATATTTTATTATTATTTTTTTAACAGAGCATAGGGTAGGGGTTTATTTACGGAGGAATGGGTGCCCCCCATTTAAAGCCATGCTGTAAAGTCCACACTCAAATACAGATCCTGTGACCTCCTGGCAGCTGCACAAATTGGTGAGAGAGGTGCCTCTTGGTGTTCTCAGCGTATGTATCCTTTGCCCCTCCCCCCACATGCAGCTAAGGTTGACTAATTGGGTGGGAGGGGTAACTGACTCCCTCCTCAACTTCTAGATGAGCATCGGAAGGAGCGTGGTCCGGAGGACATTGCTAGTTAACACTCCACCTCTTCCTCCGGCTCATACATTCTTCTGCCGACCTCTTCTGCAAAGTCCCTGAGCGTTGGAGGGGGTGGTAGGTATGGGATGATTTTCCTCCCATGGTGGCAAGGCACTGAACTTTCGGGTCTCTGCAGCATCCATTTTCTATGGGCTGTTGGCCAGTTTCAGTGGGATTCCATCTACACCACGGGGAGGCAGGATCCAAGTGCTCTCAGGCGGTCTGCTGTGTTCTTAGCATCTAAGCCAGAGGCCAGAACAGCCACTCTCAGGCTGTCTCCTGAGTTCTGATAAATGTAATAACTTTTAAATACAAAGAAATCAAATCAACTTGGTACGAGTGAGCTAGGTCTTACAGAAATCTTCAGGAGTTAGGAAGTTTCAGCCACAGCAATCATTACAGAAAAGGCTGTATCAATTTGAGGCTCTGTGAATAGTTTTGGAAAAGTCTTTTGGCTTGTCCAGAGCCACAGTTTCAGACTGAGGTCTCCGGACCAGCAGCATCAGTATCGCCTAGAACTATCAGAAACCCAAATTCTCAGACCCCATCCCAGACCTACTACACAGGGAAGTTCAACAGTGATGTCCAGAGCTCTGTGACCAACTACCTGCCCAAATGGTTCTGGCAACCTGTGAACAGTGCTGCATCTGTCCGAGCTGAGTGGGCTGATGCTAATGAGCTGATATGAGATGCAGCAGGAGCTGGGTAGCGAAGGGTATGCTGGGACTAATGACCCACGGTAAGGGAGTATTCCTTGACTCTGCCTGAGAAGTCAAGGATAGCCAATGGAGTAGGGGCAGGAGCCTGGGCTCTGATAATGTTGCTGAGTCATTGAATTCCTGGAGCTGCCTGTGCGGGGACTTTTGTTATTGGAGACAACCAATCCTCTTCTGCCCAGAATTAATCAAATATTAAATATTATTGCTGCTCTGATCCTTTAAATTTCTCTTGAGAACAAGGGACTGATGTGATGCCTCAATTTTTTCTAGCTCTAATGGTTGATGATTCTTTCCTCGTGACAGAATTCCTGTCTGAAGCAACTTAAGGTGGGACAGACATAATGTTAATTCGCAGTAAAAGAGGCTATCCTCCATCATGGTAGGGAAGGCATGGTAGCTGCATCAGTTCGGTTCAGGTGACACTGCCGATGGCAGTTAGAACACAGAAGGGGAACCGAAGAGGAAAGGCAGGGAAATTAGGACGCTTGTTTGCCATCAATCAGAGCTCATGGTGTGCTTAGCAAAGAGCCCTGTGTTGGCTGCTTTTCTTAACTCTGTGACAGAATTCCTGTCTGAAGCAACTTAAGGTGGGACAGACATAATGTTAATTCGCAGTAAAAGAGGCTATCCTCCATCATGGTAGGGAAGGCACGGTAGCTGCATCAGTTCGGTTTGAGACGGCAGGACAGGTGGCACCTTTTCACATGGTGCAAAACAGGAAGCATAGCTCTCTGCTGGAAGTGTGTGTGTGTGATGGGGAAGGGACCTCGAAACCTCTAAGCCCCAAGACACAAGCTCCATGGGCCTGTGTCTGCCAGTGAGGTCTTAAAGGGTCCACAAACTCCCCCAAATAGCGCCACCAGCTGGAGACCAAGTGTTCAAACACTGGAGGCTGTGGAGACATTTTACATCGGAACCATAATAAGTCCTCCCAAGGTACCAGATGAGCTCACTGGAAGCCCAGCTATCTCCTGGGGGGGGGGCACTGCCAGGGTCCGGCACCGAGGTTTGCTCGCTTCCTCCCTTCTTCTAGCTCCGGTGCCTGGTCTGCTGTGCTTCAGCCTCTGCTCAGCACACGAAGCATCTTTTCCTTCTGCTCAAGGAAAAGATCCTTGCTGCTTTATGGATGATTTTCTGCTCACATTTAATTGTGTCTTCACCGCATACTAGTGCAATTTCCAAACTTGTTAGATGTTCTGACTTTTGGAAAACAGACTTAAGTTAGCCACAAAAATGCCATATTTTTTTTGTTTTTTGTTCTTATAACTTTGGTTTCTGGTATTCATGAATCAACATTGCCACCTAGTGGTGAACTAATTCATAAACCTGAAGTCATTTACGTGGTTGCCTATCACACCAAGTTTTCAAAAGGTGAAATTCTGAGAGCAAGAGATCCAACGGTGATTGAAGTTGACTCCTGTGAAATGCCACAGCATAACCGCAGACCTTCGGGCCCACCCAAATAATTACTGGGCTCTTCGCCTGTGGTTTGTGCTCTTACCATTTGCCTCTCCCCCTGACTTCTTAGTTATTTGCTCAAGATTTTGATTTGCTCACTTAGTTTTCACTCATAAGATTGAAACAAATCTACTGTATATACTTTATCTACTGTATGAACTTTGGAGGTTATCACAAAATGAAACAAAACAAAACTAACGACAAACACTAGTGACAAGCACCCCCAAGTTTTGTTGTCAGTTTTGAGGCATGTGCATGCAAGCTAGTGATATACCACTGAGCTTCCTCCCCAGCACCTTCCCCTCATTTATGAAAGACCAAAGTCTGTCTTTAGGGCGAATCCCAGAACTGTGTGTTGTGTTTGGACAAATATGGAGCATGAGGGTTCATTTGTGTCCCCCGCTTCTTACCTGCAGATGGGGAAGGTCACCATGTGAAACTTCCCCTGCTTGTACTGCTTGAAGAGACCAGGTTGGTCAGGGACTGTCCCCACATTCCTGGATGTATTGGGTTATCTCTGCCCCCACCTCTGGGAGTCCTACCAGCCAGATCCCAGGCGCCTGCAGTTTTATTAAAGTTCTACCATGTAGCTGCATACTGTGGTTGCCTGGAAGCTTAGGCACATTCTGATGCCTGGGACCTGCCTCTGGATGGGAGGTTCAGAGACTCCCCAGGTATTCTAATTGTAATGAGGCCTGAAGCCTCATTGCAGTGTAAAAGTCCAGAGGGACTCCAGCTTGCCCCTTTCCTGCTCCCATCCACGCATCACCAAGTCTGCTGATCGCCTGTGCTGGAGAGGGATTCGGATTTAAGCTGCCCTGGCCATTCTCTCATGGCTGCTGTCCCCGCACATACTCAAACAGGATGAGAACACTTTTAGATGCAAGTCCAGTTTCTCCAGAGCTCCCCAGGGCTGGGTGGACATCACAGAACATTTTCTTTCTTTTTTAAAAAATATTTTATTTATTATTTTTATTTTATGTGTATGAGTGTTATGCCTGCATGTAGGTAAGTGCACCTTTGTAAGGCAATGCCCGTGGAGGACAGAAGAGGCCATCAGATCCCCTGGAACTGGAGTTACAGACAGTTGTTAGCTGCCATGTGGGTGCTGGGATTCGAACCCTAGTCTTCTGCAAGAACAACCAGTGTTCTCAACCACTGAGCCGTCTCTCCAGCCCCGTCATAGAACATTTTCATGTCACACTCACAAGCTTTCCTCTAGATACTCTGAGGTCATGTGATTAAGCTAATGCAGCCCAAGGAAAGTTAGGACTTTTGTAAGGACGTACTGCTGGATAGATTTTTATCTGCTAGGAGTGACAAACTGGAATTTCCTTGTGAGACTTATAAGGTCAGAAATGCTTAGCAAGTCTTTCCTCTAGAGCTTTTCATACAGGATCCTAGGTGCTCTGGCCTACAACTGAAATGACTTGCCTTTGAACTGAACTTTTTAGGATTAGCTTTTAAAGCCTGTATCTGGGGTGTGTATGTGTGTGTGAGTGTGTGTGTGTGTGTGTGTGTGTGTGTGTAATTTGTAAATGACAGAATCCTCAATGGAAATGGTAATAGGAAGATATATAAAAATTCTAGCTAAAGAAACTATTGACAGTGTGCAACTATGGTTAATGATTAAATGAAACATGCCTTGGAAGGCTAGCACTTGGGAGGCAGAGGCAGGAGGCTAATTGAGTTCAATTCCAGCTTGGACTATAGCTAGACCCTTTTTCCAAAAAGAAAAGGAGAACATTTCTGTGGACCCCATATTAGTGGAACAATGGTATAGTGGCATTTTGAGGGTCTGGAAGGATTTGTGTTTGAATGACCAGTGACCTAAGGGCATCTATGGAGCTGCACGGGAACCTGAAACACAGATTCGTTGTCACAGATTCATTCTGGTTGGGTGGGCAAGGAATCCCAATGACTAAGTTAAATTTTCTGCCTGTATGGTCTAATGTGAGCTTATATAGAAGCACACTTAATTTTAGTTTGTGGAGTGATATTTTTGTATTAAAATTTTTTAATTGTATAAAGGGGTTTCACTACAAGTTGTCAATACATCCATATCATATGCTTTGACCATATCTACCCCCTTCTACCTTGTATTATCCTCTCTGCCTTCTTTCACCTTCCACATCCCTAGTCATCTAGCCCTCCTTTATTTCCATGTCCTTCATCCCCACCCCTGTCTGTCTTTGTCCAATGATGTCTTTTTATCCTTTCCTTCATTTGAAGTTATTTTTCTATAGCTAGATATGCTTTCTATAAATTGTTCATTTCAAAAAGTTTACTAATTGAGGAAAACAATAAAATTTTTCCTCATTTCAACTTAGACATAGTTATTCTTAAAGAGTATTCTCATCTGATTTCTAGTCTCAGGATAAGGAGAAAGGAAGGTCATGAGCACATGGTGGTAACAACCAACCACCACAAAAACAAAAATCCCAAAGCAAAAACAAACAAACAAACAAAAAACCAAGAGAGTGTAACCAAACTGTGAAAGGAACCCAATTCAGAGATATTTTAGTTGGTAACGCCAATCCAAAACTTGCAAAGGTAATGTCATGTGAAATAGAACTCTTTGAGGTTGTTTGTGTTTTCCAATAAAATTTTACAAGTGATAATTTTATCTAGTGTAAACATGCCTTAGTGTGTTATGTATTTCATGGTCATTATTCAAATAGTAGTTGTGCCCCTGAGTGAGGCATTTAAATCACATTTAAAGTATATTATGAAACCAACAGGGTAGCCAGGCATGGTGGCACATGCCTATAATCCCAGAACTTGGGAGACTGAGACAGGAGGATCATTGCAAGTTCAAGAACATCCTGATCTACATAGAAAGACCCTGTCTCAAAAAACCTAAAGAGGAAGAAGAGAAGTAGAAGTTGGAGGATGAGGAGGAAGTGGAAGTGGGCATCATGGTCATCTGGGGTTTTAACGCTAGGCTGAATCAGATGTTCAGGAACCTCCACTGTGGCCCTGCACTTCTTTGGCCTGACTCTCCTGCCCTCTAGAATTGAAACATAATTCTTAATCTTTCAGGGGAGGTGTTAGAGAATTTATCTGATATTTTATTTTGTATGCATGATTTTAAAATCATTAAAGTTTTCCAAATGTCCTGTACTTGTTTACTCAATGAACAAATGACTATTTCAGATGTTCGACAAATCTTTACTGGATGCTGCAATGAGTTGGTTATGGACAACATGAAGACCAAGCCCTCCAGGGGATTGCACAACGTGGGAGCAGAAAGAGGCTGGTAAGAGGGCCTGAGTCAGTGCTCAGAAGGGAAGGAGGGAGGGGAGGAGAGGGAGGGAAGGAAGGCAATAGCAACAAGAATATGCTCAAAGAAAGTGGGGCCACATTAAAGGGATGACTCATTACTGGTTTAAATCAATTATATATGATCCTGTTCCCCTTTGCCATGATTGGTTGGAATGACCATGTTACTCTGTTTCAGTGAAAGAAAGGTAGAGCCTTTGGGGGGGAGGATTCCTAGAAAGGACTTCTTCACTAATGAAAGAGGAGAGAGCACGGGTAGTGCTTCTGTTCTTGGCCGCCTTTAGGTATTCTTTTGTTGGTGATGGTTAAGCTTGAAGGGCAACATTTCCAATTCACCAAGGATAACTGATGAAAGTGGGTGGAAGTGGGCTACATTCTTGATAATACCTGATCATACTGTAGAAAACCAAACCAACTGCCACCAACTTCCTCCAGAATATGTGTTTCGTAATAGTGGATAATGATACTTTTCTTGTTCGAGGTGTTTTTAGTCACTAAATTATCAGCCTGCACAAAATTTTCATGGATTGGTACTTCAAAAGGTTAGACACAAATCCTCAGATTCAGAGTACATTTGGCCTGGGAAATGAGTGAGAGTTCTCCGGGTGGGGTGAACTTTGAGCTGTGTTTGGAAGAATAAGGGGAAAGTCATTAGGTAGCTAAGCAGGGAAGGGCATGCAGGTAGAGGCAGGGCATCTGTAATGGCACAGAGGCAGGAAGCCCACGGCCTTTCTAGGCTTCCTTGTGGTTTTAGATTTGGAGTCTTTTGGATGTTTGGAAAATAGATTCATGGCATTTGTGGACTCAACCTCCATTTATGTATGAGCTTCAAAGGTTTTAAGTCAAGCATAAAGTCTGAAATATTCAGTAACCTATAATTTGTTCCTGGCTTAAATCTATACCTTGAGTCTTAGAAATGGAGAGGATCATATGGCAGAGAGCAAGTGGTGGCAGAGACCAAGGTCTGTTGTTTTTGATATACCTCGAATTGCATTAAAAATCTGGTTTTTTTGTTAGAAGTAGCTCCCAAGACATAATTAAACATGTAAAGATTTTATTAGAGGAACTGCCTGTGAGAGGACACAGGTGAGGCCTTTGTGTTGTAGGAACGGGGAGAAAGGGAGATGTGTTGGGCGGAATTGCCCTCAGTCACTATGTAATATAGAAAAGTGCCACAGGGAAGGATGACTGAGAAGTTCTCTGTCTTCCTGTCTCAATGTCTCTGACTCATTCATAGCAGCCAGTGGGAAACAGAACCTCAGCACAATCATGGTGACGAGTCTCAGAGCAGCTGCTGAGGCCACCGAAGGTTAGACTCTGAAGTCTGCAAGGATATTCTCAATTTCATTTCAGAAACATGGATGGGGAGGAGGGATACAAGCAAATCTTAGAAAGACTGGTAATGTAAATAAAAGATCAAATATTCTTTGTACTTTATATGTAACATTCGTAAGCTTTTGGAGGCCTAGGAGCACCTCTAGGACTTGGGTTTCCTCTGAGGACTTTCCTCAGAATGTTTCCTGTGTACAAAAGGGCCCCTGGGTTGGCATGGTTCCATGGACTCATCTCAAGCTCTCTGGCCTCCAGCATTTCCACAGCTGTTTTCCCAGTGTCTGCTGCAGTGTCCACTCACCCTACCGACATCTGGGCCCCGTATGCCAGTTGCTCATCCAAATTCTCAGACTCAAGACAACTTGGGCTGGTGGAATCCTTGGTTAAGATGCCGGGTGTCTTGGCTTTCAAGGCCCAGGTGGGCTCACCTTGTAGTCTCTGAACTGTCTCACATACCACCCTGAGGCTAAGGCTGCTTCTGTATTACACCAAGACCATTGTCTTGCCTATTGGTCTGATGGAGCCTCAACCAGTCACTTTCCTATTCCTGATGGGCTCTTTGTCTGCAACTTGGAGTTGAGAACCTAGACTATACTGGTATCTTGATTTTGCCCTTAATGCTTAAAGTTATATAGTCTCTTTTTATGCCCCTGGCAACCCCTGTGCTCATGTAATCATATATAACTACAACATTTACATGCTCTCCTATACAAAGTAGTGAAAAGTCATGTCCAGTAGATCCTTATTACTCATATAACTGTATGCTTTGTATGTTTTACAGTTGTGGTGAGCACTAAAGTAGGAAGTATAAAGCCATGACAGCTTTGAAAAGTATAGACCACCAAAACATCCCCAGATTATAATCTTACATTTGAAAGCCAACTCATTTAAGTAGATTCTATTTTATTTTTCCTAAAATGGAAAACATAGAGTCCAGAGGTGTTGAGACTTGCCTGAGGTCCCACTGCTGGAGATTATATTCAAACTGAACTGGTCCAGCTGGCCCAGGGCAGCCCTGCCCTGTCTTTACCCTCTGCTCTTCATCAGAGCTGAAGCTAGAAGTTCACCCCTCACCAGTTCTACCTCAGCCAAGAATGTGCTTGCCAGGGTATCCCAAACTTTTTGCCATTCCATGCGAATCTGCAAATGAACCTTGGAGTTACAAATAAGTTGTAGCTAGTAGGCAAATGTGTAAATAAGAAACTCACAGAGAAGGAAAATCAATGGTGCAAGGTAAAGCAATTTACAAAGGGAATACAATGAAAATTGTACTTTTTTTCTATATCCTCAGATTCCCCCAGTTCTCCCAAGTCCTCTTCTCCCTATCCTAAGGAAATGCCTGTTACTGACCTCTTGTTTAACCTTCAGAGGTAATACCTTTGGACAAAGTGAGTGGTTACAGAGGATTTGAGTTTGAAGATCTAGAAAAGTAGATCCAGAAAACTACACAAACATGGGCAGTTTACTCTCTAAAACTCCTTTCCCATGACTCTAAAATGCAGTGGATTAATTAAATGTGGATGGGGATGTCAGTGCTTCTGACAGCCATGAACTTCACCCGGCAGCAGCTTTGCCGACTTCCACGCCTCCACTGTGGCTCTGACTTCCCGTCTTACTCTCTGGGGCTCCTGTGTCCTCTACCCCAGACCTATTTTCACAGAAGAATCCAGCTGGAGGGAGTTTTATCCTTTCTGAGCATGTCAAGCTGCTTGTAGTTAGCCAGTTAAGGGTCAGAGGGACTCATCTAAAGGACTCAGACAAAACAGTGTTTGGCTTTAGCTACAGCCAAAGGCAGACAGGAAACAGGAAGATACAAATGGGAAGAGAGACTTTCCTGATTCACAGAAGGTGTTGCCTCTCCCAACATGATCCCCCCAAAGTGCACGTGTTTCCTTTTCCTCTTCCAAGTAGCTGTCTGTCCTTGGAGGAACCAGCTTCCTCCCAGGAAAACAGCATTCTGTCTTTCCAAATACATTTAGGCACTATTTGAAAGAGTCTATGTGAAAATAAATCCCTTGAAGAAATTAAATAACTTTTGCCCCTAAAAATTGTAAATATTTTAAAATATTTGCACTTAACTATACGTAGCACTCCTGACAGATTCTTTAGGAAGGATCTAACATGCAAGCTGCATTTATTTAAAGAAAGCCCAATTTGTATCTGACTCAAATTTTTCATGCAGTCAATCAACTGGTATGTAAATAAAAGTAAAAATAGAACAGAAGACTGTGTCATGGAGAACAAGGCTGTGTTTGCATGGTTTAACTCCTTTATGTTCCTGATTGATTGTTTCTATGAAAGAGACATACTGATATTTCATCGCATCACATGTCTTGAGATTTGATTTCTACTGAGTTCCAAAGCATGTAAATCAAGGTTTCACTTTTAGGGGGTCTTTGAAGGTTTGTCTGCCTTTTAAAAGAAAATGAAAGTTCCTCTATTCGCTTACTACCTCTGGAACTGCTGTCGCCATAAATGTGAACTCAAATTTCTCACAGTTACATGTTACGTTTTAAGTTAGGAACAGAGTATCTTAAGAGTTCTTGTACTTTTTCTCAGTTTAAACCTTTTGTTGAAGGAAGCATATATCTCTAAAACTATATTCCAAAAACTAATGAGATGAAATTAAGGGAAGCAAGATTTATTCTAGTCATTGAACAGACAACTTTTCTTTTCCAGCTTTGAAATCTGAGCTCTGGACCTCTGCTTGGAAAGATGGGCGCCTCCTGCAGCTTTCCTGTCCAGCAACCATTAGTGTGGATTGCTCACCTCCAACCCTGAAGTGCTGAGTCAGCGTGTGAGGAGAAGCTCATTACTAGACACTGACCATAACCTAAGCTCTTTTGGCCTGGACAAGTTCACCAAAGCTAGTTCTTTCTGGCAGTATGAATGCTCTAGTATTACTTTTATTGTTATTATTGTTATTATTTTGTATGTGTGTGGTATACATGAATGTGTGAACACATTTCTGCATATGTATGGATACACATTTCTGTGTGTCTGCATGTACATGTGTGTGTATGCAAGTGGAGACCAGAGGTTGACTTCAAGTGTCTTCCTCCATCACTCCCCACTTTATATATTGAAGTAGGATCTCTTATTGGACCCTCAGCTCACTGATTTCATTAGCCAAGCTGGGCAGCTTCCTCCAGGAGTTGTCTGTCTCTGGAGTGGGAGGATGACAGGTAGACCCCCACAGCCACTTGACATTTATGTGGGTGCAGCACAAAGATGACAGGTAGACCCCCACAGCCAACCGGCATTTATGTGGGTGCAGCACAAGGATGCATGGCAAGTGCTTTAACCCAGATCCTACTGTAATTATTAAAAACTATTTTGCTGGCATATTTTAATGAGATGAACTGGAAAATTCCTAGCTTATTATTTAGCTCCATTTATAACAGAAAATTTGAGATGAGGTGATTTATGCTTCATTTCTCAACACAATTTTTGTAGCATGTGCTCATCATTAGATTCCCCCCTCCCCAACTTCCTGTGGATTGATGGCCCTTAGTAGGGAAAATACTCCCCATCTGTGCCAAGTGATGATTTCCTCTAACAGTGGGAGACTAAGCTGGAATCACTAGGAGAAGGAAATACGGCTTTGGTTCTTTGAATGCTTACTGTCTGGCCAGCGAGTACACATATGCAATTGTTTGCAGCAATGGGGGAATGATAAATATGGTGTGGTTTGGTAAATAATTTCCATCCTGCTTCCAAGCTACAACACACGGGTAAATTGCTCACATGACACCATTAAACTCAGTTCTTTAGGAAGTACCTGTAACATATCTAGCTCTTTCTGCCTACTCAAGAAAACATTAGAATTTGAGTGAGTCACATTTAGAGTTATCTATGTTTATTTTTAAATGCTATTCATTCGAAAACTCTAGTACTTTGTGATTAGTAATGGGTTGCACACTGCACGCTTCCTAACTGACTGCTCACAGTTTAGGGGTTGAAAAGTGCTGGTATCTACAGTGATTGCTACCCCAACACTACCCTTCAATTTCTTAGTAACGTCTGATAGCAGCCTGGCCATGGGGCTGGTTCTGTTTTTTAAATAGCAAGAGGGTATATTCTTCCTGCAAGGTGCCAGAGCTATCTAATGCTCCCACACCCTGCTCTTCCTCCTTTATCATGAGGGTGGCACTCACGTCCTGGGGTCAAGGCCCCTTCAGTGCTTCTCAAGTGCTGTGGCTCCTTTCAGTTATGACTCTAACAGAGATGCAGAGGGAGCATGGTGGTGAGGGTTTTGTTTGTTTGCTGTTTTTAAATTCAGGACTAGGCAAAGGGAAGTAGTTAGGTCTTGGAAGACATTCTTGATTGTCTCTCATTTGGTCCCTCCTTTACATCAGGATGGTGGTACCTCTTGTCCTGTCCCACAATATAATCCTAAATGGCTTCCTATAGCAGTGGTTGCATAGCAAGCCACCAACCCCTGTGAAGAGCTGGGATAAGAAGAGTTTTGGTGACTGGATTCTTCTAATGCTAACCTTGTTGACTCTCCCTACCTTTCTACACTCTATTGTGAAGACACATCATTTTGAAGAAGGTGAAATGAACAGGGTCTTGGAAATTAAGTGTAGACTTTCTCTGCCTTTCTGGTTAGATGGGTGAAGAAGAGGTAAGGTTGATTGAGCAAAAGGGTGGAGTTTTTTGTGTTCTCTGAGAAGAGAAATACCCAGGTAATACTCAGTAAATGAAGAACCAGACCTCCCTGATTCCTTGATTTTTGCTGAGAAAGTAGATTTCTATCTTGTTATAATCATAAATTCCCTAACCCATGTGAACTTGCTTTATCAATCCCTGAGTTACCATCAATTACAGGAATCGTAAGACATACATAATCATTTCCATTGATAGCTGGGGAACAGAGATTCAGCCAGGACAAGGGACTTGCCTGAGCTGGTAAGGAAGAGCTGGAATTCACCCAGGTCCACCTGGCTTCAAACCCACACATTCTCATACAGTAAATAGTTTTCATCTCTGTGGAGGGAGACGAGAACTGCCTGTAGGAAGAGGCCAGATTTCTTGAAAGAGAAGGAATACTGGCCCTGTTTGAAAGAATGAGTAGGAGGTTAGAGGCAGAAGGAAGACAAACTCCAACTGAAGATATGATGCGGGGAAAGTTTTACCATAGAAAAAATGATACATTGAAAAATTTTTGAGTACTTAGAGGGCTGGACCCCAGCATGCAGAAGCATGTAGGAAGAAATGAAATCAGGAAATTTCACAGCCTTAGTAATGGTTTAGGCAGGACTCAAGGCAAAAGCAGCTGAAAGTTATGTTGAGAAGGGTCTTGGAAAACTGCTATGGTCACAAAGGCTCTGAGAGGTGCTGCCTGAGGAGTTCTGAGAACAAACGGGCCAGCAGATTTAGGTGGAGTCCTGTGTATGCCCAGGGCTGTATCTGTGCATTCACGAAATGGAGTCTGTGTGTACATCAAGGTCTTCTGGAGGTGTAAATTATAGTTGAGGAGTTCTAATCATCCCCTTGGTGATATCAACACCTTAAGAAAGAAATTGTGTCTGTGTGCACGCACGTGTGTGTTCATGAACATATGTGTGTATGTATGCTTGCATATTGGAAAGAATGTTGATAGCTATGGAAGGTATGGGAAAAAAATTCCTTGAAATACATAATTTGCTCTAGAGCCATGACTTGAAACTTGAGCTATTTGATGACCATTCAGGAAAGAACCCAAATCTTAAATTTGGCATGTTTTCACATGCAATGCCTTTACTCAAGTATTTTGGTAACATTTCACTATTTTCTTTAAACAACATGACTTCTTTAGAATACCAAGTACACATAATTATTTCAAATATAATAGAACAAAGTTCATATTGCAAACCAACTATATACTTTTTTCTTTTCTTTCTCTCCCTCTCCTTTCCCTCCCCCTCTGCCTCCTCCCTCCTCTTCTCCTTTCTGTGGGTGTCTCTTCCCTCATGGGTCGTTGGCCACCGATCCACGAGAACAAAGGGAGCAGAAGCTATGAACAGGGTCAAGATGGCCCTGAGTACTATGGAAAGAACTTACGGGAGTCAGCTTCATTGAGACAGATCGTTTATTTAGGGGAGTTGGAGGGAGTATATAGGGTGAGGATGGCAGCCAAAGCTTTACCTGATAGGTGCTCACAGTATGCTTTATTTACATGTGGCAGGAGGACCCTATCATGTAGAAAGGGGAGGTGGGATTGACTGGCTGTAGTGCAATGCCTAATTATCATACAGGAAAACCAGGGGCAGCATTTGCAGGGAACTATGTCAAAGGTCATGTTCCAAATAAGGTCAGGCATCTGTGCTTGGAGACACTTTCCAAATAAGGTCAAGCAGAGAGTAGGAAGCCCCTGCAGAGAAAGGGAGTCCTCCATTGTGCCGAGCTCAGAGAGCTGTCCAGACATGGTGGACTACAACCTTAACGGCAGGATTCCCCAACACTTTCTTGATGAGCAATGATGACAAAGTGCTTTGAAAGAACTGGGTAACAGTCGTCCCCATGGATTGTTTAAGGATTTCCTTTCCTTGAAGACTCTTTGTAGACTTAAATCTCACAGACCCACTAGGTCAGCATTGTCTAATTCCAGGGAGGTGGCATGGGCTTCCACTAAAGGAGACCACATTTACATGATGTGCATATGTAATAACTTCACACTACAAAGCAGCCCAAATTTCCCATTGAAGAGACAAGATGATGACTTTAAAGAAACTGGGAGCAAACAGCAGGTATGAGGGTAAGGGAAATTATGACTGGAGAGTTCTTGCTCTGAGACTTCTACTGAATAAGTCATTCAATTTTAGAACCTACCTAAAGGTATTCTTTAGGGACTACATAGACAAGAGCAATGAGATGTATTCTGTACCAGCTTTCCACTGCTTTTCCTCATCAACTTAAAGATGCTGTTTTGTGCAAGGTGAGGGTAGCACACACTCTTGCATCTTCTAGTCAAGCGTGTGGCTATGTGGTGAAGATGATGTTCACTGATTCTAGATTTTGTTCATATTTTTATCATCAATGTAGTCAGAAGAACAAGGACTTCAGGATTCAAAATGAGTTATTGTTAGAAAATGCTAAAGGGCACCAGCCATATGGTGATCTCAGGGAAAAGGCAAAGCAGTTCTCCCAACTCTGGAGTATCTAGCATTGAGCAGGGGTGTTTTCAAGACAGTTGTTTAGTTCTGCATGATAACGAGGGGACGTCTGGACTGATCTGCTCCTTTTTGAGGTTAGGGATTTGGCGATAGAGGATGGGGAGTGCTTATTTTATATTACTCTCTCTCATTCTCAGTGGGAGGTTCATTTCATTTCATCATTCCTTTGTTTTTCTCCATATCACTTATTAGCATGTGGCTTACTTTATGTCTCCTTGATTATCTATTATGTGTCGTCCTAGTATGGCATACACCTCGTGCTAACAGGGACTCTGTTTCCCTCTCTGCTGCACAGGTAGCATCTCATACAGTGACCAGCAGAGAGTGACAATAACAGTTGGCAGTAATACTTACTGTTACTATGTGCCTGGCAGCATTCTAAAGCACTTGATATTCATATGACTTAATGCAACAGCTTTTAGAGATAAGTAATATTTTTATCTCCATTTTACAAATGAGAACACTGAAACTTAGAATAAATTAAACATATTTTCCAAATGCCAGACCACCGGGAAGTGGGACCATCATAATTCAAACTCAGGCTCTGTGGTTTCAGTGTTTAGTCATTGCTTCTGTCCACATGGCATTAGATCACTGCAAGGGGGCAAGAAACAGGCTTGTTTTATTTCTTGCTGTGTTCCTACTTCTCCAACACATACTCGGATCTTAATAAATGCTTTTTTGTGATGGATGTTCAGCCCTAAAAGGTGATGTACCTGGCAAAGGGAAGTGATCACAAGGATGGTGGAAAGGCCCAGGCAAGTTAAGTTATATGGAATGGCCTTTTAAGCAGTCTGGTGGGATTTAGTCTTCTGGAAGAGGATGTGGTGGCTTTCACTCCTCCTACTCCTTCATCTTCTCTTGACCCTTCCCTTATCCATAGGTATGGTGCTCCAGATGCAAAGGGGTCAGTCCTGGAAGAAGCCTCTAGGGGTCATTCATCCACACATCCACATAACCAGTCCCATTGATGTACAGTCAGTGGTTCTGTGGAGCTGGCTTGTCCTGGTACAACCACCAGTGTCCTGGACCTCATCAGAGGCCCCCACAAGTTGTCTGGCAGAGAATCACATAGACTCCATTGGATCATGTTAGATTCGCTGATGTTCTGCATAAACCAGGGTCAGCCTGAGTTTGTCCTTTTGTCAAAGTACTCCAAGGTGTGTGTGTGTGTGTGTGTGTGTGTGTGTGTGTGTGATTATTGTGTGAGTGTGTCAGGGTCCAGAAAGCATCTGACTGGATCACCCTTAAGAAGGTAGGTATAAAATATTCAGTTCTTTTGTTCTTTCTCATTACCACACAGCTGTGAATTTGTAAGAGTCAAAAACAGTTTTGGAAAAGAACACTCTGTAGTCTGTCTCTGTCTCTCTCTGTCTCTGTCTCGTTCTCCCTCTCTCTTTCTCTCTCTGTGTGTACAGGCTTGTACACCTGGATAAAAGGGAAAGGACAAGAGGTAGAGGTACAGCCACCAAGCTATGCTTCAAGTATCGGAAATTCAAAGGTATTTCTTCAGTTGTAACCTTTAAGCTTTGCAGGTCATTAACACATGGTAGGGTATCTCTTCCCTTTGCAGACTCAGAGTTCTCAAAGCTGCTTTGAGAATGAGGTTTCTTACTACAGTAGAGTGAAGGTCCTTTAGCTAAGAAGAAAATTAGCAGAATAAAAGAGTCCTTTATTGTGGGCACCAAACAAGCTCAATCCTGCTTCTATTACTAGGGAATTAATTTCAGGAACATGATAAGTATGGGTATGACATAAACCCATAAAGCTTAACAAAGAAACAGAACTGCTGCTTAACAATTAAGTCTGATAAATCCAAAGGATGCCTAGAGACTATTTCAGACTTTCACACACAAAGGAGATATGTTATTGTGTGAAAACCTTTTACTAGGAAAATGTCTTTTTGGCCTAGCACATATGCTCATCCATGAGTTTGTGTACTTTTATTTTGTTTAATACATGTAATAAAAATATATTGCACATTTTTAGTTTATTAATATGCCTAATCCATTTCCTTTTTAATTTCTCAAGTTCTGATTCTATAATAGTTCTGTTTCCTTAGAAAGATGGCCACACATCATAATCTAATTTTTGAAATGGCTTTAAGTCTCTGTAGAGTATTATTATTTAGATTAGAATAATTCACTTCGTTGTCTGTTAATAAACTGAAAAGAAAGGAAAAAATATCTTCCCTCTGCTTTCTACTTTTTTTTCTTCTTTTGAGGTAAGGTCTCAAATAGCCTAGGCTGGCCTTGAACTTTCTATGTAGCTGAGGATGGCCTTGAACTTCTGATCCTCTGGCTTCCACCTCTCATTGCTGAGATTACAGATTTTTCACTACAATACCTGGTTTTACGCAGTGCTGGGCTTCAAACCCAGGGCTTCATTCATACTAGGCAAGCAACTGAGTTACATCCACAGTCACAAAGTCCACATTTTTTAAAGGAAAGACCATTACTTGATTAAGACTTAATTTAATAAAATGAGTAATAGGTTAGATGGGAGTATGTGCTATGGATAAAGAGAAGTAGAGGCCAGAAAGAGAAGTTAGATGTCAATTTATAATGTGATGCCTCATTAAGAAGAGAACATTTGATTTAGTTGATGTGTGACGCTCTAATGGAAGAACATTTTAGAGAAAGGCACAGCCAATGGCAAGGCCAGTGTGAGCATATACAACATCCCGGAGGAAGAGCTAAGAAGTCTATGGGCCGAGGTGTGAGAAGAATTTGAGGACCAAAGAATAGTCAGAGGATCCTTTAGAACTTTCAGGGATGTTTACTTTTATTCTGAAAGGCTGATACCTCCGATGATTGGATGTGCTGGTTAGTTGTTTGTTTTTGGTCAACTTAACACAAACTAGTTACCTGGGGAAAAGGAACCTCAACTGAGGAAATTTTTTCCATCAGACTGGCCTATGGCCATGTCTAGGAGGCATTTTCCTAATTGATAATTGATGTAGGAGGGACCAGCCCACTGCTGGTGGTGCCAGCCCTGGGCAGGTGGCCCTGGGCTGCATAAGAAAGGTAGATGAGGGGGCTGGAATGACAGCTCAGTGGCTGCTCTTACAGAGGACCTAAATTCGGTTCCTAGCACCCACATGGAAGTTAACAACCATCTATAACTCCAATTTTGGGGTATCCAATGCCCTCTTCTGACTTCTTCAGGCATTGCATGACATGGGTACACTTACATATATGCAGGCAATATACTCGTACACAAAAAATAAAAATAACAAATAAAATATTAAAAAAGAAACGATGAGTAAGCCAGGGTAGCAAGTCACCAAACAGTGTTCTTCTATGGTCTCTGCTTTAGTTCCTACCTCCAGGTTCCTGCCTTAGCTGCCCTCCATGATGGACTGTTTGTTAGCTGGAGGTATAAGATGAAATGAACCCTTTCCTCCCTAAGTTGGTTTTGGTCAGTCTTTTTATCACAGACAGCAAACTGGAACACTTGAGATTGTGGAACCATCAGTCTTGGTGTTGTCTCAACAGATGGTAGGAGAAGTAAGAGTACTCTTTGAGAGCTCTTGTAGAAATCTTGGTGACTCAGTTATATATTGTAGTAAAACAAGTTACTCCAAACCTTGAAGACTGAAACAGCAAACACAACCTCACAGTATCCTGTGGGTCAAGAATCTGGGCATGGCTTGGCTGGGTCCTCTATCTAGGATCCCTCATAAGACAGCAATCACGATCAGCTAAATCTGCATTCCTCTCAAGTCTTGTTAAGATGAGGTTCACTTCATGTTTACTCACATAGAAGCCAGTTTCTTGCAGGTCATTGGGTCTTTAATTTCTTCCTGGGCATGAGTATGCCTTCCCAGGTATTGACTGCCAGTTCCTGGCTAGATGTGGCTGTCCATAGGGCATCATACAACACTGGCAGTTTACTTGAGGAGTACCATCAAGCAAGCAAACAAGTTTGGAATGTGTAGGGGAGAAAGAGAGAGAGTCAGATGGAGACAACAGTTCAAAAAGTGGTATCAGAAGTTACATCCCAGTAGTTTTCCAGATTCTACTTTTTAGAAAGAAGTCAGTATGTCCAGCAAGTAGAGATGGTGAGTATTGACAAAATACACAAAAGTATTGGAATTGCAACCCACAATCTATTACTGTATAGATGCCATCAGGCTCCTGTATAATACCTCTGGATTTATAGCTTAGTTGTAAAGTGTTCATTTCAAAATGTGATATTCATGTCACTTTTCCTGGGTGTAGAAATTGAACAGTACTGGGGAAAAGATGGTCCTCTTCTGTCTTCCCATGTGTTTTCAGGGGGTGGAACCAGAAACTAATTTTTGCATTAGCCTGGTTCTGTGAAGTATGACAATGCTTAAACGCTCCTTGGAGTCAAACCACATGTATTTTGAACTAGAGTTCAATAGCTTGGTCTAAAGAAGAAAGAATAATTTAGAAACAGATAGAGAGTTTGACCATTGTGGAGCTGGTTCTGTGTTTAATGGAGAAAGTATGTGGTTCTGTCAAAAGCGAATGGCCTCACAGGACCCTGCTGTATAATTATGTCTGGATCTAAGTGAAATCTACCAAGAGCTAGGGGTTCAGAGGAACTTCATAGGATGGACCAGACTGGCTAGGGACAGTGTGAACAGAAGCAGGTGAGTCTGCACAGTCACATGGATAAAAGAGAACAAAGAGAAAGTCTTAATGACAATTGGATAACGGAGACAGATATTAACAGATAAATCCTAGGTCTCTCACAGTTGTTTTTACTTGTTAGCACCTTTCCTTACTTTTACTTCATACTGTCTGTATCATTATGTATACATGCACACATATATACACATACATATATACACATATGTAAATAGTACACAGTGTGTATACAGGTATGTGTATTGTTTTTTTTTTTTTTTTTTTTTTTTGAAGCAGGGTCTCCCTGTAGCCCCAGCTGTCCTGGAACTCACTATGTAGACCAGGCTGGCCTTGAACTCACAGAGATCCGCCTGCCTCTGCCTCCCAAGTACTGGGACTACAGACTGTGCCACCACGCCTGGTTTGGGTTTTTTCTTTTTAATTATTTATTTAATAACCACATACTTAGAAGAAGCATTTCGTTAAAACAGCATTGACATGATCAATAACAATTTCCAGAGCTAAGATGCATCTCTTTCAAAGTTGGCTCTACATTTTTATGTTTACAGTTGAATTAATACAGTTATACAATATTGTACTCAGTATAAAATTTATATAAGACATAACATTAAATGAGGTTTTAACCTTTAAAAAAGATCTCCATTTCATTATTAAAATACACGGTTTCATGTAGAAAAATTCATTTTTAATGCAATTGGCGTTAAGAGGTTTGCACATGCGTTTCTAATCTCTATCTGATTATTACTAGTGACAGTAAGTTATTTTCTGAGTACCTTGGCATCTGAGCATGGATATAAAGTCATCAGGTAGATTTCAATGGTAATGTTTTTCACATCTACTAATTATTAAGGAGCAAATTTTTATGCTTTGAAGAATTATTATTTTTTTAATCATTTTTTTAAAAAAAATTAATAACTACATGATGAGAAGCACTTCATTACAGCTTTAACATATTCAGTAACACACTCCAGAGAAAGAGCACATCTCTTTCACAAGTGGCTGCAGGTTTCTAGGTTCACAGTTGAATTAAT
>NW_008329134.1:3167802-3169278 GCF_000622305.1 Nannospalax galili
CTGATTATTACTAGTCATAATCGGTTGCACTTGGATCCTTGGCACCTGTGTATGTCTATAAAGTCATCGGGTAGATTTCAGTGGTAAAGTTTATCACCTCTACTAATTAACATGATGTAAATTTCTATTCTTCCTCCTCAAATATAATACATTTTTAAAAATTTGATTTTTTCTTTTTGGTGTGTGTGTGTGTATGTGTGTGTGTGTGTGTGTGTGTGTGTGTATCACACAAAACATCCCAAACCATCTTATTCAACTATACACCCACTTCCCAGATGGCACCCTCCCACAGCCTCCCTCCCCCAACTATAGCCCTTATACTCTGATATCCCTGCTACTGTCTGCTGTGTTGTTGTCACCCCAGGACGTTCCCCACTACTTGCCCTTCTGGTGAATCTAGTCAGCCTATCTGGAGGTCTTTGTTTTAGGAGGGTCAGCTGTTCCTCATCTAGCAGCAGTCAATTGTGGATATTCCTTTAGATAAGATTGGGGTTTGCTGTTCTTTTTCCCAGTTCTATGCTGGGTTACTGTGCTGGATAGCTTTAGTATCCACTTGACACACCTGACTTGAGGGAGCCTCAATTGGGGAATTGTGGCCATGTCTGAGGGGCATCTTCTTGATGAGTGATGTGGGAGGGCCCAGCCCACTGTGGGTGGTGCCACCCCTGGGCAGGTGGGCCTGTATTGCATGAGAAAGCAGGCTGAGCAGGGGCTAGGGGAGCAAGCCAGTAAGCAGCATTCCTCCATAGCCTGTGCTCTAGCTCCTACCTCCAGGTTCCTGCCCTGAGTTCCTCCCTTGGGCTCCCTGATGAACTGTGACCCGGGAGATGTAAGATAAATAAACCCTTTCCTCCCCAAGTTGGTAGTGGTCAGAGTGTTTTGTCAAAGCAATGAAAAAACAAACCAAGACAGTTACTATCTGGGAGTCCCTTTGGCCACCCTAGCCAACAATTCAAAAGAAGGTATCTCCTATCTGGCATTGTTGCTTGTTATGAGGCTTTAGCTATGCATATGGACTCTTAATAAATTATATTGGTCCCTTTAATCTTTGGTTTTACTGTCATTTTGGGTGTTTAAGACCATACAGTTGGCCCAGAGAAACCAATTTACTTTTACTCTAAAGGTCATTTGAGGATCTCAGGAGTCCTCAGGAGTCACATGGGTTTGGGAGGAGCCCCTGGTTCCTTTCTTTTACCTGTTCTGCCTATGTGAAGATAAGTCAAAGGTCCTGCTCGACCACAGTTGGCTTTGCTTCAAAGCATGGAGGAAATGATTCCTCTGTGTTGACCCTCCTCTTTGTAGTCTGGACACTGGTTCATGTCCATCTGGTGGTGTCTCTTATTAAAAGATGGGCTAAGGAGCTGAACAGAGTTCTCAAAAGAAGAAGTAAAGACAGCTATGAAGCATCTTAAAAGATGTTCAACATCACTAATAATTAGGGAAATACAAATTAAAACCACTTTAAGATTTCATCTT
>NW_008329134.1:3169433-3169907 GCF_000622305.1 Nannospalax galili
GACCCAGTTATACCACTCCTTGGCATATACCCAAAGAACTCATCCTATTGCAGAGACACTTGTACATCCACGTTTGTTGCTGCTTTTTCACAATAGCTAAGAGATGGTAGCAACGGGCACTACTATCCTCAGGCCTCTTGGGGTAAGTCTATAGCACAGCTCTTGGCGCTGGGACTCCCTAAGCGACATTCACCCTTCCATCCCCTGCCTCGCCGTTCTATACTCCTAGTTTGGGCCCTGCACAATTCCTAGTCTTGGGGCCCCAGACACCTGGGGAACCAATACTACTTCCTGACCCTTCTCACCCAGACCAACTCAATGCCTTTCTGGGGCCCCAGGAGCACCGCTTCTGGACCTGGCCCCGCCCTCACCTCCCTCTACTTCCCTGGTCCTGCAACACCTGCCAGCCTCTTGCTGGGGCTGACAGCCTCTTTCTGGGGCTCCGAGGCTTACCTTTCCTCTCCCTGATCCTTT
>NW_008329134.1:3176830-3178884 GCF_000622305.1 Nannospalax galili
GACTGGTGGAACTAACCTTCTTGGGTGTTTAACAGACATACTTTGAGGCCTATAATACTTTGGTCAGAGGGACATAAAGGACAGTTTTTGCTCCTTGCCCTCCTAGGGTGACTAGCTCCAGGGGACTATGAGCATCTCTCAAAATGTCTTGTAAATGTGGTATTGGGTTATTTTTTTTCCACACATCTTATTATGTAGCTTATGCTACCTTTAAATTCATGATCCTCCTGACTCAGTTTCTTAGCATTGGTACTACAGGTATGCACCATTATGTTTGGCTGATATTATATTTTAAATTTATTTTTTATTTTTTATGTGTATGAATGTATTGTCTGCATGTATATAAGTGCACCAGTGTTGTAAAATACCTGCAGAAGTCAAAAGAGGGCGTCAGAGTCACTGGAACCAGAGTTACAGAGAGTCGTTAGCTGCCATGTGGGTGCTGGGAACTGAACCCAGGTCATCTGCAAAAGCAGCCAGTGCTCTTAACTGCTGAGCCATCTTTCCAGCCCTTGATATTATATTTCAATGGGTTTCTTTGTTCTATATAGTTGAAAGTAGGTTTTGTATCTAATGATCATTTTCTCCTTCATGCTTTCTCTCAGTGTTTGAATATAGGGTTTTATAGTATTTTAATTACTTATATTTAATGCAAAAGGCAGTATGATTGACCTTAAATATACCATTTTCTATTAGTTTAGATATATATATAGATATGGGATTGATGGAATTTTTTCCAGTTAATTATTTATTTAATAACCACATACTTAGAAGAAGCATTTCATTACAACAGCATTGACATAGTCAATAACAATTTTCTGAGCTAAGATGCATCTTTTTCAAAATTGGCTGTAAATTTTCAGGTTTACAGTTGAATTGTTACAGTTATACAATATTGTGCTCAGTATAAACACTATAAGACATAAAATTAAATGAGGTTTTAACATTAAAGTAAGATCTCCATTTCATTATTAAAATATACAGTTTCATACAGAAAAATTCATTTTTAAGATGTTTGCACATGTGTTTCTAGTCTCTATATCTGGTTATTACTAGTCATAGTTGGTTACTTTCTGAGCTCCTTGGCATCTGAGCATGGATATAAAGTCATCAACTACATTTCAATGGTATTAGAAGAAGCATTTCACTACAGATTTCACATATTCAGTAACACACTCCAGAGCAAGAGTACATGTCTTTCACAAGTGGCTATAAGTTTTTAGGTTCACAGTTGAGTTAATACAGTTATACAATATTGAACTCCAGTATAAGCCTGTAAGACATAAAATTGAATGAGATTTTTAACCTTTAAAAAAGATCTCCATTTCATTTTAGAATATATTGTTCCCTGGTCAGCCTATCTAGAAGTCTTTGTTTTAGGAGGGGCAGCTGTTCCTCTTCTAGCAGCAATCAGTTGCCAATACTCCTTTAGATGAGATTAGGGTCTGCTGTTCATTTTCCCAGTTCTATGCTGGGTTACTATTTGGGAGTCCCTTTGTTCACCCTGGCTAACACCTCAAAAGAAGGTATCTCCTATATGGCATTGTTGCTTGTTGTGTAGCCTTTAGCTATGCATATGGACTCTTAAAAAATTATATTGACCCCTTTAATATTTGGTTATACTTTCCTTTTGGATTTTTAAGGCCATACAATTGGCCGTGATAAACTAACATATTTTTACTCTTAAGGTCATTTGAGGACCTGTTCCTCAGGGGTCACACAGGCTTGGGAGGAGCCCCTGGCTCCTTTCTTTTACCAGTTCTGCCTTTGTGAAGATAAATCAAAGATCCTGCTCGACCATGGTTGACTTCTCTTGGAAGCATGGAGGAAATGATTCCTCTGTGTTGACACTCCTCTTTATAGACTGGACACTGGTTCAAGTCCATCTCTTGGAGACTCTATGGCCTCCTTGATGAGGAGGACAGGTGACCCACCACCATTACAGGACATTTTGAGAGATGCTCATAGTCTCCTGGAACTAGTTGACCTAGGAGGGCAAGGAGCAAAAACTGTCCTTTATGTCCCTCTGATCAAATTAGTATAGGCCTCAAAGT
>NW_008329134.1:3179901-3180972 GCF_000622305.1 Nannospalax galili
CTAATTATTAGTGACGTTGAACATCTTTCAAGATGTTTCATATCCATCTTTACTTCTTCTTTTTAGAACGCTCTGTTCAGCTCCATAGTCCATCTTTTAATTGGGTTGCTTCTTGTCTTGATGCTCTTGATTTTGAGTTCATTATATATTCTGGATATTAAACCTCTGTCAGATGTGTTACTGGTAAAGATTTTCTCCCATTCTGTGGGTTTTCTGATAGCTTCCCTGGTTGCCTCCTTTGGTGTACAGAAGCTTTTTAGTTTAATGAGGTCCCATTTGTTAATTCTTGCCCTTGTTTTGTGTGCAATTGATGTCCAGTTTAGAAAGGCCTTTCCTACACCTATATCTTGTAGGTTACTGCCAATGTTTTGTTCCAACAGTTTCAGAGTTTCAGGCTTCACATTAAGGTATCTGTACCATTTGAAGATGACTTTTGTGCAGGGTGAAAGATAGGGGTTTAGTTTCATTCTTCTACAGGTGGAGATCCAGTTTTGCCAGCACCATTTTCTGAACATGCTGTCTTTCCTCCAGTGAATATTTTTGGCCCCTTTGTCAAATATCAGGTGGCTGAAATTGCATTTACTCATAGTTGGGTCTTCAATTTTGTTCCATTGATCTATGAGTCTATATTTGTGCCAGTACCATGTTGTTTTTATGACTATAGCTCTGTAATACCGCTTAAAATCTGGTATAGTAATCCCCCTGGCATTGCTCTTAAGTGCTCAGGGTTGTTTTGGCTATCCGAGGTCTTTTGTGCTTCCATGAATCTTAGGATGTTTTTTTCCAATTTTGTGAAAAATGTCATGGGGATTTGGATTAGCATTACTTTGAATCTATAAGTGGCTTTTTGTACAATGGTCATGTTCACAATATTAATTCTTTCAATCCATGAGCATGGGAGTTCCTTTCATCTTCTGATGTCTTCCTCAATCTCTTTCTTTAAAGATTTAAATCTTATAATGTTTTTATATGGTATCTGTTGTGATTGTTCCCCTTTCATCTCTGATTTTGTTGATTTGGAGGTGCTCTTTCTTTCTTTTGGTTAACTGGGCTAGTGGTCTGTCTGTCAAT
>NW_008329134.1:3181076-3181423 GCF_000622305.1 Nannospalax galili
CTGCTGGGTTTGGGTTTCATTTGTTGTTGCTTTTCAAGTGTCTTGAGTTGCAATGTTAAGTCATTTATTTGTGTTCTTTCTGATTTTTTAAATGTAGGCACTTAGAACTATAAACTTCCCTCTAAGGACAGCTTTCAGCTTGCCCCACAGATTTTGTTGTGTTGTATTGTCCTTTTCATTTAGTTCCAGGAATACTTTTATTTCTTTCTTGATTTCTCTTTTGACCCATTCACCATTCACGAGTGTGTTGTCTAATCTCCATGTGTTCATGTGGTGATTAGGGCTTCTTCTGGTGTTGATTATAAGCTTTATTGCATTGTGGTCTGATAGAATGCATGGAATTATTT
>NW_008329134.1:3181733-3181920 GCF_000622305.1 Nannospalax galili
GGTGAATATATGTTCATGATTGTAATATCTTCTTGGTTTATTGGTCCTTTGATCAAAATGAAGTGGTGCTCGTTAGCTCTTCTGATTAGTATTAGTTTACAGTCTATTTTTTCAGATATTAGAATTGCAATGTCTTCATTTTTCTTAGTACCATTTGCTTGGTATATTTTTTTCCATCCTTTCACCT
>NW_008329134.1:3182009-3184921 GCF_000622305.1 Nannospalax galili
ATTCAGTCCATTGATATTTAAAGTTAATGAAAGATGAGTATTGAATTCTGTCATTTTTATTTCTATTTACATTCGTGATGTAGCTTTACTTTTCCATAGTTATACCTTCATTGAGTTTCTTTCCGCAACTCCTTGGGTATAGTCATTCCTTTCTTCAGCTCTTTGTATTGCTTCCAGAACTCTCTGAATGGCTGGTTTTGTGGACATGAATTCCTTCAGCCTATTTATGTCATGGAAGATTTTGGCTGGGTATAGTAATCTGGTTTGGCATCTGTGGTCATTTAAAACTGGACTACTTTGGTCAGGCTCTTCTGGCTTTCATAGTTTGCACTGAAAAGTCAGCTGTAATTGTAATGGGTTTTCCTTTATATGTGACTTGTTGTTTCTCTTTTGCAGCTTTCAGTATTGTCTCTTTGTTCTGTACATTTTTACTATGATATGTGATGGAGAGTTTCTCTTCTGGTCCTGTCTGTTTGGTGTTCTATATGCTTCTTTTGTTTGTATGAGCATGTCTTTCTTATATTTTGGGAAATTTTCTTCTACGATTCTGTTGAGGATCTGGTCCATGCCATTAGTATGGGCATATCTTTCTTTAATTTTGGAATATTTTCTTCCATGATTCTGTTGAAGATCTGGTCCATGCCATTATCTTGGGATTCTTCTCCTTCCTGTATGCCTATGATTTGTTAGTTTGGTCCTTTTATGGTGTCAGACAATTCCTGCATATTCCATTCTTGTGATTTCTCAAATTTTTCATAATCTTTCCTTGAGTGGTCTAGTTCGTCCATTTTATCTTCTAGTCTTGATACTCTGTTTTCCATTCATCCTATTGGTGAGGCTTTCTCCTGACGTTCTAATTGGCTTACTGAGTGTTTCACTTCCTTCTTCATTTGAGCCTGAGTATTCTTCAATATTTCTAATTCTTTTCTGAATTCATTCAGAAATTTATCCCTATCTTCCTTCAGTTCTTTGATTTCTTTGTTTGTGTGTTCTTTAAATTCACTGAATTCTTTTATCATGTTTATAATTGTTATTTTGAGTTCCATGTCCTCCATTATCTCTAGTGGGGTTCTCACTGTACTCCTTTAGAGGACTATTGGTATTTGGTGACATTTTGGTATTTTTGTTTTTATGTTGTTTTTTCTCTGTGATTTTGACATGTGAATTTCTTTTGTAGTTTCTGATTCTTGTGTGAGACTCAAGCCTTCAAGTTTAGGTCTGCTTCTTTTTGTGAACTTTATGTGTCTTTGTGGTTTAATTTTTGGGTGTGAAAGGCTGGCTCATCTAAGTTTCCAGTTCTCTCTTTTGATTTTATTTTGGAGTGGCCAGATTGCTTTTGTCTTCATGAGTTCCCACAGAGGCCGAAGTCAGATGAGGATCAGATGCTCTCATGCTTTCTCCTAAGGTCTGGATCCCTTCAGAATAGATTTTGACCCCAGGAATTTGAGGGTTGTACTGGCCTGGGAGCCAGGCCCAGGAAATATGCTGGTCTAGGGTAGCTGGTGGCCATGCCACCCAGAGATGCGAAGGAAGATGGGGGGTGGGAGGCGGCTCCAAGGTCCCCTGGGGACTGCACTGAGGAGCTGGGTTGGTCCCGGAGAGAGAAGCCTGCAGGTCAGAGAGAGGCCTGCAGGCCCTGCCAGATTGATGGATTTTTTGCTCTGTTTTTAATTTGGGGGCCTTTTCATACTGCCCCCAAACTTGTGATCTTTTTGTTTTCATATAGTCTTCCTAATGCTTGAGATAATGCTTCACTGTGTTTTTTATTTGTATTTCCCTAATGGTGAGTTGGATATCTTTTCATATGCTTGTTGGCCAATTTATATGTCCTCTTTGGAGAAATAATTTGAAGCCACTTTTGAGTTCGCTTATGTAATTGTTTGGTTATATTATTATTATTATTGTTATTATTATTATTATTATTGTTATTATTTGTCTTTTTGAGACAGGGTCTCCTTGTTGCCCCAGCTGTCCTGGAACTCACTATGTAGACCAGGCTGGCCTTGAACTCACAGGGATCTGCCTGCCTCTCCCTCCCAAGTGCTGGGATTAAAGGTGTGAGCCACCATGCCCAGCCTGTTTGGTTATTTTAAAAATATTTTATTTACTATTTTTATTTTATGTGTGTGCATGTATTGCCTATATGTAGGTAAGTGCATCTGTGTCATGCAATGAATGCCTGCAGAGGACAGAAGAGGCTGTTGGATTCCCTGGAACTGGAGTTATAGACAATTGTTAGCTGCCATGTGGGTGCTAGGATTTGAACCCAGGTGTTCTGCAAGAACAGTCAGTGTTCTTAACTGCTAAGCCATCTCTCCAGCCCCAATTGTTTGGTTATTAAGCTTAAGGGTTCTTTGTATTTTCTAGCACTTTATCAGATACATGCTTTTCTGGTAGTCTTTCCCATTCTGTGGATTGCTTTTTTAATTCTGTCCTTTCATGGTTAACAGTTTTAAAGTTTGATGCAGCCCCATTTTCCTGTGAACCTTTGTTTATTCCTTCATTGAGTCCTTTAAGATGGGTCTTTGACTGAGGAGATGGCTCATTGGTAAAGTGCTGTGCAAGCATGAAGATCAGAGTTCAGATCCCTAGAACCTATTTAAAGCCAGGTGGATGTTCTGGGCCATTCCAGAATACAGAGACAGAAGCAGAGACAGGAAATCCCCTTAGCAAGCCCAAACTGAAATCTCTTGGGTTCAGTTAGAGATCCTGCCTTGGTAAATAGAGAGCTACTGAGGAAGACACCAGAGGTCAACCTCCAGCTTCAAAATACATGTATGCATGGTGTTCACCTGCACACGTGTATGCCTACACTGATATGAACACACATACTCACAGCACATGTATATATATATATATATATATATATTTTTTTTTAATACAATTTAAAATGTTGGTCTCCTGTCTTCCAG
>NW_008329134.1:3185040-3198152 GCF_000622305.1 Nannospalax galili
CTTTTTCTCAGGCTATTTTTTCCCCCCTTGAAGATTTTCCCTTTATTACTGGTTGACTAATTTTATTATATTGTCTAGTCTACCTTTAGTCTCTGTCTCTGTCTTCTCTCTCTCTCTCTCTCTCTCTCTCTCTCTCTCTATTTGGGGTTTACTAAGCCTTGTGGCTCTATATTTTCCATCAACATTACAATATTTTGAACCATTGTTTACTCAAATATTTTTTTCTCCTTCCCTCCTTTCCTTTTGGAACACCAATTATACTTACATTAAGTAAGTATATTTTATCCAGTAATTTTTGATTGGATATTTTATCCAGTAATTTTTGCTATTTTATCTGGTAATTTTTCTGTTTGATTTCGGGTAATTTCTACTGTTATATTAATATTCACTGATATTTTTTCTTCTGCAGTCTCTATGTTGCTATCAATTTATCTAGTGATTTTAATTTTGTATATAATATCTTTCATTTCTATTGACTGATTTTTTTCCCCCTTGTTTTTGGCCTATGTTTTTTTCCCTTGCTTCTTCTCAGACCATATAGTTTCTGCTTTGAATAGGTTGTGGTCCAGAGTTTTTTTTTGAATCTTTCAAAACTAGTTGTTAAGATATCTAAAGTAACCCTTAGAACTAATTAAACTCACTATTCGACTGGCCTGTCTGTCTATGGTCTCTACTGACTGCTGTGTGTATCCCATGGAGTTTTTGAATCCCACTGTGGGGACTCAAACTCTTCCTTGTTTTAGGTGAGTTCTAGAAATTGGTTCATACCCCTTCAGTTTCGGTACATTTTCTTATCTCAGAGGAACAATATTTGGCTTGCCTAATGATGTTTCATACTCTGCGAAATGTAGATCCGTGTTCAGTCACAGATTCTAGAATTTCCCTATGCAGTTTTCTGGAACTCTCTCTGTAGAAATCTATTTCTCAGGTATTCTGTTATGCAAAGGAGAGCCATCTTAGTCTCTTGAAACTTACCTTTTTCTCCCCTACTCAGATAGCAGTTTCAGGGGAATCCTCCTTGTTTAGAAAGTTGTAAATTGCCTTTAGGCAAAAGCCTGGGCCATTGTAGGAATCATTTTATTTATTTTGTTTCCCCCGGGATCCCAGTTGTCCAGTATCTCTGATCCAGTGTCAACATCAGCTACTGCCCATACTTTGTTCCTCTTAGTTGCTTACAGAGGAAGCAAAATTTCAGACCTTTGATACTACTTAAAGGAAGTGTTTTTTCCCTTAATTATTTTGAAAACTTTCCTAGCATGGAGTTTATGCATCTCTAGGACAAAGACTTGGTAATGGAAGACTCAATGCATGATTTTTGGAAGAGTTGGATTAATGAATAAAACGTAGGAATTAGATTGAACCATGTAAAACTGAATTTTTTTTTTAAATTACGTTTGACCTATATAATTTGTATAATTTAACTTTCTACCTTTCTGGTTTGGGGTCGTCAAGGAAAGCATACTCTTGTAGGGGCAGTTCTATACTTTCAGCTCTTAGCCAAGGGTGAATGCTTTCTGTATTAAATGATGTCCAGAACTGTGCATCTGTAAATCTTAAGACACTGTTTTTGACTTCAGTTTTAATTTTAAATAGCATTCTACATCTGTTTTTGTGTTTTGGTTCTTAGGTCCTACTACTTTCTCTTTCTTTTTCTTTTTTGGTCTTTTTGAGACAGGGTCTCCCTGTACCCCTCAGCTGGCCTGGAACTCACTATGTAGACCAGAGTGGCCTTCAACTCAGATCTGTCTGTCTCTGCCTCCTGAGTGCTAGGACTAAAGGCATGTGCCACCATGCCTTAAGTGGTGGTACCTGGCTCCTACTACTTTTCTTTAGAGGGGTGGACTCTGATTGGGTTTGCAGTACGTTCAAGGACTAGAGCCCTGTTCATTATTGGCTCAAAGGAGTTGTGTACCAAGACAAGAAGTTTATAAGAGAAAATTTCAACCATATCCTCAACAGTGACTAGTCTCTATATCTTCCATTGGGGTCTTTCAGAAGACTGTGGTTGAGCTCTTTGGAAAGAAAAAAACATCTCATCACCATGGTTGTGGTTGCTGAGATTGTGGTTGTGCAACCGGGAAGGATAAAGGATTTGGGGACCTGTGCTAAAGAGTAATAAGATTATGTCATTGTTTTAATACTTAAGGTACAAATGGAGAATTAATCTTATTAAATAAGCAAAGGATGATGAAGGAAAAAGCAAAGACATTGTATTCATAGATGATTACCTGATGTGGTTTTAGGCTCACCCTTTCAAAATTGTATAATAGAGAACCTGCTAAATTCTTTTAGAAGAAAAGTGTTTTATAGATAAGCAGATTGCACTGAATTGAAATTCATAGTTTCACAGGTTCTTTGTGGAGATAATTCTGTCACTAACCTGTGAAAGATATAAACAAGGTGATCCTTGGTTCAGTTTGTTTGTCATCCTTGTTTCTCAAGAGAACAAATCACCTTATATGCTGGCAACAGTATTCAGCACATAAGGCTGCATAGATGCTCATAAAGCATTGAATTTTAATTTTGTTCCCTTCCAATTTATACATTGAAACCGTAAGCTCTAGTATTTCAGAATGTGACCTTTTTAATAGTGATGATGTTTACAGAAAAAATGAAACTGAAGCACAATCATTAAAATGGGCCTTAATCTAAAATGACTGACGTCCTAATAGACAAGGGGAATTTCAACAGATACACACAGGGAGAAGATGATGTGAAGAGACTGGGAGGTAATGACTATCTACAAGCTAAGGAGAAAGGTTTTGCCAACAGATCCTTCCTGTACAGTCTCCAGGAAGAACTATCCCTGCCAACACCTAGCTCAGTCTTTTAGTTTCCAGAACTTTTAGACAGTAGATCTCTGCTGTTAAAGATATTTATGGTCTGGTACTTTCATACCAGCCCTAGAGAACTAATAAAAGGGTCCATAGAAGGACCTGTTTTTTACTGGGGTTGAAGAGATGACTCAGTGGTTAAGAGCACTGGCTGCTTTTGCAGAGGACCCGGGTTCAATTCCCAGCACCCACATGGCGACTAACAACTGTCTGTAACTCCAGTTCCAGAAGAATTCGACACCCTCTTCTGACCTCTGTGAACATTGTATGACATGGGTGCACTTACATACATGCAGGCAAGACACTCATACACCAAAAATAAAAATAATAAATAAAATATTAAAAAACATAAGAACTACCTGTTATAGACTGTTAGGGGACAGAAGAGCTGTAAGGAGTAGTGCCCCTACCCTCCGAACTCCCCCAAACCATCAGAATGTTTTATGGGTAGTAATCTGTTTTTCTATTTATCCATTTGTGAATGGATGCAGATGCCACCTGATCTGAGCAGAATAGGCCAAGAAGACAGACTGCTAGAGACTTACTAATATGTTATTGCTTTATACACATCTGATTGGGGGAACAAAGGAGAAGAATGGAATGAGACTGGAATTTACTATGTGAGTTGTACTGAGATTCTGTGACTTTAAAACAGATTACTAGGATGCATAGGCTATTTTGAAGAAAAGCACATAAACACCCAATTTTCCATGGACACTTAAGGAACACACCTCAATCAGGTTACTTTATACTCCACAGCTCTGAAGCCTCAACAAATGTGCAGAAGACACATAAATCTTATTGTTTTAGTTCAGTGTTTAGGACTTCTAGTAATCTACCCTAGTTCCCTCTCTGCTGCTGTCTCTCTGTAGCTCCCTGAATTATGTGGATGACAGTGCCGAAATTTTCAGCCTTGACTCCTCCTTTAACCTACTTGCTTCTCCGATTGTTGTGAAAGATTTCGTTGTACTTAAAATGGCAAATGTCCAGAGGTGTGAAACAAAGAAGGTCGTTCAAATGGTATTCCCAAACAGTGAAACCTTATTAAAGGTGGCAGTAAAAAATCCCAAGACACTTACTCAGTGAGTATCTGGGACTGCTAGAGGGGCCCTGGCCTGTCAACAGTCTGTGCCCATTGAAGTCATTCCCATCTCTCAGACCTTTGTATACTTTAAAACTTACTTTTGGTCTGTGCTTCTTGATTTGATTACAACAGTTCTCAGGCCATGAGGAGTTAAGCCAAAAAAGTTTTCATTAACTTTCCTTCTCCCTAAAGACTTCAAGCTTGCTGTTTCAAAGAAAGCTAGATACCACAATGAGCCAACTATTTGGTGAGAAGGTCCTCCTCTGGGAGAGAGCTGTGAGCTGAGATTCCAGCCTTCCAAATGTCAAATGTTACTCATTCTTGCTTTGGCTCTGGTAAGTCTGTACAGTCCTTTTATTTTGTTTTAATTTGAGAAAGTTTACTTCCACTGGTAGCTCAGGGAACTTTTACTTGCTGTTTGAAATCTAACTCTGGAACACAAAAGTATGACTAATCCCACTTACTGGAATTTCAATGTTTTCATCAAAGCCACAGTTTCCACTTCCAATTTTATATAATAAGGGCAAAATCCCAACTGGCAAACATTCTTCTCTTCTTAGTTGATGTGCTTCAAAATATCTACTGAGCTATAACAAAGGGAAGTTTCACAATGATGATTTTTATTCAGTTGAAAGAAATCATAGACCAACAGTTCAAATCCTCATGCTATAAAAATTACTTGGTTAAACAATCATTGTGATGACCATTGGAAAGATGGAAGAATATCAGCTAATCAAAACCAAGCTTTGTCTCTTTCTGCAGAAACTTCTTACTACTTTCTTATGCCACTAGAGTTCGAATTGAGAACTCGAATGAGGGGGATCTATTGGAATTGTGTTGAGACTTACTCACCAAGTGTTTCTTTAAGGCAAGATCTGAGTGGCTAAAAGGGAGATACAGAAAATGATTTGGAATGGATTTTTCAGCCACAAACAAGAGCAAAGTGATGCTGTTTGCAGGAAAATGGATGCAACTGGAGATCATCATATTAGGTGAAATAAGTCAGACTAAGAAAAATAGATAATACATGCTTTCTTTCATTTCTGGATCATAGATTTTATATAGACCTTTAAAATCCTGTGTATGTAGCCAGATGTGGTGGCACATGGCCTTTAATCCCAACACTTGGGAGCCAGAGGCAGGCAGATTTCTGTGAGTTTAAGTCCAGCCTGGTCCACATAGTGAGTTCCAGGCCAGGTGGTGCTACAGGGAGACCCTGTCTCAAAAAGACTTAAAAAAACATATGTATGCAAGCATGCATACATCATCTATCTATCTATCTATCTATCTATCTATCTATCTATCTATCTATCTATCATCTATCATCTATCTGTCTATCATCTATTGTGGGAGTCTCTCCCTCTCTTTGCGGGTCATTGGCTACCGGCCCACGAGGGCAGGGAGAGCAGAAGCGGTGAACGGGGTCAGGACGGCCAGTCGGGAGTCTCTCCCTCTCTTTGCGGGTCATTGGCTACCGACCCACGAGGGCAGGGAGAGCAGAAGTGGTGAATGGGGTCAGGACGGCCAGTGAGCACTGACGGAAGACAGCCCTTCCGGGGAGACTGGTCCCAGGCGCAGTGAAACAGCAGTGATACAGCTCCAGACACAGCTCCGTTTATTCAGTGGGAGAACTAGAGAATTTATAGTGCAGAGGCAGTAGCAAAAGCCTCAGTTGATAGGTGCTCATAGTGTGCTTTATTTACATGTGGCAGTGGGCTCCTATCTTCCAGACTATCAGGCAATGCCTGATTATCATATAGAAAAACCTGGGGGTAGTTTTTACTCCAGGTAACTATGCCAAAGGTCATGTTCCAGATAAGGTCAGGCATCTGTGCTTGGTGGCACTTTCCAGGTGAGCCAGGAAGAGAGCAGGAGGCCCCCTGCTGAAAAGGGGAGTCCTTCCATTTGGCACCAGGCCCCTCAGGGCTATCCGGACATGGAGAACTACAACCCTAACAGTAGGGTTCCCCAACAATCTATCATCTATATCTATCATCATCATCAGCTATCTAACTATCATCTATCTATTCATCCTCTCTTTCTATGATAGGTGGGCCAGAGATTGCCTGAAAGAATGAATGGAAATAGTGGGGAAGAGGGAGAAAGGATGGTGGGAAATTAATTTAGTTAAAGTATGCAATATCCTTATATGAAAATATGTTGGTGAGAGTCACCACTATGTATAATGAATTTATGCCAATAAAATTTTATATAAAAAATAAAATTTCAGCCCTGCTTAGAGCATGAGCATTCATCTGGAGATTTTAAAAAATATCGATACTCAGATTCTATTTTCAGTTTCTGGTTCAGTGGGACAATGTGTTTACTTTCCTTCCCAGATAATTCTGGGTACGGTCTCATTATGGCTCCAGTTGCCACTTTATAACTGTGGCAACAAAGAAAACTTTGTGAATTATTTGATCAGATATGTAGACTCCATTGAATTTAGTATGTAAAGGCAAAACTCTTTGCCTTCTGTTTAATCTACAAACCATCTCTAAACTGCCTGTTGTCTGTACAGTCTGTACAGCTTTTTTGACTACTAATGGGCATGTATATTTGTGGGTCAGTTGACATGGAGTCAGATGGAACCTGTAATGTTCTGGCACTGGGTGAATCTCAGGAACCTGTGGAACTACTTAGAAATGCATGCTCTGCAGACCTACTCAGTTCTAGTCTTAAGAAGACTGCCGTTCTTACATGAGCCTCAGAGTTGATTTATAAAAGCATGTAACTTTAAGGATTAATCTCTGATGTGTACTAATGGTGAAGAGTATTGGTTAACCGGCATTGGATACCAAAGGAAGCAGAATTATCTGCATGCAAATCACATTAATTTAGCCAAGATGCTTACATTTTATTATTCTGTGGTCTTACATTTGATCTGAAGATGTTCAGCAATGTTCATAAATCCTATTGAGATGGGTAGAATAGAAATTTAACACTTCAACACATAAAAGCTTTCAGATGCAGCTCAAAGTGAATCTGGAAGAATGGGTAGGAGAGTAAAGAACAGAGCCTTCTAGGGGAGGAGGACAAAATGAATGGAGTGATTAAGAGGGTATCTACAATTTCATGCTGGTAGGACACTCTATAAACAGAGCAGAGCATAACAGGTAGGAAATAATGGAAAACAAAACTGCAAAGTGGATTGGGGTTGGGGAAGTGGTCCGAGGTTTAAGAAAACACTAACCATTACAGCACGTGTGTGTGTGTTGGGGGGGCAGTTGGGTTAGTGAGGTGGAGCATTGTTTGGGTAGGATCTACAGAACTGTGGGAGATTGAGCAGGGTTGTGAGAAATGGATGCAGCCCCAGATGGGGTGGTTGGCTGAGGACCTGGAGAAAAACATATTAGGCAAATGCACATATAGAAGTAGCCCAAATGGAAGTTCCTTCCTCTGCAGATTATTTAGAACATTTCTCTTCATGGACTGGCACTGGGAATACAGCACTGGGTACAGCTGGATACTGTCTTGGCTCTTGTGGAGGCCTCCAAGTAAATTCAATTTATGAAAAGAAAGGGATTCTTTATAAATTGTATACTGACTCATTATGTTCATTAGTCCTAGGCCAGTTTTGTGGGTATAACATGAGCCTTGATCAAAGAAAAGTCATCAATATTCAATAGATTCAAATATTTTTCATGTCTTTAAATGTAAATATATATTTTAACATCACAGACATGTGATGCTAGCTCCTAAGGCTCGAGGACTATGTGGTCAAATTATTTTACTTTACAGCCCAGGATCTTTTTCTCAGAAGATTTGTCTATTTTTCCCCCTTTTCTTTGAAAATTCAGATTGTAACATTGTTAACCTCAGGAATTTTTCAGTTGTAATCTTTCTTCAATCATATGCAAGGAATGGCTTAAATTATTACTATGAATGATAAAAGGAGAAAGATAATTTGTCTATCATACTTTCAAATGTAATCATGACAATATGAATTTTCCTTAATGAAAATGAAAGCTTCTATTTAATTGCAAAATCTTTTGAGTAAGTGGCAATTGCAGACTAGACATTGTGCTGATTGTTAGGTTGATTGCTTCACACACTAATATATATCGGTGGGGACAATTCAGTAGAATTATGACTGTTCATGCTACAATAGCTTTAGTATTCTGAACTCTGCAGACTCCTACAATTCTTATTTCATCCAAGGGTCTATTTATCTACAAGGTGGAGGAAATGAGGAGACTGTTTCCAGCTTAGGTTACTTTGATGGGAGCACATTGACATTCATCTTTGTTTAGACAGTGTTTTTCTTCCTGCAGGCTGAACCACTGGTAATAACAGCAGCTTGCTGAAAGATCATTTCCACGGAAGTCCTTCTACCCCAGATGCTGGTTACACCATTGACTAGAGTTAAACATTGAATTACAAGGAAATGCTCTTCAGCGCTTGCCAGGGACGTCTGACCTAACCTTATAGGATTACAAGAAATATGAAAAATATTTAAACTAAGCTAATACTTTGATTTTTTTAAAAAAGAAAATCAAACAATTTCAGTAGTGGGAAACTTTGGTATAAACAAATATCAGATGAATGTCATCCATTGCACCTTTCTCTCTCAGTGAAGTGTTTTGAAGCTGGATAGCGCCACTTTAGTGTGCTAACTTTGGGTTTAGGTTCATAGTCTCCACCTGGTATTCATTATGGGCTCACCCAAGATTTGGTTGATGTTTTTAACAATATGGTTTCTAGCTTGGAAGATCATTTAGGAGATAGATCCTTGGCACAAAATTCCCTTCTCCCTGGGCAATTCTCTTAACATCAGATTTTGGCCTGCTTTCTTTTCAGTGCCAGAAACTCCCAGCAGATGTCATTATAAGGCAGATTTGCTTGGTAACTTTTTTAGGAGAGCAAAGAGACTCATTCTATGTAGTTGTGATGTGTATATTTGGTACTGGACTTAATTCACTTTTGTTTCATCAAGCTAAGAGTTGTTACAAAACAAAGATATAAATTGCCTCCCAGGAATCCTGCCTGCCATTCCATACTATGCGAGAATTGCCTTCCCTCAATATAAATCAGAGAAATGTAAACTTGCACACAGGCATGTCCTGGCTACTCAAGGTGCTGCCTGGCTCAGCATCAGTATAAAGAGGTGCAATGCATAGGACAAAAGGGCAGTGGGCAGGAGACACACGCATGGACACACATGTAGTATGAGAGACCTGGGATGTTAAACGGGGCAGCATCACTGATTCCAGACTCCATGCCCTCTGTGCTAAGGGGAAAATACATATGGGCATATAAACATGTGTGTCTTCACCACGCTCAGTAACCTGATCTGAAAAAGAAGAGGAAAGTTGTGTTGGAATTTCCTTATTTCATGACTATCAAATTCAAATTCGGGTGGATAAGAGTTCTCATGCCCCCAGGAAAGCAAATAAAGAGACGAGATGAAGAAGGGAGGGAAAGAAAGAAAGGGGGGTGCGGTGTGATGCTTTGACTTATTAGCTATAAATGCAAATGGAAGTCAGCCCAAATTCTCACTAGTTTTCCATGTAGACATATGGCGATTCATTTTTATTTCCTGTCAAGATCTTATTGTGGCACTTTTTGATATTTAAGAACTTTTTAGTCATTTATCATTTTCCACTGTTTGATTACATTTTAAATTTATTTATTTATGTAATTAATATTTATGCCTGGCAAATACCTGTGTATGCACATGAGTATGTGCACTCTCTAAGCAGATGCATGTAGAAGCCAGAGGTCAATGTTGGGATATTTCCCTCAACTGCTTCTCTACATTATTTTTGAGACAGGGTCTCTCAGTGAATCTGGAGCTCACTTTCTTGGCTAGACTGGCAGGACCATGAAATCTTGGGATCCACATGTCTCCACCCCTTAGTGCTGGGGTTAGTTACAGATAAGCAATGTCATACCCAGCTTGTATGTGGGTACTGGGGATTGATCAGAATTCAGGTCCTCATGTTTGCATAGCAAGCACTTTACTCCATAAGCCATCTCCTTAGCCCCTTGGTTAAATTTTTAAACTAAATTCCAGAACTATACCCTACATGTTAGAGGGTTAATTAAAGGATGAAATACTTTGGGACTTTAATACCATCCAACAATTACATCATACAACCTCAGGCTTCAGGCCAAAAAGACACATTTCATCAAAGACAGTGCATACATAGTAGTGAAGACACACTGGGGAAGTGTTTGTTATGCAATGTTAGTTAGATAGAATAACCAGCACTAATCATTTAAAGTCTGGGTCTGTCTATGACCACACCTCCTGACCATGCCTGCTCTTTCCTGAAAAGTCTAGGTCTGTAGTCTAGGTCCTCAATTGTAAGTGGCAGCCCCATCTGCAGCATTTGGTCATGGAAAATGACATGATCAGCTACATGATAACAATTTGAAGAAATATTTATCAGAGCAAGTGTATCCTCTTAAACCTAGCAAATAGAAAAGCAGATTCCAATGACCTTTCATTCTCCATCAAGGAAATTTAGTTACAGTGGGCACATGTAATTCATATTTCAAAGAAAACAGCATCTTCTAAAAGGGTAAGAGTAATTGCTCCCATGGAACTTAAGGAGTTTTCCACCACTGAATTTAAGTGGGAGAATTCCCTATGCAACTCCAGGCACATTTGAAAATGAGATTGATTTTTGACTTTTCAGCCTCATGTCAAGAGTCTGATTATCCCCTTCCCTCTGTGGGGTGTTGCTTTGGGGGTGAGATGTTATATACCTTGGCAGACAGCCCCTCATTTTCTATTTCTAAGTGAGTGGCTTGAGCTGAATTGCTGGTATTCCTGGACTTTGTTCATCCTGAAAACATCATGACTTGGACATAAGGGATGGGGAAAAGAATGCTAGCTTATAAAATCATTATTTTGAAAGATATTTAAAGCTTGATTTTGATAGTAAGGTGGTTGTAGGTACTGGAAACGGTGCTGGGCTGTGTATTGGTGTTTTGAGTTCTTGGACTGCCTTTGCCCTTACTGTATGTTTTGGCTATACCATTTCAATCTGAGTTGTCTTTCTCCAACTCTGTGGAGAAAAGTTAAACCTTAGTTGAAATTTCTGTCTCAGTGCCCTTCTGCAAGGCTCTTGAAGCTTGTTTTGGGGGAAAAACAGTCAAATGCAATGACATCTAAAATCCACTTTATGTTGCATTTTGGATACTCTGATCCTAGTATACAAACTTCTAATCCCTTTGTTGAAGAGAGTGGAAACAAAGCTTGGCTAAATTTTTAGGCCAGACATAACTCAAGGTGGTGAGAGCCCCAAGTGGCTGAAGTTTTGACTGTGCTTTTTTTTTTTTTTTAAACTCTCTTACTAAGAGATTCCATGTCAGATTGGATAGAAGATTTGCCATGTGGTTTTAATCTGGTTGAAAAGATAACACAAGCTCCCCACTTGAGGCTGACCAGTCTCTCTGCTTTCCCTTGAAGTTTTACATAGATTTTAATTTTTTAATTTAAGATACATATTATTATCAGAAAGGAGCAAGCAGTAGATTCTCAGGGCAAAATATAATGAAGTCCACAATGAATCCACACATGCTTTTCTTTTGAGCTTCAAGATGGTAGACACTATATAACATCTACAAATATGACTTCGGTTACATTCCATTTAAAGAGGAAAAAAAATTACTTCTGCAACAGTATGTGTAGTCACTAACACACAGAGACACTGAGCTGCTGGGCGCTCTGGCTCTGTGCACTGCTTCCTCTCCATCACCCTGCTCAGTTCTCATAAGGTTCCTGTGAGGCAGATCTGATTATCATCCACATTTTACAGATGAGGAAATTGAAGCTTTAGGAGATTACTACTTCTTCAGAACTTCCTAAAACCACTAATATTTTGGTCTTTTTGGAAAGTTTTACTCTGTATTACTAAACATTGGAATATTTTTCTTTCCTATTTTCCATCTCCACTTGCCTTGAGTATTTCCATTTGGATGACTCTACCCATGAAGTAACACCAGATACTCTGATTTTCGATGAACTTTATGCATTTGGGGAGAATTTAGAAATAGAATCTCACAAGTAATTCTTCAACATATATAACTATATGACTGAACATCAGGAGGGTCATTTTATCAAATTGACTGGCTTGTAATAGGGTTTGCATTACTGGAAGAAAATTCTGTATGTGAAACTTCATGTTCATTCAAGAAATAAATGATGAAGTGGTTATTTGTTATTCATTTAGCAAAATGCTTTTGTTTAAAAAGGATTAACATTAAGGGTCTTTAAGAAGTGACAGTTCCAGGGCTGGAGAAATGTCTCAGGAGTTAAGAGCACTGACTGCTCTCGCAGAAGACCTGGGTTCAATTCCCAGTACCTGCATGGTGGCTAACAACCATCTGTAACTGTAGTTCCAGGATATCCAACACCCTCTTCTCACCACCACAGGCATTGCATGACATGGGTGCACTTACATGCATGTAGGCAATACTCATACACATAAAATAAAATGAAAATAAAATATTTTTAAAAAGTGACAGTCCTGCTCCATTGGTGTAGCAGCTCTGATCTCAGCAGACATCCAGAATGTCAAGTTCGGGCCTCCCTCAGGCCTCCATCAAGCCTCCCTCGGGCAGAGGGCCTGAGAACGTAGGGGACTGGCTAAGAGCCCCTGGACCCTGCCTCCACTTGGTGGTGAGCTTCCCCTAACTGCTGCCATACCCATCCACCTATCTGGAATTTTGTGAGGCCCCTCCCAAGGCCCCAGGGCAGATCTGGCTTTAGTAGGCTAAAGCTGAGATCCTAGCAGACAGCCTGAGAGGGTGGGTTCAGACCGCTATCAGTGTAGTGGCTCTGATTGCAGCAGACTGCCAGAGAGTTCTGGCCTCCCTCAGCCAGAGGGCCAGAGAACACAGGGGACTAGCTGAGAGCCCCCAATCCTGCCTCCACGTGGTGAAGGAAGCCTGAGTGTACCTGACTGGAACCTGAATTGAACTTCTGTGGGTACTCCCGAATAGCTGATCTGAAGCCATCAGTTCCCTCCAAAATAAACCTGAAAGAACCTGAACACTGTACCAATCAGCATTACATAACCAATAAAGAAAGGATCTAGGCACCCCAATAATACAAACAGACATATACTTCAACTTAATTCTCATATCAGAATTATAAACAACAAAAGAAATTTACATGTCAAAATCACAACAAAAGAATAATAAAATGGAAAGCCAAAACACTATGTCCCCACCAAACTCCA
>NW_008329134.1:3198912-3203528 GCF_000622305.1 Nannospalax galili
GCCAAGAAACTGGCTACTTTTCTTTGGGGTCTTTTTACCTTAACTACCTAGTGAATTCCTACCTCTTATTCTTATCACACCATCCTCTGAAGAGGTTACCCAAATTTCCAATAGGGAATAGGGATGCAGATCACTCTGGCTTCCTACATGCTGATCAGGGATGCAGGGTGTAAAGGTACAATCTAGGAAACACAAAAACAGAGACCACAAACAGCAATCAAAATGATGACAACCAATACACATCTTTCAATAATAACCTTAAATATGAATGGACTGAACTCCCCAGTCAAAAGACACAGGCTAAGTGAATGGATTAAGAAACAAAATCCATCTCTTTGCTGTCTGCAAGAAACCCATCTCACCTTCAAGGATGCACACTACCTTAAGGTAAAAGGATGGGAAAAAATATTCCAAGAAAAATGGCACTAAGAAACAAGGAGGGGTTGTAATTTTAGTATCTGACAAAATAGACTTCAAAGTAAAACTAATCAGAAGAGATAAGGAGGATCACTTCATTCTGATCAAAGGAATAATTAACCAAGAAGATATTACAATCCTTAACATGTATGCACCAAATTCTGGTGCACCCAAACTTGTTAAAAACAACAGTACAGGACTTTAAGGCACAGATTAACCCAAACTCAGTAACAGTAGGGGAATTCATTACCCCATTTTCTCCATTAGACAGGTTAACTGGACAAAGAATAAACAGAGAGATGTCTAAATTAAATGATACCATACATCAAATGGACCTAACAGACATCTTTCAAATATTCCACCCAAGTACCAAAGAATATACTTTCTACTCAGCACCCCATGGAGCTTTTTAAAAAATTGACAACGTACTGGGCCATAAAACAAACCTCAACAAATCCAAAAATTTGAAATAATTTCATGCATTCTATCAGACCACAATGCAATGAAGCTTAAAATCAACACTGGACAAAGCCCTACACACTACCTGAACTCATGGTGATTGAACAACACACTCCTAAGCAATGAGTGGGTGAAAGGAGAAATTAAGAAAGAAATACAAGAATTCCTGGAATTCAACGAAAAGGACAATACATCACAACACAACCTCTGGGACATATTAAAAGCAGTCCAAAGAGGGAAGTTTATAGCTCTAAGTGCCTACATTAAAAAATTAGAAAGAGCCCAAATAAGTGACCTAACACTGCAACTCAAGACATTGGAAAGGCAAGAACAAATGAAACCCAAACCTACCAGAAGAGAAGAAACAACAAAAATAAGAGCAGAAATTAATGAAATACATACAAAACAATACAAAGAATCAATAAATCTAAAAGCTGGTTCTTCGAAAACCTAAACAAGATAGACAGACCCTTAGCCCAGTTAACCAAAAGAAAGAAAAAGCAAATCCAAATCAACAAAATCAAAGATGAAAGGGGAAACATCACAACAGACACCCAAAAGATCCAGGCCATTATAAGGGAATATTTTAAAAAGCTATATGCTACTAAATCTGAAAATCTAAAAGAAATGGATAGATATTTGAAATCATGGAAACCACCAAAGTTAAACCAAGAAGAGATTAACAGTTTAAACAGACCCATAACATATGAGGGAATTGAAACAGTAACACAAAGCCTCCCAGCTAAAAAAATGCCCAGGGACAAATGCATTTACTGCAGAATTCTACGAGCCATTTAAAGAAGACCTCCAACCAATACTATTTAAATTATTCAAAATGATAGAAACAGAAGGAGAGCTCCCAAGTTTCTTCTATGAAGCCAGCATCACTATAATGCCCAAACTGGGTAAAGATACAACCAAAAAAGAAAACTATAGACCCATATCCTTAATGAACATAGATACAAAAATTCTCAACAAAATATTTGCAAATCATATGCAGACACATATCAAAAAGATCATTCACCATGATCAAATATCCCAGACATGCAGGGCTGGTTCAATATATGCAAGTCAATAAACATCATTAATCATATAAATGGACTCAAAGACAAAAACCACATTGTCATCTCAATAGATGCTGAAAAGACTTTTGACAAAATTCAGCATGCATTTATGTTCAAAGCCCTGGAGGGAATTGGACTGGAGGGAACATACCTCAACAGAATTAAAGTTATATACAACAAACCCACAGCCAATATTATCCTAAATGGTGAAAAACTGTAAGCATTCCCATTAAAGTTGGAAACCAGACAAGATTGTCCACTATCTCCACTCCTTTTCAACATAGTGCTTGAAACTCTTGCTAAAGCAATAAAACAGGAGAAGGAAATTAAAGGAGTACTAATTGGAAAAGATGAGGTCAAACTACCATTTTTTTGCAGATAATCAGATACTATATCTAAGAGATCCCAAAAATTCTACCACAAAACTCCTAGAGCTAATCAACATGTTCAGTATAGTGGCAGGTTATAAAATCAATCTACGGAAATCAGTGGCCTTTCTATATACTAATAACAAGCAATTGGAGAAAGAATAGAGGGAAATGCTCCCATTCACAGTTGCTGCAAAAATTAAAATATCTTGGGATAAATCTGACAAAGACACCAAAGATCTCTACAATGAAAATTTTAAATTGTTAAAGAAAGAGATTAAGGAAGACACCAGGAGATCAAAGGACCCCCCCATGCTTATGGATTGGAAGAATTAATATTGTGAAAATGACCATCCTACCAAAAGTAATATATAGATTCAATGCAATCCCAATCAAATCCCCATGACAGAATTAGAAATAGCCATCCTTAAATTCATATGGAAGCACAAAAGACGCCCCCCCCCATAGCCAAAGCAACCCTGAGCACAAAGAATAATGCTGGGGAGATTACTATACCAGATCTCAAAGTATACTACAGATCTATTGTCACAAAAACAGCATGGTGCTGGCACATAAATAGACACATAGGTCAATGGAACATCATTGAAGATCCAAACCCAAGTACACACAATTTCAGCCACCTGATATTTGACAAAGGTGCCAAGAGCACACAATGGAGGAAAGACAGCATCTTCAACAAATGGTGCTGGCAAAACTGGATCTCCACCTGGAGAACAATGAAACTAGATCCTTATCTTGTGCTGTGCACAAAAGTCAACTCCAAATGGATCAAAGACCTCAATGTGAAACTGGAAACCCTGAAACGTGTAGAAGAAAATATTGGCAGTAACTTACAAGATATAGGTATAGGAAAGGATTTTCTAAATTGGACAGAAGTTGCTCAGGAATAAAGGTCAGCAATCAACAAGTGGGACTTCATTAAACTAAAAATTTTCTGTACAGCAAAAGAAAAAATAAAAAAAAATGAAGAGAAAACCCACAGAATGGGAAAAAATCTTCACCAGGGACACATCTGACAGAAGTTTAACATCCAGAATACATAAAGAACTCAAAAAACAAAGAATCGAGAAACCGAATGACCCAATGAAAAGATGGGCTAAAGATCTAAACAGAGAGTTTTGAAAGGAAGAAATAAAGATGGCTAAGAAACATCTCAAAAAGTGTTCAACATTGTTAATAATCAGGAAAATGCAAATTTAAACCACCCTAAGGTATCACCTTACCCCAATCAGACTGGCTAGGATCAAGAAAACAAATAATATCAAATGCTGGTGAGGATTTGGAGAAAGGGACCATATGACCCTGTTATACCACTCCTTGACATATACCCAAAGGACTCATCCTATTGTAGAGACACTTGTACAACCACATTTGTTGCTGCTCTTTTCACAATAGCTAAGAGATGGAAGCAACCTAAGTGCCCCTCAACTGACGAGTGGTTAACAAAAATGTGGTATATTTACACAATGGAGTTCTATTCAGCAGTAAAGAAGGATGAAATAATGAAATTTGCAGGTAAATGGATGGCTCTAGAAACTGTTATACTAAGTGAAGTAACACAGTCTCAGAAAAACAAATGATGTATGTTTTCCCTTATATGTGTATCCTAGTACCAAATCCTTTTAAATTACAGGTCCTTTAAATAAGATGATGCTATACAGCAGTCCCTTCTGCATGAAATAACTACCATCATCAGGACTTCAGCTGAGCCTGGTCACTAAACGTTGTCACAATTGGGCTTGTTGACAGTTGTGCTCATTCATTAAAAGATGATCAAGCAGGGTCATTGGACCCTCATGGGATTATCCAGCCACTCTTCCCAGCAAACTGTATGCAATTTGGCCCTAATCACACATGGTCTCCTGGAATTGGGGAGGGCTAAAGTATACAATCTGGGGAAGGCTAGGAAGAGAAGGCATGACCCACGCTAGGTAAAACATTTCCAGTGTGCATACCCTCAGGTCATATATACACCTCAGCAACTCCTCAGTTATCTCGGTAAGTTAGCTCAATGATTTCATTGGTTCCCCAGTAAAACTTTAATCAAACATTGGCTTGACACTAGAACCTTAAAAGGGAATAAGCATTGCTTATCATCTCCAGGAAAAGAAGTCTCACAACAGTAGGAAATTTTATTTGTTAATGCTATTATTCTCATAATTATTTTAAGAAAAAAAGAGAAAATGAGTATGTAGAACATGTTAAGAGGATATGGAAATGGAGATATTTTCTACAATAGAAAAAAATGAGAAAGCCTAAGCAAGTGATGAATGCCTGTGTAGGTTTG
>NW_008329134.1:3203635-3244072 GCF_000622305.1 Nannospalax galili
GTATCTCTCTAGTTTTATGGTTTATCTGAGAATATTTGTTTTTTTTACCCAAGTCTTATCTACATAGCACATGATAACTAAAAGTACCAGACTGGTGGAACTAACTTTATTGGATGTTTAACAGCCATACTTTGAGGCCTATACTAATGTGGTCAGAGGGACTTAAAGGACAGTTTTTGCCCCTTGCCCTCCAAGGTCAACTAAGTTCCATGAGTCTATGCAACACCTCTCAAAATGTCCTGTAACTGTGGTGAGTCACCTATCCTTTTGTTCAGGGAGGACGTGGATGCCCCACGAGATGAACTTGAACCAGTATCTAGTCTACAAGGGGGAGGATCAACACAGAGGAAACATTTCCTCCATGCTTCCAAGTGAAGCCAGCATGGTCAAGCAGGACCTTTGGCTTATCTTCACATAGATGGAACTGGTAAAGAAAGGATCCAAGGGCTCCTCCCAAGCCATATGACCCCTAAGGAACAGATCCTCAAATGACCTTAAGAGTAAAAATACATTGGTTTATCTGGGCCAACTGTAGGGTCTTAAATACCCCAAAGTAAAGTATAACCAAAGATTAAAGTGATAAGTACAGTTCTTTAAGAGTCCATGTGTATAGCTAAAGGCTACATAACAAGAATCAATGCCAGACAGGAGATAACTTTCTTTGAGTCATTGGCCAGAGTGGCCCAAGAGACTCCCAGACAGTAACCCAGCATAGAACTGGGAAAATGAACAGCAGACCCTAATATTATCTAAAGGAATGTTGGCAACTGATTGCTGCTGGATGAGGAAGAGCTGATCTTCCTAAAACAAGGAACCCTAGATAGGCTGACTAGCTAAATTCAGTGTATGGACTGGCACTGGATATTGGCTGGGGGCACTGATAACACAGTGGTCAGTAACAGGGATGATGGAGCATATGGGCTCCAGTAGGGGTGGGGGACTATGGGAGGGTGCCATCTGGGATGCAAATATAAAAATGAATAAGATTGTGTGGGATGTTCTGTATGAAATACACACAAAAAATCAATAAAATAGTTTATTGAATACTATTCCTTATGAGAATATATATCTCCCTTTGCTAACATCCCAAAAATATTATTAAAACTTTAAGAGTTATGCTTAGGAAAAATATACACTGCAGCAAAAAGCTGGGGAGGGGCACATTGTCAAGTGGGCAAATGAAGCCCACAGGTGTCTGATGCATTAGCCCTGAGATTGGTTTGAGATGCTGTGAGGAAATATGGTGATAAGTAGCTACAGTCATACTAAAAACTGAGTGAAAGAAATAAAAAATATTACTTTTAGAAAAGTAAAAGCTTTGGGAAGTAATTATAGTTAAATATTTAGCAGTGTGTAGTCTGTAGCATCTTAGAAGTTTAAGCAAAAATAATGGGAAGCAGGAAGGTAGAGAAGACAACTGTCCATAGCAAGTTAGAGTTGGCTGGATTATGCTTTGAACTGATCAGTCAAGAAATATCAGATTAAATGCCATATTTCAGAAATATGGAAATAAACATTTATAAAAATAAGTAACACTGAAGATGTTCACTTTGGAAACTGAGACTAGAGAGCTAAAAATATTAGTCTGAGACAGCAGTGGTTTGATGTTTTGCATGAAATATATATGGCTTTAATTTTTTAGATTTATATTGTTTTGTATTTTATGTGTATGAGTGTTTGGCCTGCATATATGTAAGTGTACCTCGTGTGTGCAATGCCCATGGAGGCCTGAAGAAGGCATTGGATCCCCTGAAACTGAAGTTACAGAAGGTTGTTAGCAGCCATGTGGGTGCTGGAAACCAAACCTGGGTCCTCTGCAAGATCAGCCAGTGCTCTTAACTGCTGAACCACCTCTCCTGCACATAACATATATGACTTTTAAAACCCACAGATATATGTAGTTATTTAAGGCATCAGCTTTTCTAGAAAAACCTTATTTCTGACTTCTCTTGTGTTAGAACATCTGAAAATACTGAACTCCAGCTCTGCAAAACAAACATGTCTGGGCAACCTTGACTGCTCCTTAAGAATGGGGCTCAGGGCAGATGGCTTAGCAGCTAAGAGCTTAGCTGTTCTTGCAGAGGACCCAGGTTAAGTTCCCAGAACTCACATTATGGCTCACAAGCGTGTGTAACTCTAGTTAGACCCTATCTGGCCTATATGGGCATTGTAAGCACATAGTATACAGACATACATGTAGACAAATAAAATAAAAATAAATCTAAAAAAAAGGACAGACAGTGCTCTCCTTCTTCTTCAGCCAGCTGGTCTTCTGCACAGGCCTGGTCTATGCAGTGGCCTTTGTGCTACTCCCCTTCTTCGGCTTATTGAGGAATAATGGACAAATGTAATCATATATCTTCAGGGAAGCCATGGTGATGTTTGATATACATACACTGTGAAATGACAGGCAACAAACTATTAACATGTCCACGACCTCACAAACTTGCCATTTTCTTATTCTTGATTGTGCTGAGAACACTTTAGATGAATCTTCTTGGCAAATTTTAAGCATGTAATACAGAATTGTTAGCTAAGGTCACATCACTGCTGCTGAGGTCTCCAGAACTTGCTCATTTATATAACTGAAACTTCGTACCAACTGATCTCTCCATTTCGCTCTTTGCTCTGTCCCTGGTCACCATCATGTACTCTTACAAGTAAGTTTGACCTGCTTTCACCTATAATTGACATGTACAATTTGTCATTTTGTGTTTGGCTTATTTCAGCTTGTTGTACCTCATCCACTGGACCCCAAAAAGACCACCGAGGACCCAACACACCAAAAGCAAAGGTTTATGGTTTATTTGGGCTTAAGCTAGGGCTCTCAGATCTCACCAACTCAACAGATCCATGCTGAGAGCCCAGAGTAAGGGAGAGTGGAGCCTTTTATAGGTTTTAGACAAAGAGAGGAGGGGGATACTGAAGATACATTTTGGTTGGTTCAAGGAGCCCGCATGCACCAACATAATTTTAAACTGATTGGATATATAAGATGCAGCCCTGGAAGTTTCTTATTGGTAGGTGCTATTCTCAGGGCTGTGGAATGTGCTGACTGTTATCTGTGGGGCCAGGAGTCTCCGTTTTTACCTTATAGGGCAGTTTTCATGCCCGGGCTTGCTTAATCTATAGTTTCCTGGAAGGGGGGGCATAGCAGGCGGGGGTCAGGGCATGCCAGGGCATGTCTAGGCATGTCTAAAGCAGCAGCCAAGCATTTTACAGAAGCTAAAAGAGCAATTAGTTGGGGTCTGGAGGGATTGGGGGGTAGCAGGTGAATGAAGAGGGTCTCAGGGTCCTACAAGCTAATGTCTTCCACTTAATGTTGTGGCAGAATTTCTTTCTTCTATTCTGTGTGTGTATGCTTATATATCAGATTTTATTCACCATTTATATACTGATGGGCATTTAGGTTGTTTTCATGTCTTGACTATTGTAAATAATGCTGTAATGAACATGGGAGTGCAGATGTTTTTGAGATAATGATTTTACTTTCTTTATGAACACAGAAGTCAGACCACTGGATCATAAGTAGTTCTATTTTAAATTTTGAGGAATTTACATACTTATTGCCATAGTAGCTGTACTGTTTACATACCCATAATCAGCATGCAAATGTCCCCTTTTCTTCATGGCTTCACCAAACTTAACTTCTGATTTTTAAAAATATTTTACTTATTTATTTTTATTTTATGTATATGAGTAATACGTATTGCCTACATGAGTGTATGTGCACCTGTGCCCTTAGAGGTCAGAAGAGGGTGTCAGATCCCCTGGAACTGGAGTTACAGAAGGTTGTTAGCTGCCAGTGCTCTTAACTGCTGAGCCATCTTTCTAGCTCCACCTTCTGAATTTTGATAATAGTCATTCAACAAGCTTTAGGTGCATTCCACTGTGGCTTTATTGTTTCCCTAATGATTGGTGATGTTGAGAACATTTTCATGGACATGTTGGTCCCATCAGTGTATTCTTTTGAGAAACATTTATTTGGGTTCTTTGTCTATTTTTTAATCAGGTTGTTTTATTTTATACTTTGCTGTTAAGTTGTAGGGGTTCCTTATATATTTGAACTTTAACTTCTGTCTTTGTTTTTCTACAACAAAGTACTGGAGACTAGATAATTTATAAGGAAGAGAAATTTAGGGCTGGGGAGATAGCTCAGTCAGTAGAGCATAAGCCTTGCAAGCATGAGGACCTGAGTTCAATCCCCAGGATCCATCTAGCAAAAAAGCTGCTGTGATAGCATACATGCTTGCAATCTTGGCCCTGGGAAGGTGGAGGCAAGCAGTTCCCTGGGGGCTCACTGGCCAGCCAGCCTGGCTTACTTTGATTCAGGGGAAAATTGGGTCCTTTCTTAGGGTTCTTAATCTTCAAGAATTCAGAAATGGACTTAAGGGGAAGCTTTAGGACAATTTTATTAGAATTTAAAGAAAAAAAATCCTCAGGGAAGGCAAACTGTAAATCCAATCAGCTGCCTCTCAGAGGAGAATGGAGGGGAGAAGGAAAAGAAGACATAAATCAATGGTAGTTTAAAGCTGGCATAGAGGTTAAACACATGGTGGATTAGCAGCCATACAGTAGAGAGGGGAAGCAAAGAGAAAAGCTAAAGAAACCCAAAATGTTGGAGTAGCCCAAAGCATTAGGGGAAACAAGCTTAAGAAAAGATATAAAGAACAGGAGATGGTACACTTTTCTGATGAATTCTGAAACAGGGCAGACTTACTAAGAGTTACATTGTTTGCTGCCAGGTCCAGAGGCAGACGAGGGGGCAGGGATTCAGGGCAGGAAAAGAGCAACATACTAGGCATTCCACCTATCTCTTTTGCATGATTTAAGGTGAACCTGCCTTCTTAGGGGTGGTCCCATGACCATGTGATTTATCTGGAAAAACAAGAAGCTAAGGCTCCACCCAGGTCAGAGATTCTTATTCCCTTGACCAGTTTTCTCTTCCGGGACTTTTTTCTACTGTAACAACTTGGCAAGCTTCAAGCCAGTGAGTGATCCTAGCTCATAAAACATGGCAGATGGCTCTTGAAGAACAGCACCTGAGGTTGTCCTTTGACCTCCATAGGCTCGTGAACGCACATAACATATATGCACACACATACACACACAAACGAAAAGAAAAGAAAAAAGAAAGAAGATAAATTTATTTCTCACATCTCTGGACAGTGGGAAATACATGTTCAAAATGGAAGCATCTGGTGAGGTCCTTTTGTAACTGATTTGGCAGAAGAGAAGACATTCTAAAGAGACACTTGTGTTTCTCACCATCAGACTGTTATAGAGCTAGAGATCAACAGCCAAAATCAGGTGAGGAAAGAGAGTTTAATTTGATGCTAGGGGGACTGACACCACGAATCAAGAAGTCAGACCCCCTGTTCAAGTTTTTGGGGGTTTTTGTACTCAAGTGAGGAATACAAGAAAAATATACATAGCATATACATGGTAATGAAGTAAGATAACAGAGGGCAAAGTAACAGAAATGCAAAGGTTTCAGGAATGCAAAAGCCTTAGGTCTATACAGGAATGTGATAGTTTTGGAAAACAAAGACTTCTTATCCTGGGTAACCAAAGGGGACATGGGAAGATTCCTATTTACTTCCCCATTATAGGAATTCTTAATTATCATCACATTGCAAAACGCTTTAGCATCTGGATAAATTCTACTTCCATAATAAGACTATTGACACAATGAAACTTGAAGAAATGGGGATCTCATACTGGGAGAAGGAAAGGTGCCAGCCAGAGGGGGAACTTGTCTCCCAGAAATCTATCTCACCCAGTTCTAAGAACTTATCTGATCACCTTACGGGATGAGACAGAAGCTCAGACAAAGAAGGGTCAGTGGTAAGCAGGACCACACCTTTACCTGGACTGCTTAAATGTGCAAAGCCTTGGTCCTCTGTTTAATTTCATTCCAGAGCCCTGAAGATGGATTTGGGTAGGTCACTGGATATCTTTGTCCTTTTTCCCAATGACTAAATCTCCCAATGTCACTTTCCCAGTGACTGTTAATTCGGCTGTTTAATTTGGCTTATTGAGGACAGGTGACTGATGCTGATTTGGGGCACAGGCTGTGATTTCCAAATTTGATGATTCTTTTTGCTGTGTTCTTATATGGCAGAAAGTAGCAGGACAAGGATAACCACAGGCTGGCAGGGCAGAAGAGAAGCCAAGTAGCCAAATGCTGTTTGAAGCCTTTTTCATTAAGAAAGATGGGGCCCTCAGGCTTACCCATGACTCTTCTCTTAATACTATCTCTTAAACAGTATCTGAATTTTGGAGGAGACCTGTAATTATAGCAACATCCTGTGTGATAGATACAAGTCTTTTCTTCCATTCCGTAGTTTATTCTCACTCTGTGACTATTTTCTTTGCTATGCAGAAGCCTTTCAGTTTGATGCAATCCCATTTGTCTCTCTGCGTTCATTACCTGAGATTTTCAGTTCAGTTCTACTTTGTTCAGACCAATTTCAAGATGCTTTCCTCTGTGTTTTCTTCTAGGAGTTTCATAGTTTCAGATCTTAGTCTCTAATTGAGTTTGAGTGGACTGGATATGATGTAAGGCAAGGGTCTGGTTTCAGCTTTTGCCAGTGGACTCTCCCTCCTTCATGAACCTTTTAATTTATTGATTGTTTAAGAACACTTTTTAAAAGTTCATTAAAAACTTTAAACCCGTTTATTTTTATTCCAGTTTTGTAGCAAGAGGCCTCCAAAGATGGCACGGACCCAGAGCCCTGGGATTCAGCGAGAGTTTACTTCACTTCATGGCCCATAAATAGCCCGCCAAAAAGAGCCCACGCTTCTGTACCCTGCTTGTGAGCCTAGTGACTGCTGATGCAAACAGACTGCGTAGCACAGACCAACCAGGAAATGATACACTGACTAAAGGGACTTGGGGGCGGAGAAAGGGAAACATAAGGCCTGCCCCCTCCTCCATTAAACAAGCCTGCAGCATCTCGCCTAATGCTTGCTTCTACCCAACTCCCGGTGTCTGTGTGTTGACTCCGCACCTCTTGAACCCCCCCCAAATGGACTGCTTGAGGGTGAGTGAGTAGTCCCCCTCCTTTGTCCCCTCCACCCTGTCTGTTATTTTTATTATTAGACTACTTTGTTAAATCAGGGAGGCACACTCTGACACGTGCCCATGTCGGCACCTCTCCCCTCTCAGCTGGAACTCAGAGCTCAGGCTTCGGGTTACCCTGTTTCCTGTTCTGGATACACCATGTAAGCATATGACTGAAGGGGTCACGGCCTTCAGAAGTCCCTCACTAAGCACAAGACATTTGGATCTGATATATCCTTACATGTCGGGGCAGTTTACATCTGAGCAGCTCATGGTGCTTCTTTGCTTCCTTTGTGCCCTCTTGGTAGTCACCCTTGTCTTCTACTTTTGTGGTGAATTCCCTTCGTGAGACCCTCCCACAATGGGCAATTTACCACCACAATACAGGGAACCACAAATGGCAGCACTCAAGGTGCTCCTTAAAACTAGAGGGTTAAAAGTGAAACCAAAAGATATCAAACACTTTTGGGACAAAGCCACTAATCTAGCTCCGTGGTTCTCCCCTGAAAACATGTGGGACCCTGACACATGGATGCAGGTCCTCTTCCTGGCCCAAAAATGGGAGGTTGAGTCAGGGATCACTCCCTCCACATCGTTTGTACCGATCCTCCTAGCCATCATTGCTAGCCTTAAATCCTCCTCTCCTGAGGAAGTCATCTTGGCCCACAACAAGCACTGCCAGGAGCAATCTAGTGTAGATCTGGCTATTACCTTGACCCCAGAATTCCTGGACCCAGAGGTGGATGCCGCCTCTGCACCTACTTCCAATAAGGAAGGAGCTCCTTTGCCTATATCTCAGGATACTTTCTTAGAGCGACCATGCCCAGAAATTCCCCTGCCCCATTACCCATGGAAGGAGTTACTCTCTCCCCCACCATAACCATTCCTCCCCCTTCCCCTGCTGCCATGCCCCTCCCTCCTAGGCCGCCTTCCTTAAACCCTCACTTGCCTTTGTCTGCATTTCTGGTTAACGTCAGCCCCGATGTGGTGCAGCATCCATGGCTGCCCACCCCACTCGCTGACCTCGCTCTTTTCCGCAAGGCAGCTGAGCAATCAGGCCTTGACTCCCCATATTTCGAACAGGTTCTTTGACAGTGGTCCTTACATTTACAATCCCACTATGATTGGTATAACTTACTAAAGGGAGTCTTAGAACCCTCAGTTTTTCTAAACTGGCACGCAGCCTATGACGATCAGGCTGAAAACCAGGCATGCCTAAATCTCCAATATTGCTTCGTAAGGCATCTGAGCAATCAGGCCCTGACTCCCCATATTTCGAACAGGTTCTTTGACAGTGGTCCTTACATTTACAATCCCACTATGATTGGTATAACTTACTAAAGGGAGTCTTAGAACCCTCAGTTTTTCTAAACTGGCACGCAGCCTATGACGATCAGGCTGAAAACCAGGCATGCCTAAATCTCCAATATTGCTTCAACATTACATTGGATATGCTCATGGGATGCAGACAATATACTGAGCCCATCTCCCAGTCTACTATTGGCCTCCATGCCTATTTCCAACAAGTTTCTGATTTGACCTTTAAGGCTCTTAAATGTTGCTCCCTCCGTGACCCACAAGTCTTTTTCAATAATTTGATTCAACAGTCAGGGGAGTCCTTCATGGACTTCCTTACCTGTGTCACCGAGGCAGTAGAGCAGAGGGTGGATTCTGGACCCACCCAAGAGGTGCCTATCAAACAGTTAACTTGGGGGGCCTAAACACCCCTACTCATAATGCTATCATGCTTGTCCACAATGATAACATTCACAAATGGGTACTCACTACTAGAGACTTAGACCCCAGGGCGGGCCCTATTGAGGTTTTGACTGCTTCCTTGGAACCCATCCACTTTGGTGCATGGGAAGGGTGCTGGAACTGTGGGGGGCTTGGGCACTTTCGTAGCCACTGCCCAAAAGATATAGCCCACTCCAAGACTAGCTGCTCCAAGTGCAAAAAAGGGTTCCATTGGGCTAAGGAATGTAGGTCACAACTTCACCCGGGGCACCCCTCAGCCCTGCCCACAAGAGGGGAAATGAGACAGATATTATGGACCCTCCCGATCCTCAATCACTCCCCACTAATGACCCTGTTCATAGATGGGACTGCCATAAAGGGCCTGATAGACACAGGGGCTGATGTCACCATTATATCGGAAACTAAATCCCTTAAATTCCCTCATTGGAAATATTGGCCAGGCCCACCAATAAAAGGAGTTGGCGGCAAACAAGATACCAAGCTGGTCACACATCCAGTATATTGGAAGGACTTGGATGGAAACCAGGGCACAGTTACCCCTATAGTAGCGAATGTTCCCTGTAACTTATGGGGCTGAGACATCCTAGAGGACATGGTGCAGTCCTTACCACAGATGACCATGCCTTTTATGATGATATCATGCTCCATGATAACTTGGGACAGTCAGGGAGAGGACAACACCTTGCCCAACACCCCCAATCCTAATGGCCACTGCCCGTCGGGGATCATCTCCAATCTTGGCCCCCGAGCCGATCCCCATTACCTGGCTCTCTAATGATGCCATTTGGGTGGACCAGTGGCCTATAATAGAACCTAAATTATCTGTCCTCAAAAATTTGGTAGCTGAACAATTGAGGCTTGGCCACATCGAGCCCTCTCTCAGTAAACATAATACTCTGACATTTGTTATTAAAAGGAAATTGGGGAAATACAGACTTCTCCAAGATCTTAGAGCAGTCAATGCCCAGATGGAAAAAATGGGCTCACTATAAGCGGGCTTACCACACCCTATTGCCATCCCCCCATCCCATCATATCATAGTACTTGATATCTAGGATTGTTTCTTCCAAATCCCCCTAGCAAAACAAGATAGACCTCACTTTGTCTTCACAGTATGGGAGCCCAGCTTTCAGAGAACAGCCAAGAGATACCAATGGAAGTTATTACCGCAGGGTATGAGAAATAGCCCCACAATCTGTCAATTATATGTTAAAAAGGTCTTAACCAACATCACCAAGGACCTAATTGTCATCCACTATCTGGATGACATACTGCTAGCACACAAATCTCACAATACTCTACAGGCTGCAATACCCAGTCTGCTTGCAAATCTAGAATGTCTAAGTCTCCACATTGCATGAGACAAGTTACATCCAATTTTTCATATTCCTTGGATACCACATAGACACAGTAATTAAACCACTTAATCCTTCCATCTTACAAAAAAACTATATATACCTTGACTGAGCTCCAAGAACTCTGTGGGACTATAAACTGGCTCAAGCAATACATACCGGTCCCTGACTTGGAATTCCGGACATTGTTCTCCCTGCTGGAAGGCCATAATTCACCAACTTCAAGGATCCCTCTCACCCAGCTATCTAAGGATCTTCTTAGTAAGAAAGATCATATACTCTGGTCTGCATCACTCCAATGTCATGACCCAGCAGAACCATTACTGGCCTTGATCCTCTGGACTAAAAATGGTGTCTTGGGGGCACTATGGCAGCAAGACCCCCTGGCATGGATCCACCTGGCTACCTCGAATCTAACTAGGCTTAGCTCTAAGTATGACATTACCTTCAAGTTAGCAATTAAGGCCCAACAGCCAGATGCATATTCAGAAAGGAACCTTACAAAATTATACTGCCCTTTCCTCTTAAGCATTCCCAAACATTATGGGAAGACTCTCTGGCTTTCCAACTAATGATGTCCGGGTTCACGGGGGAGTTGGATAACCACACACCCCCATATAAGCGGCTGGCCAGCCTGGCCTGTTTGGAAATCACCATGTAGCCACACACTTCACCCTGCAAAAACCCCCTACCTTTAGCCACACTAGCCTTCTCGGATGCCAATAAGTCCCATTATGGCATTGTCATTCAGTGCATGGGAAAGGATGACACCTATTATGTCCAAGCCAATCCCAGCTCTGTCCAGTTGAGGGAGCTCCTGGCCTTGTTAAAAATCGTCCAAGTCTGCCAGACTGAGCAACTCAATATATTCTCTGACAGCCAGTATGCGGTTCAGGCCCTCAGATGTCTTCCGCGGTTCAAGCCCTCAGATGTCTTCCCTTTGCTTGGGTAAAAGGCCACAAGGATCCCATTACTAGAACCATGAGAGCTCTCCAGATCATATTAGATAACAGACAATGGCCCTGGCATATCTCCCACATAAGATCACACACTAAACTCCCCAGGATCTTGGCAAAGGGAAATGACAAAGTAGATAAACTTATTATGTCTGTAGAGATTCCCTTACTAGAACAAGCCAGAGCCTTACACCAACAATTTCACCTTTCTCCTTGCAGTCTGCACTGCCTTCTACCAGACCTACCCATTTCTCAATGCAAACATCTAAGCAGGTCTTGCATTACATGTGCACCCCTTGCTCCCTTAGGCCCCCTCAATCGATATGAAGTTAACCCACGTGGTCTCCTACCCAATGCCCTCTGGCAAATGGAAGTCACCATTATAACTCCTTTGGTAATCTTAAGTATGTCCATGTCATTGTTGACACCTACTCCTCCTTTCTTTTTGCCATCGCTCAAACTGGTGAAAAGTCCTCACATGCCATTAAGGTGGTCAGATTAGCAATACTGGTAATGGGAGTGCCATGGGCCCTAAAAACTGATAATGGGCCAGCTTACACCTCTCTACAATTCCAATCATTCCTGTCAACATGGAGATTAGCCACTCCCTGAGCATCCCTTATAATCCACAGGGACAGGCCATTGTAGAGAGGGCCAATAGGACCCTCAAAGAAACATTACAAAAATTTGCTATCCCTGAGTCTAAAAGGGACACACACCTGGCTCTAATTAAAGCTCTATTTAACAATTTCCTGTCCTTTGATGAAAATGGGTTGAGCCTGGGCTACCACACCTAGGCCTACACCCATGCCATTAGTGAGATGGAAGGACCCCGTAACATGTCAATGGCAACCTCCTGCCCCCTTGTTAACAAGAAGGTGAGGCTATGCTTGTGTGTTTCCTCAGAAATAAAGCCAGTATGGGTTCCGGTGAGAGATGTGAGACCAGCAACCGATCAACAGGACCCCCAGGATCCAGAGACCTCGTCGCTATCTGGATAATTGGTTTGCTCTTCCCTGCCCCTGCCACAGCCCATGTTCTCTGGGCCTTGGTCCCCTCCCCGCCTATACTCTTGCCCTTATCACTTCATTCCCCAGCCTACCCCACCCTCTATTCAACTAATTCTATGCTTGGCCTCCCCACCATGGACCCAGTTGCTTCCTGGGAATCACTCAATGGCTCCTGGCCCCTAAACAACTCTCTATGCTTCACTACTAACAACGCATCCTCATGCATTGGGCTGTTCCACCTGACCATCCAAGATTATGCCGGCAATGCCTCCTTGGGTTGCATGCTTAAACTCAAGGGCCTTTCCCCTACCTTCAACCACAATGATGTCGCTTCGGTCCTCACTACACTAGGGCCAATCATGGCAGAGGGGATGGAGGGAGCTGCCACCCCTCTGCCTCCATTTTGCCTTGCTATTCTATGCTCACCACTCCCCAACTGTCCATGCACATGCTCCCTTGCACCCTTTTTCTTTGTGCTCCCCATACCGTGGCAGAGATGCCTCCCTAAGTCCAACCATGCATCCCTCCCTTCTGCCACTTCAGCCGCTCCCCCTCTGATCACTCCCTTAGGATCTTGGAGACAGCTGGCCCCCACCTATCCCTGTGGCATTAAGATCTCCCATAACAACCGCGAGTCAATACTCAGTTACTGGGACCTCTGTGGCCCGCATGCCTGCATGGACATGAGGCCGTTATTGGCACAGCAGGGCCTTCAGCTTTCCAATTGCACTTACACTAATACCAATCCCTCTACTTGTGCCAAAACCAAAATCCTTACATCCATTGATCACATGACATCTTGGCCCCCTACCCATTTGTGTGTGGCCCCCATTTGCCTTATTGCTAGCCGATGGTACCTCTGACCCTTGGGGACAACTCAATTGCTCCAGTACCAACACCACCTCTGTACTGGCGGCCTACTGGAACCATCTCTCTCACATAGTTCTCTTTATGCATGAACCTGTGGCCCTTTGGGTTCCAGTCACCAATGCAACCCTCTTCCATGCTGTCACCCTTATAGAGCCTTGTCACATGCCCCCCGCTTAAAATGGGATTTCGGGGTCAGTGCTGCTCTCATCTCAGCCATCATCCTTGCATTAGGTGCAGCCGCCACTGCTGCAGTGGCTATCTCCCAATCCTCCACTACTATGAAGACACTCAATGAGGTCATGTCCAAAACCTCCTCTACCTTCCACACTCAGTCCCTTATCAATCAGCATCTTCATCAGGTAATTAATGTGTTACAACAACAGACTGATCTCTTAAGCGAAGAGCTGGCAATTACCAAAGACATGACTCTGTTAGCCTGTGACCCTCACTTTAAGTCACTTTGTCTCATCCCCTATAATGTACAAAATATTACTGAAGCGTACCTACAACTTCCGCACTATATTCATGGCCACTGGAATCAAAAGTTTCTTAATTACTCTATTAAGTACTCTTAATTAGTAACTAATCAAATTATTGCTCTAAATTATACCCGCACCTCCATGCTGGACATCAATTCAGGGTTCTTAGAAAAAATCTGGTCTAATCTAAAAGCACTGTTTGACCTGTCTTGGATCGTCACTTACCTACTCCTGACAGGCATAATTGTTCTTCTCTTTCTACTTCTTAATTGCCTTGTTCTTCATTCTCACAGTCAAAAAAATTCAATCACTCAGTGTATCAGGCCTTCAGAGCAATACGAAGATGATTTCAATCCGCCCTATGCAGCCTGACAAACTTGGCTCACACAGATGTATGAGGCCTCCTACAGATAATTCCCCACCTCGACTGATTTCCTGGGATGATACTCCTTGGAGGGCTGGTAGTCAATGACGGGTAAGCTGCTGTCGGGCTGAATCAACCTAAGCCAGGACATGGACGCGTACACCCATGCACCAATGACAGGTAAGGTTCATGCCTGGATAGAGCAACCTAAGACAGGCACAGTCCATAATCCTGGGGTCATCCCGAGGCAGAGCTGCCTACAGGCTCTCACTGGACAGTCATTTTTAAAGAAAAATGGTGAAATGTAGCAGGAGGTCTCCAAAGATGGCTTAGAACCAGAGCCCTGGGAATCAGCGAGCGTTCATTTCACTTCCTGGCCCATAACTAGCCCACCAAAAGGAGACCACACTTCTGTACCCTGCTTGCGAGCCTAGTGACTGCTGACTCAAACAGACTATGTAGCACAGACCAACCAGAAAACAATACACTGACTAAAGGGAATTGGGGGTGGAGAAAGGGAAATATAAAGCCTGCCCCCTCCTGCATTAAATGAGCCTGCAGCACCTCACCTAGTACTTGCTTCTACCCGACTCCCGGTGTCTGTGTGTTGACTCTGCACCTCTTGCCCCCCACCCCCCAATCAGCAGGGGACCCGATCCAGGTCAGGGTCTTCACAGCTAGCCTAAGGAGGACCCTCAACACAGTTTCTGTTTTTTGTTTTTTTTTTTTTTAATTTCAAGTCTATTTAATCTTAGTTAAATCATATATATTAAAATATAGTGTGTTTCTAAACATACAGTATTCTCCATTTACTATCTCTAAAGCTGCCTGGAAGTATCTGAAACAGAGCTCTGCAAAGATAAATGGGCTAGTCTGGAAGAAAGATTTGGGTGATTTATCTTTGTTTTTCTGTTGTAATTCTTATATTGCTTGAATTTATTCAAAATAAAAAATGATTGGTTTTTTTTGGTTGTGAGCCTGAGATTTTAAAGGCAGCACCAGCTCTCCATTCCAGACAAATCAGTGGTCCTACCCAGCTGTAAACCTAGGAACCACAACAATAACTAGCCCAGGAAATGATGTCTATTGCAATAGTGGCACCTCTATTTTGGGAGTAACTAACAGCCAAATTAATAGTAAAAAGCAGAAAAAAGACATTTAGTCAATACGACCACATTGGGAAAAAGGACAGAGATCCACTGAGCCCCTCGAGTCCACCTTCTAGATCTAGAAGGGAGACTAAAGTTTAAATACAGCCAGGGAAATGCACATCTAAGCAGTCTTTATCATGGTGTTGTCCCACCCACCACTGATCTGTTGTTGTCTGGGCTTCAGTCTCATTATCAAATCCCTTCCTGGAAGATAAGTTCCCTTCTGGCTGGTGCCTTTTCTTTCTTCCAGAATGAGGTTCCTGGGGAAATTCCCATTTCTTTAGGGTCCATTTTTTTTTTCACTGGAATTTTGGGGTCTCTTGTTGGTTGTCATATGATACAGGAGAAATTGGGAGTCCCCTCTTTAGGTTCTTTAAAATAATTAATTTTTTTTTGTCTTTTTGAGACAGGGCTTCCCTGTAGCCCCAGCTGTCCTGGAACTCACTATGTAGACCAGGCTGGCCTTGGACTCACAAAGATCTGCCTGCCTCTGCCTCCCAAGTGCTGGGATTAAAAAACGTGTGCCACCACACCCGGCCATAAAAATTATTTTAATTTTATGCATATGAGTGTATTGCCTGCATGTATGTATGTGCACCTGTGTCGTGCAATTCATAAGGAGGTCAGAAGAGGACATTGGATCCCCTGGAACTGGAGTTACAGTTGTTAGCGGCCATGTGTGTGTGGGGAACTGAATCCCAGTCTTCTGTAAGAGCAGCCAGTGCTCTTAACCACTGAGCCATCACCCCAGCCCCCCTCTTTATGTTCTTAGTCTAATAAAAATATTTAAGAATGGACACAGAGAAGCATAGAGACAATTTTATTAGAGATTAAAAGAAAAACATGCAACGTAGGCAAGGTGGAAGTCTCAGTAGCTTCTCAGAGGAGGAAAATGGAGAGGAGAAGGACAAAAGCCAGGCCATTTAAGCTGGCATGAAGGTCAGATAACATGGCAGACTAGCAGCCAAATGGCAGAGAGGGAAGATTTAGAGAAGGAGCAAGGAGACCCCAAATGTTAGGGAAGCCCAAAGCATTAGGGAAAGCATGCTTTGAAAAGAAAATGAAGAAAAAGAGAGGTGATGTTTTTCTGAATTCTTCAGAAAAGCAGGCTGACCAATGAAGCCAAATGTTTCAGGCCTGGTAAGCTCCTGTACTAGGGGTGGGAATTCCAGGCAGGCAGCTCACAATCTCATTAAAGAACTAATTTTTCCAACTCTCTTTAGCATGACTTAAAGTAAACCTGCCTTCCCAGGGATGGTCCCTTCTGAACTCGCCCAACTGGAATGCAAGGTCTCCACCCAGGCCAGAAATTCTATTGTAACTGTTTAAATAGTCTGAGAGACAGTTTTTCTTTAGAATATATTTATTTCTGCTAGGCCATTTTCATTAATACAAAAAAAAATCTCATTTACTTACCAACTCATTTTGAAGCTCTATTTGAAAGTGACATTTTTTTCTCCTTATAGTTTGTTGCGAGGATGTTGTTTATATTTTTTCCCAGTTATATTTGAAAGTAAATAAGATTTCTAAAGTGAGCTACTTCTTTTGTGTTCACATTTCTATCTGCAGTACCTAGAGCAGTGCTAGGTACAGAGTGATTCTGAAGAATTATATTTGGACAAAGAAGCTTGAACTCCTTTGATAAGAAGTCTTATGGTATAAGACGTGTTTATGAAAAACACATACATTTATTAGATTTTCATCATGTCTGCTAAAAGGAGTCCCAAACAGAGAAGATAACAGTTTTTTTTCCCCTTAAAGGGAGTTTTAAAAGGCACATGCATACCCATCTGACTACAGATTCTTCTTGTGCAACTGTACCTTGTTCCTTAGTCCCAGTGCTTCTGACCAGTGAGAAATGGGTGTGGATCACTTATGAGCTCTTTAAAAGAGCAGTATGGAAAAACAATGAGTCACTCAGAGGTGATACACAGTAACAGCAACCCAGATTCAGGGTTTAAGTCACTGGGGAGCTACAAAAAGAGGCACTGGAGTCCTCTGGACTGTCCTCTGACAGAAAGATACCATCTTTCTGAGTTTAGCTCTTGCCTAAGACTGTCATAACTGGACTTGTTGGCTGTTCCTACACCTTTCCCTTGCAAGGAATGAAGGGCAGGGAGAGTCACAGGGCCCTCACCAGAGAGTGATTATCTCCTCTGCTCAGGACCAGGAGGAGGGGATAGGGTACATAGGCTGCCAAAGACTATGGGGGGGGAGCTCTCATTTTGTGCTGCTGTGGGGAAGCCAAGTCTTGGGTGAAGACTTTACGGTTTGGCCTTGTAGGGGAGCTGGTACCCACATTCCTGTAAGAGAATGTTCATCCATTGCTCTGTAAGTAAGCCAAGCAAACTGATCGGTTTCCCAGAGCACACTTTGGTGGACTCATTCATACCTGGATTTATTGGTTTGTCATTGAGACCAAGGGAGGAGGGGAAAACACAAGGAATTTTAGCAACACCTCCTGTTCCCTGCAATCAGGATGATGCTACCCAGGGCAGTGGGTAGAGCAGTTCCAGTCCTGCTTTGGTGGGCCCTTGCCTCCTGCTTTCTTTCATAGCTTCACTCTGCTTCACACTTCCTTTCTTCTATAATCCCTAAACTTAATGTGGAGTAAAATCAAGCCTGGGTCTCATAACCCTGTGGAATTATTTCTGTTTCTGTGCTCCTGTTGCATTTTAAAACTTTTATTATTGATTGATTGATTGATTGATTGAAGGAATGGCTTTTCAAATAAATATGAGCATAATATGGACTAATGACTTTCACCTAACCTTGCAATCCAAAGTTTACTATTTATAATATAAACAAGTTCTCTGAGCCCTGTTTACTCCTCTTGTGCTCTGTGTACTGGGTGCCTAATCTTAATCCCTCAGGATCCCACCTTGCCCAAGATAGTGACTGAATGTGGATGTGCTTCGTTGATATATCTAAGCACCGGAAGCAGCTCAGTATGTTATTCTCACTGCAAACAATGAGGAGAATTGAGGAGTCTGTCTGAACTGGTGTGTGTGATATTCTAGACCTAGGGATCAAAGGGCAATATTCCCTGATGAGATAAGTGTGGATCCTAGCTTCTACTTCCCCAGTTGATACTGGAGATATTGTTGGAATGAAATATGGGTGAGGCCTGGGGAGAGCACAGTTCTGTGAAACATCTGAAGGAACAGAAGGTTCTGAGTTCAACTCTAAAGGAAAATCAGCCTAACATGGCTGAAGGAACTGACCATCTGCCCAACTCCAGGAGGGAGATACATTTATTTCAGAACACATGGCTCCCAGAAAAAGACATTTGTTTCTTATCAGTCTTCTTGTAGATATGGTTCCTAGTCAAACCCCTTTTCTCTCCTTCTTTGATTCCAGGGAAGAGCACAATACCACCCAAGAAGGCATGCCCCACCTTCTCGGATTTCTGGGACTGTCTGGGTCTACTCATAGATCCCAGACCTCCCCTACTCCTAATGTCCAAATTCCATTCCCTCAGGAAGGTTTCAAGCCCCTGGTAGCTAATAAAGCTATCTGCATCTGTTGAAGGTCAGATTCCATTTCTACTTCATCCTGAATTTTAATGAGGTCCACTCTTGACCTTTAAACTTATGCTAAGAGTCAGGCTGTTTCTTTATTCAGGCACAAGGGCAGCATAGCCTCAAGAAATTTTGGCCTTCAAGGCAAGACCAGTCCCCAAGAAAGACTTCATAGCTATCAACTAGGAGACGTATGTTGAGAGAGGCCCACGTGTTTTGGGATAGTGGATTGCTCAGGGCTGTGTGTTGCCATCCTTCGCTCCTTGTAATGGTATTTGTTCATGATGTGCAACTCCTCCCCACTGTCAGATTTTTTATTTTTTTTATAGTACTAAGCTCAGGTGGTTAAGACTGATGCCAACTAGAACCTCTTTGGTGAGAACTACTGGTTTTGAGAAAGAAGATGTAGCTTTAGGCAGTTATTGGTGCTGGTGATACTGTATTTAAATGGATGTTCAGAAGATGAAATAGCTAATAATGTCACACAGGCTAATGGGCAGCAGGCCACACTCAGTGAAAGGCCACAAAGGTTGTCAGTTTATAAGCTATTTGAAATCACTTGAAGTTGTTCTTTCTGGGTCTCTTTTTATCTGGATCATGTATATTATGCTGTTTAGCAAGTAAGGAGGATCTCGCACAGCCTAGGTTAGAGGTTGAAAACAGAGCTCGTTTTCATTCCACAGATAAAAGAGAACAATTGAGAATCCCTTAGCAGGAAAGTCTATTATGAGTCACCATGTGTTGCTAAAATTCCTTCTGGGAGGCACAAACACCATCTGGCACCCTCCTCCCTCCGTCCTTATGACAAATGGAGGTACAATTCTGCCAAACTATAGTTTGGATAATCTGAGAATGTATTCGGTTTCCTTACAGCACAGTGGGAGTGGGGTTACTTACAAGAGTGTGGGCGCTCTCCCCGCCATCCCAGCGGGATCAGTTTTCCAACAACCGTCCAAAGTGGGAGGGCCCAGCTTCATGGCATTTTCTGGTTAGGTACCCTTAGTCCTTCCCCTTGGTGCAACTCGTGCCAACTGATTGGTTTGGAGGTATGACGGACTCTTCCGGCCCCTCCTTTCTTGCCGACAGCCGGTTTGTTCATGATGATCCTAAGCAAGCAGGTGCAAGCGAACTTGACATTCAGGGGACAGTTTTATGCCATGCCATAAGACAATTCACTTCAAAAATCGCACTAGATTTGTTTAGTAACCTTTTGTGGCTAAAATTTTTCAGTGGAAGTCAGCTCCAGGAGGCATAATTGCTGACGTTTATGAACTGATTCAAATTCACCTGCAGAAACCATTTTTGGTACTTGAGAGCTGAAAACAGGAAACTGATGAAAACTGTTACTTTGTACGCTGATGATACATGGGAAACTTGGGTCCCCTCTTGGGGTTGTTAGGCTCATTAATAAAAGAATTTGAGAACAGACTGAAATGGGAGCTGAAGGACAGTTTCATCAGAGATTAAAAGAAAACCCAAGGGTTTGCAAACTGTAAATCTCAGCAGTTGCCTAGAAGAAGGGATTGGAGGGGAGAAGGAAAGAAGGCATGCCATTTAAACCAACATGGAGGTCAGACATGGTGGACTGGCTGCCACATGGTGAGGCAGGAAGCTTTAGAGAAAGGGTAAGGATGCCCAAATGTTGGGGAAGCCTGCAGTGTTAGGGAAAGCTTACTCACAAAAGAGACAGAAGAAAAGAAGTTGGGGCTGGAGAGACGGCTCAGCGGTTAAGAACACTGGTTGTTCTTGAAGAAGACAGGGTTCTAATCCCAGCACCCACCTGGCAGCTAACAACTGTCCGTAAGTCCAGTCCCAGGGGATCCGACAGCCTTTTCTGACCTCCAAGGGCATTGCACGACACAAGTGCACTTACATGCAGACAATACACGCAAACACAAAAATAATAAAAAAAAAATTTTTAAGTTAAAAAAAGAAAGAAAGGAGAAGTTAAGTTTTTCTGAAGAATTCAGACAGGTGGGCAGACTTACAAAACTGCATATCTGGGCCATGATGAGCTACTGTACCATGGAGCAGGGATTCTGGGAAAGAAAAGCATAGTATCACATTAGAGAACTGATCATTTCACTGTCTCTTTAGCATGGCTTAAGGTGAACCCAACTTCTTAGGGGTGGTCAGGTGGGCAGGTGATTGTCGTGCTCAACTGAAATGTTAGGTCTCCACCCAGGCTGGGAGCTTTAGTCTCTTAACCAAGAGTTTCTTCTTTACAGTGTTATGTAATGTAACACTAACCTAAAAATAAATGAAAAAAACCTGAAAACTGGTGCAAACCATGTATTTTAAAAGACACTATGAAGACAGAGAGTGCAAATTACATATAAAAGTATAGCAAGATAAAGCAAGAGTTTAGAAGAAATGAAGAGCTATTTATGATAGAAAGAAGTTGAGGTAAAAGGAATTAAAGTACCAGAAAAAAACACTGAGGGAGATTTAAGAAGAAAACTGGAATTATTGGGGGCTGGTGAGGAAGGTGAGACCATTTCCCTGTGGACTGAAGGGAAGGATGAAATAACACAAGAGCTAGGCTATTTGCCAATGAACAGGACATTTGATAGATTATGCCTCATTATTGTTATTTAACTATACACTGATACTTGCCAATTAGTAAGTCATTATTATGTGCCAGATGTTGCATTTACTTATATTTATAATAACCTTCGGGGTAAGCATGATTATCATTCGTTTTAAGGAGGAAGAGACTATACTTATGATTTAAGCAATTTGCTCAGCTACCCAGCAAGTAAGTAAGAGGCTTGGGCACACTATTTGTATTCCTTCTCAGCTTGTGTGTGTGTGTGTGCATGTGTGTTTGTGCGTGTGTGTGTGTGTGTGTGTGTGTGTGTGTGTATACTAGGGACATTTTTGGAAATCTGATGAGAGTAGAAAGTTCTTTCCTCTGAAAAGAAAGTCCTAGGATACACACAACCACATTTGCAGCAGTTGAAGATTTCCCTGAAACCTAAACCTGGACGCCTGTGGATGTGTTGACACCAAATTAGGAGCAAGAAGCCAATTTCTGAACAGAACAAGCTTCAAGTGCCTGCTAGTTTCCAACTTGTCACACTGTGATGCTGTTCAGAGGACAGTGCTGTTGCTTAAACATTTCTGGTACCCCAGTTTGGGATGGCATCAGAACCCGTTTACTGGCAACTGAGGAAATTGGTTCCTATGATTTGCTTTTGTGAACAATTTTTTTTTGTCCTGCCTTGTCCATTATAGTTGTTTTCAGATGACTTTTGGCTATTTTCAAACCCCTCTCAAATGCTTCCTTCATTAAACAAAAAGACAAAGAATGTGCCCTTGCCTCGGAATGAAACCCTGGATGGACATTTTAGGGGGGATCCTGCCTGAAGTTACATCTGAGGATGGGGGCCGTGCACTAGCACAACTGCACCACTGCTACTCATATTGTCTGTGGTTATCGTTTCAATAGCAGAACTCACAGTGAGTACATGAGGTAACATTATTTAAAATGTTATCTATATGTTAGAGAATTCACTGCTTCAAGTTTTTGTTTTCCTGAGACAAGTTCCTACTATGTAGCTCAGGTTAGCTTCAAATTAAGCCTCCTGCTTCAGGTTCCTGAGTGCTGTGATTGTAAGTGTGTGCTACCATATCCAGCAAGCTATCTTTGGTTGTTAGAAATGAAACTTTCTTTCTCATATAAGGACAAGTAAGTGCCACTTTTACAAGTCTAATCCTTCAGTGACCCTCTGTAGAAGGGTATATATTTTGATCATTGTTCCTTGGCTTACCTTGTGTGTTTCTGTAATCTAGTTATTTCTCAAGTTTTCTGATAAGATATTAAGTAATTATACATTAAAGTCTTAAAAATTGCCCCTTATGCCAATTTTTGTGACATCCCCTTTTTCCTAATTTCCAGTTCAAAATATCTATTTTAAAAATTAATTTTGGATTGGGGAGATGAATTAGTGGATAAAAAACTTATCCTACAAATATGTGGAATGAAGTTTGAATTCATAGAACTCACATAAAACTGGAGCAGGAGTGGTGTCCATCTGTAATCTCAGCAGTGGAGAGCAAAGACAGGGTATCTGGGAGGCAAGCTGGCTGGCTATGCCACCTGGAATCTGTGAGCTCCCAGTTCAGCAAGAGATAATGCCTCCATAAAGAAAGTGGTGAGTGGTCAAGGAGGACACCTGTTGTCAATTTCGGGCTTTTACATGCATGTAAACACGTGTGCACCCATACATGTGAACATTCATATACACATGTGTGCATGTGCTTGCACACACACACACACAGACACATTTTGTTTTGGGAATATCATGTTGTTTCTTGTGCCATTAAAATTTGCTCTAGGATTGTTTCTCTGAGTTTGCTTTGGATGCTTATCAATATTGAATACAAAGTTCTGCTTTCTGATTGTATATCTCCATGTGCTTGAGAAAACAGGAACCTTATTCATTGAACATGAAAGTCAATATATAGAAGTGTCAAATTAAAGTTTCTACAATCTCATTTTGTCCCCCAGCCCACTTAAATGATGATTGACTTTGCTAATGTGTGTTTAGACCAAGCTGATGGAGATCATTCTGGAGTGAACTCCAGGGACAAGAAGAACGTACCTTTCTTTAGGGCAGACAAATATTTAAGGTAATGGTTTCCATCTTTTGAAAAATTTTAAACATACACACACACACACACACACACACATACACACACACTCACTCACCCTCACACTTTTTGTGGATAACAGCCTCATCAGTAACCAAACAGGTTGTGGTGCATATAGATGATCCTCAACTCCAGGTACTTTTTCTAATTCTACCTTTTTCACAGAGTTAACCACACTAGTGTACTGTGCTGCTGTTGTTGACCCACATTTGTCTAAGGGAAGACAGCTGATGTTCTGTTGCATTTCCTCAGCGCATCTGGTGTAGTATGATCCGGGAGTCATGCATCAGCGTGACCTGAGAACTTAGCAGAAATGCAAAATATCATCCCCTAAGCCAGACCTTCTGATCAGTATGTACATTTCAACAAGATCCCCAAGTGAATTGCATATACATCAGTGTGGGTCTCTCCCTCCACTTGCAGGCCATTGGCCACCGACCCACGAGAACAAAGGGAGCAGAAGCGATGAATGGGTTCAGGATGGCCAGTGAGCACTGATGGAAGAAAGCCCTTCCGGGGAGGTAGATTCAGTGATACAGCTCCATTTATTCAGTGGGGGTCAGGGAAAATATAGTGTGGAGGCAGCCAAAGTTTCAGCTGATAGGTGCTTATAGTATGCTTTATTTACATGTGGTAGGGGGATCCTATCATCTGGCTATAGGGCAATGCCTAATTATCATATAGAAAAAACCTGGGGGCAGTTTTATTGCAGGTAACTATGCCAAAGGTCATGTTCTGAATAAGGTCAGGCATCGTGCTTGGAGGCACTTTCCAGGTAAGCCCCTGCTGAGAAAGGAGCTGACCTTAACAGCAGGGTTCCCCAACACATCAGAGTCTCAGTGATGTTGGTATAGAAGGCTCTATACTGTCCACAGATAGTCACACACTGTGCAACATTGCTTTGGTTAACAACAGACTGCATACAACACGGCACATCAAATTCTGTCTGTTGATGACACTGCAGCCATCTTAGTCTGTGTGTGTACTCTCCATGATGTTGTTACAGTGGCAGAATCCTCTGATGACTGCCCCCGACCTCCAGTCAGTAAGCAGTGTGCCACCCTACATGGCAACTTAGGAACATGCTTAGTTGCTATATTTTTGGATGGTGGAAAAGGATAGAAAGGAACCAGCAAAGAGGAAAATCACAGACAGCCTGGACAGGCACAACAATTCCCTTTATGACAAGAGATGGATATAAATATGTGAAATGTTTAAATTCTGGATATCAGCCTATATTAGTCAGGGTTCTCCAAAGAAACAGAACCAGTAGAATGAATATGTATAGAGATTTATCAGCTTAGAACACAGGATAGAGTCCGAGTAGTCCAACAATGGCTGCACCACACTGGAGAAGCTGAGAATCTGTAGTCACTCAGTCCACAAGGCTGGATGTCTCAGTAGTCCCAATCTGGTGCTGAAGGTCTGACAAATTCCAAAATATCAGCTAGTCTTCAGTCTATAGCAGCAAGATGAACTCACCTGCGAGAGAGAAGGCAAGCTGCAAAAAGCCCCGTGTTCTCCTCTGCCTTGGTCTTTTATACCGGTTGCCATCAGAAGGTAACTCCCACATTTAGGGTGTGTCTTCCAGCTTTAGATGATCCAATCAAGAAGATCTCTTTCATTTCAGTTAATCTCAGATAAAATCAAGTTGACACCCAGGATTAGCCATCACACAGCCTTTGGAAAATTTCCTCCTATTTTTTTCTTGCCTTTTATGTTGGTTCTTCTCTGGATTATGTGGTAAAGCTGACTAATATTCACCATTTGAATAAACTTTTTAAAGTTGTTTCTCTTGTGAGCAAGAGATTGCAGTTCTATCCCACATAAAACCAATGAAACCACACTTTTTACATAGTAATGCAATTGCATCCCAAATCAGTAGCAAAGATTAAGAATGATACCAAGTGACCAATATTGTAAACCCAAGATGTAACCACAGGTGCATGCCAGAAACATAATTCTGTGTCTAGAGAGTAACATTCCATGGCAGACTGCACAGAACCCCAAGAGGTCTCCCTGAAGCCCCAGCTGGCTCTCAGTTATCTCCTGAGCCACCAACATGTGGGTGATGCTGGAGTCGAGTCTCTTTTTGCTTGTTCAGCTAGTAGGAGTATAGATTGGTATATACCTTTTATAAGGTAACTCTAATTCTGTTTCTGACATGCACCTGTGGTTACATCTTATGTTTACAAGATGTTTTGACCAGTTTGTATCATTCTTAATCCCTGCTATTGATCTGGAATGCAACTACATTACTATGAAAGAACTGTGGTTTCACTGGTTTTATGTGGGATAGAGCTGCAAACATATATCAACATTCTTCAGAAACAAATACTCTGAAATCTAGCAATTCTGCTGCTGGAAATTCATTAGGAATAGTTATATGTGTTCATTAGTGACTGGCATGGAAAGTCTATCAGGAGACGGCTACAGTATACACAGGAAGTAAAAGAGCCTAAGTAAAAGCACAATCAGTGCTAAATCCACCCTCTTGTCTACCCTTCTTCCCTTGCTTAAAGTAACTGAAGGCTGTATTAAGTTATTTGAACCCACCCAGATTCTGTTACCGCATTTGGACAATGAGTTTGGAGTAAAGGCAGTTTTTCTCATAATATAACTGTGTAGACATCTTACATGAGAGTTATTTCATCTGCTCGTTTGAAATGTATATTTGTGGGTCTGAGTCATTGCAACACTCTATAAAAAGAGGTATTATCTTTGCAGAAGACAGTTACGCTCATGGAAGACTTTCATTAAACACTTTAAGAAAGGTAGAACTGGGACTTGAATCCAGTGCTACTTATTTGGAATTTCAAAGCTTTTCTATGACTCTTGGTTATAAGGAAATAAATAGATGAACAGACAGGTACTGACCTCTGTCCTTAAGAATTTATGTCCTGGCACAGAGATCTTGTGATAATATTTGCAATGTGCCCTATGTGGTTTCTTAAAGTGACTTTTTGGTAAAGATTTTTTTTTAAAGTCCTTAGTTTGCAACCATGGAATTGGCAGAAGATATGATTTTCTTTTCTTTGAGTTATGGAAAACAGGTATTCTACTCTGGAAATACATATATTGAACATGTATGTGAGTCTGTACTGCATAGTCATGGGGACACCAATTGAAGAAATGATCCAAGGGCCTCTGTCTTAGTTGATGCAGGTCACTTTGTGAATGGCTCACTTCTAAATGCTTTCTCCTCATTTTGTTAAACTTCCTGTCAAATTTAGTCAATTAATCAATATGATCAATTAGGGCAGAGTTTTGTATATGGTTTAATTCATGGGACGTATGGTAGTGTGTTCAGAGACATCTTGAAGAACTTAAACCATTGTTTCTAAGGGGGAACCCCACAATATGTTAGCACTTTCTGGCAAATCTGTGACTTACTATTATCTTTATTATTTTGTAAATGCAATGAAATAATAGGCTGCTTTGAAGATCCTGTCATGCTTTTTAATTGCTCTTTCATTATACCTGCCCTTCAATTTTATGGGCTGCTTTGATTAGTGGTGGTAATAGCAAAGAATTATTGTAGCCATCAGGGGAATGAAAGGAAAAATGGAAATGATTAAAAATAAATTAACTTTTTCATGTACAGAAAGAAGGACTATTGAGGAAGCAGCAACACATTCTTAAAATGATTGTCATTTACTAGAATATTCTGAAGCTTCATTAACAATTAACAGATTGATCTTAATGAATGTCATTTCATTTTATTGGCAGGTTGCCCAGTGCCTTGAGGCTCTGGTAAATGGGATAAGATGATTATCCCCACCAAATGACAATAACCTCACATTATAAAAAGCCATTCTTCTCCAAGGATTGTTATAAGTGAGGCAAAGGTAGAAAGAGGACGATGCTTGCAGAAAATCCTTACAATGATTTTGAAAACATTTTCACTGGATGTATTACTAAGTAAGATGAAATTTTCCAAACCAGGCTACTGAATCTGAGCCTTGGCTTGCCTTTAGATTGTAAATGCCTTTGCTCCGCAGGAGCTACATTGATGTACATTAATTAAAGACCAAGAATCAAAACTCTAGATATCCATGAATTATGCACATTCCCCATAATGTTGTGGAAGTGGAAGGCAAGGAGGCAGGATTGTTCCCCGGGGTAGCTGGTGGCCTTAGTTCCCAGCTTTGCCTCAGCTCTGCCCAAGAAATCAGTGAGCGTCCCAAGACTGGTCAGCATGCGCTCACATCAGCAAATGAGCCTCTGGGGGCTTATGCCCTTTTGGTGGTGCATCTGCATAAGATATTAAGCTTCTTTTTGTTTTTTACGTGTGTCCCTACTTCCTATGAAAACTAATTGTAGTCAAGAGTTGGAAAAGGCTCTAAAACATTCAGAACCAAATCCAGGCCTTTGGGGGATTTCTGTATATCCCCATTTTAGGGGTGAGCCTGTAGAACTTGCTTAATGACACAGAAACAATGGCATAGAAGAGTCACACCAGGTCCTTTCCTTTGCACAATACTGCCCTTAGCCACAATCTGTGTATTCATTGATCACACACACACACACACACACACACATACACATACACACACACACACACACACACACACACACACACACACACAGGGAAAGAGAGAGACCCATCTTATTTCCAGTCATTCCTTTAAAGTGGAGTGCTAACTTACTGATACTTTAAAAAACAAATTTATTATTTTTATTTTATGTGTATGAGTGTATTGGCTGCATGTATGTGAGTGCACCTGTGTCGTGCAATACAGAGGTCAGAAAAGGGTCCGGATTCCCTGGAATGGGAGTTAAGGACGGATGGTAGCTGCCATGTGGGTGCTGGGAAGCAAACCCGGGTCCTCTGCAAGAGCAATCAGTGCTCTTAACCGCTGAGCCATTTATTGATACTTTAAAAAAATACTTTATTATTATTATTTTTAGTTTATGTGTATGAGTGTATTGCCCTCATGTGTGTAAGGGCACCCATGTTGTGCAATGACCACAGAGGTCAAAAGAGGGTGTTGGATCCCCTGGAACTGGAGATATGGATGGTTGTTAGCTACCATGTAAGTACTGGGAATTGAGTCTGGGTCCTCTGCAAGAAGGTCCTCTGCCAGCGCTCTTAACCGCTGAGCCATTTCTCCAGCTCAGCAGAGAAAGTATTTACTGATACTTTTAAAATGATCTTCTACCTATGCCCTAAACTATTAAAAACTTTCCCAGTATTTCTAGTCAACTCATCCATACCTTTACATTAGCAGTGAATTTTTATTCTAGTAGCTTGTGCTTATGAATCTTTACCAAGGTTTACACTCATCCATTTTAGTTTTTATAGAAATAATATTTTCATTACTTCTCCACTGTTAGGTAAGATCAACTGTAGAAACAGTGTTTTCCCCACTCATGGTACAGGGGTTTTCATGAAATTTAATTAATTTTAATAATTAAAAAATAAAGCTATTATTACAATCTTCAGAATTGAGATCATAAACAAATACTAAGCAAGTGATAGTTTTGCATGGGTCACAGAGATCTAGAATTTTGATTCTGGTTTACTTTAGTTAAATGTACATAGATGTAACTGCAGCTCAGCAAAGGCATTTATAATCTTAGTATGAGTCAAGTCCCAGATGTTGTAGCAAAGCATCACAAACTCCATGTTCTTTATGTAGTCAACAGGGCTACCAGTATGACTGGGTACCAGAGATCTAGGTTGCTCTAGGTGCTCAGTATTCCAGGAGCATCAGCATCCGTCATTGTCTAGAAACCTTATTAGAGGAGAGTCATTAAGAAAGCTATGACAACTTATGCTTAGGGAGGGTTTATTCCAGGTTAGCACCTGCCTGCCTGGGATAGTTGCCTTGCTATAACTGTGAGAGTCAGGCATTATTAAGGGAACAGAAAACCCTCTGCTAAGTAGCTTGTCCAAAGACATGATGTTTACAAGAAGTAGATTAAGAAAAATAAAACAAAACAAAGAACACATTTGTATCTCCAAGGACTTCATTTTAGCCATCATTATATTAAAATAATGAATTGTGACTATTTAAAGACTCAAAGAACTCTATAGAAAGAATGTGATATTGCAAATGCAATCTCCATTTCAATAAGCCACTCTACTTTTTCCTAGTTTGTAGGGAATATTTCTGTTACAGGAATTCATACGAAAAGATTATCTTGAAGGAAACTGGAAAAAAATAGGCTGTTCTAAAAACGGAAGGGCAAACAAACCAAATGTCCCTCCTGCTCTGAGCTATTTACTACAAAGGTTACAGTTTCAGTAGAGAGTGATGTCAAACAATGTATCTTTATGATATAACATCAGTTCAATCTGCTTGCAAAGTTCTAAGCTGGGACCATGGAAACTTTATGACAGACATTTGCTTTCTTGTGCTTCTATGTACTGCTGCTCCAGAAGAATGCTTTGATCTTTGATTAGAGAAAGTAATTAAAGTAATTAGGAACTTTTGAGGGTTTTTTTGTGATTTAGACAATGATATGAACATGGCTAAAGTATGAGATGAACTCGATTTCACATGTTTGTATTTTTTCCATTTCTACCTTTAAGGATTAAAGAGTATTTTAAATTGAAGGTTAGCACAGAAAACCGACATGACTCTATGAAATTAGTCCTGGAGTGAGTCAGGCATTCATTCGGTCCTCCCAGGAGCTCTTGAACACAGTTCCCCAGAGTCTCCAGTCTCTTGGATCACCCCAGCTCTGTTGATCTTCATTCTCATCAGTGAAGTCAGTCTAATCTTGGGTCTATTACATTCCTGGGACTGCCTCTGACTCAATGGAGTGCTCTTGGCCTAAAAAAGAATCTGGTAGTGATTTCCTAGGCCAGCCTTGGCATCACCTGCTTATCTTATACTTTGTGCGTATTTTCACGTGTTAAGGAATTGCTTCTCTCATTATTACTAATGATCCTTTCCCTCACCTAAAAGTATGCTAGTCAATACTAAATGACTCTTTGATGGGGAAAGGGAGGATAAAATAAAACCAAAATAAAACAAAGTAAGCAAAGCAATGCTCTGACCCTGACTGACAGCACAGTATTAATGCTCCCCTTATGACCTAGTGCTAGCTACTGACCTGATCAGCTTGATGCTGAGTCGGGAAGATATGTGAACAATGAGGGGTGGTGAGACAATGTACAGGCTCATGGTAGGACTGAGACCCTACTCTTCTCCCTCACTAGCTCAACTTCATTTTCATGACTTCAGAACTATGTAGCTTTGATGAAGCGTAGCCCAACTTCTTTCTGACTCATACCAGCCCCAGAGGTAAGACACATTGATTTTAATCTCAAGGACAACTTATTCTCTCATTCATCTATTACAGAATAATTGACAAGTAAAAGTTTTATAAAACCTCAAGCTGTACAATGTGATGTTTTGTTATGTGAACATATTATGAAATGATGTTAACAGCCAAAATAATTGAAATATTTGCCACCTCACATATTTACTTTTTTTGTTGGTTTCTTTTGTATGTGTGTAGTAAGAATACTTAAAAGATCACTTATCTCGGGGCTGGAGGAATGGCTCAATAGTTAAGAGCACTTTCTGCTCTTGAAGAGGACTCAGCTCCCACACAACAGCTCACAACTGTCTGTAACTTCAGTTCCAGGGGATTTGATGCCCCCTTCTGGCTTTTATGGCACCAGGCATGCACATGGTGCACATACGTCCATGCAGGCAAGCATTCATACACATAAACAAAAATAAATCCTTAAAAATCCCTCTTAACACACTTTAGATACGCAATATGTTTTTGTTAGTTACCATCATTGTGTGGACTACTTAGGTACTATTTCTATGAGTGCAGCCTTGGTTCTGAAGTGGAAATCTGTGGAAATTGTGGGATGAAGAGATGAGATACAGCCTACAACAAAGACACAGAGGAAGGGACAGGAAACCAGTGAGTTGAATTAATTCCCAAACAAGTTCGTTTAACTGGCTCAGAAATCTAAGGAAGACACTAAACTCAGCATCCCCCGGCCATGCCCGCCAAGAGGGTGTCTCAGCAGAAACCAGGAAACTTGGAATTGGCTATGGTCTCTGATATCCTAAACCTTTGGTTTCCTCTAGCCCACTGCCAGCCAGGAGTTCACAGTGCACATGGTGGGTGTAATGACATCACCTGCATTCATCAACAGTGCAGGTGCCAATTTTTTTTATAAGAATTCAGAGAAATGTGATTTACTCATAGTAACCTTCTGTGAAGTTCATTTGTACTCTTTATATAAATAGCAGAAAGTGTTTTCTTGGTTTGTCATGATTTTCCAAAGTGAAAATAGCTAATAAGCTATTTGTCATGAAAGGGTGTTGAATTTTGTCAAATGTTTTTCTCTATGTCTATTGCGACGACTGTATTTCCTGTCATTCTTGTGATATACCCTATTTTGTATGTGTTGTATGTGTTGTGTATAATTTATATGTGTTGAGCTATCCTTTCATCCCAGGGACAAATCCCAATTAATCATGGAGGGTGATCCATTTAATATCTTACTGAATTCAGTTCCTGACTTAACCTGAGGTGAATTATAAATTATAAGATGAATTTAGAAGCCCTCCCTGCCCTTCAATGTTTTTGAAGAGTTTAAAAATGATGAACGTTAGTTCCTCTTTAAATATTTTGTAGATTTAAACAATGAAACCATTTGCTCTTGAGTTGTTCTTTGTTGGGATGTTTCTTAAATTTTCTTTTTTCAATTTCCCTGGTTGTTATTTGCTTAGATTTAAAAAAAATCTTTTTACTTATTTTTATTTTATGTGTATGCGTGTATTGCCTCCATGCAGGTGAGTGCACCTGTGTCGTGTAGTGCCGAGGAGGTCAGAAGAGGCTGTCAGATCCCCTGGGACTGGAGTTACGGACAGTTGTTAGCTGCTGTGTGGGGGCTGGGATTCGAACCCGAGTCCTGCAAGAACAATCGGTGTTCTTAACCTCTGAACCATCTCTCCAGCCCCTATTGGCTTAGATTTTATCTTCCACCTTGTTGTTGTACCGTGTTCCTTCTCTTTCCCACTGCTGGCAGGTGTATCTCCCATCTTCACGGCAGCATCGCGGTCATGCGCATTGCTGCGCCTCAGCTACTGTGCTGCCTCTTTTGTTCACACTTTCATTTGCTTGAATTGTTTCTCTTTGTTTCTTATTCTAGATTTTTATAAATTTCACTTATCTTTTCAAAGCACAAACTCTCATTTTCATTTGTCTTTTAAATTATTTTTTCTCATTTTGATTTCATTTATTCATGCTCTAGTCTTTATAGTTTTCCCCTTCCTGCTAACTTCAGACTTAATATGCTCTTCTTTTCCTAGTTCCTTAAGAACAGCAAGGTGGTTTATTTGACAGCTTTCTAATATTGTTGTAATCAATGTGCCTCTTAGAACTACCTTTACTGTGCTTTATTTCCATTTTTGCTAATCAGAAGATACTTTAAAAATATCTCTGTAATTTCTTTGACCAATTGTTTGCTCTAGAGTGTATTGTTTAATTTTGGTGCACATGTGGAACTCTCCAATTTCCCCTCTGCTATCTTCATGTCTAATAATGTCACTCTTTACTGTTTGAGGATATATTTATTTTTCCTAAAATAACTTATGATTGATTGAGATCATCAAGACAGTGGGGTAGGACTTTCCAGAGACTGTCTTCTCATAGAAACATCATTTTGAATAACTGACCAAGCAGAAAAATATGACTTCAGAGGCACTAAGGAAGCCAGCTGACAGATTACAGCATGTGGGGCCTAACAGAATAAGAAAGGATAGGCTACTGGGGAAATCTCAGTGATTACATATGAACTACCCATGTGCAGGGATAGCACTAAAAAGAAGACAAAATCATTGAAGATGATAATAATGACATTTTTCCATTACCTGTATCATGGCTTCTCTAAGCTCATCTACCACAGTGTTGAGAAAGGTATGCTCCATATGGGGGAAGGAGAGTGGAGCAAGCAGGGTGCTTTGTTTCAGAACAAGCTCCAGGCCCATGTAAAATTTAAGGCAAAGTCAGCCCTACTGGTTTGAGACTTAAGGCTCACCCCAGTTCCACACCAACTCCTAGAAACCCTGGCTCTAGGCTAGGTGTCAGACTTATCCCAGCATCAGGCCAGCCCCTGGAATCCCAGGCTCTAGGCCCGACTTAGATCCAGATTAGTCCTTGTGAATTTGCTTCTAGACAGCCTCTAGGGATATAAGCACTGAGCCTATCCTTGTAGCCCAGGGCTCCAGGCTTTTCCTACTGGATTCATTCATCAGGTTCAGCTCAATGGTATCCATGACACTAGGTTGGCCTCATAGACTCAGGTTTACTCCAGAAGACACAAACTCCAGGCCCAAACCTGTGAACTCTAGCATCCAGCCCACTTACCTGGTGATCTTCATAGTAAACCAGCCTGTCTGAGGAATTTGGCAGCAAATTCATCCACCAAGCATGTCAGATAGTCTGTCCAGAGTGTAAGGTGAGAAAATTTCTATAGAGTTTTCTCTGACAGAGCCAGTCTAAAAAGATTATTGCAATCATAAAAGTAAATGCCAAGTTTTTCAAATGTGTAGACACCCATGCTTTGCAGCAAAGATCCTGAATAATCAGGGAAGATTGATGCCATTAAAGGAACAGAGAGAGGTACCAATAACTGACCCTAAAGAAATGAAGACATATGAACTTGAAAAGGAATTCAAATAACTTATGTTAACAATGAATTTATTATAGCACTGAAAATTAATAATAAACATTAAAAATCTTCCAGTTCTAATTTCTATTTCATTAAATATCAGTGAATAATTATATCAAAAAATGAAAATCTCTTCATGTTCCTGAAGAGTCTATAAAGAATAAAGGGGTCCTAAGACTCAAACGTTTAAGAATATCTATTTTCAGTTATGACAGAGCTCTATGTACAGATTCTTTTGGGTGATTCTTTAAGCTCCTGGATCTTAGCTAGCTCCTTTCATGCTTGTGTATAAATGAGAGACCTCAAGCTTGTTTGAGCCATGTGAAGAGTGAGAACTTTTCCCACTGCATCTGACTCATACTCTTTGTAATATATTGTTCTAAAAGTGTTCTAGTTTGCTTTTCAATTTCTATGACAAAACACTCTGATCAATACTATCTTGGGGAGGAATGGGTTTGTTTGGCTTACATCTCCTGGGTCACAGTTCATCACTGTGGGAGCCCAAGGTAGGAACTCAGGGCAGGAACCTGGAAGCAGGAGGCACAGGCCATGGAGGAATGTTGCTTACTGGCTTGGTCACCTGCTCTGTGCTCAATCTGCTTTCTTATACAATACACAATACCTATCCAGAGGTGGCACCACCCACAGTGGGCTGAGCCCTCCCACATCATTCAACAATCAAGAAAATGCCCCAAAGACATGGTCACAGGCCAGTCCAATGGAGGGAATTCCCCATTTGAGGCTCCCTCAACCCAGGTGTGTCAAATTGACAGCTAAAGCTATCCAACACAAAAAGTATATTGATCTAAGAGATAAAATTAGAATTTTTCTTTCCCTCCAACTTATGGCAGCCATAGAAGGAACTGCACATTACTGCAGAAACCTGCATTAGTGAGGTCAAAGAGTGCCTCTTAGAAGTGCTAACAGGTAACATCTGGGATGAAATATAGACACAGTTCTAAGAACAGAAAAAGTCAAGTGCAAGAGACCTAAGACAGAACTTTCAAAAACAAAAAGAAGCCCAACATATCTGTGGCACAGTGAATGGGCATGTATGATAGACATTGTCTCTGGGTGTAGAGAAATGCTGTCCTCTCTTTCGCGGGGAGGGTATAGAGAATGAAACAGAGGTGGAAGGGGTTGTTCTTAGCTCTTATCTAAGTTCCCTTTCATAAAACTATGAGAGCAGGTACTCAGCTGAGGGTATCTGACAGGAAAAACAACAATCATCTTAGTGAGCTTATAGGAAAACCACATCCCAAAGTTGAGCTTGCATAGCTTGACGCTTTCCCAGATATGATCTAAATTGGTAAGCACTGACTTTTTTCTCTTTACTTTTTAGACAAAATCAGTTTTCATGCAGTTATTATTTTGAGCATATCAAGTAAGTTGTATTTACGAACCTCAGGATTCCAATACTATGAAATTTTCAACAAGTAAGCCATTCTTCTATATTTGTTACAGGAGGTTTTAACTTGTTTCTGTTTTGTTCTCTTAATGTCAGTGTGTTTGATCTCATTATTATGGTAATATTTTTCATGGCAACAATGAAGGCATGAACTTCAACAAGAATAAGGGCGTCATTTGGAATGATGGGTGAATACTTAAATTTGAAAATTTAATCATGCATGTAAAAAAGTCCCTAGAAAACAGGAACCAAATTTCACTTTAGTAGGCTTAACACAGTAGATAAAATTCTTGTTTGTTCTTTTTTGTTGTTTTGGTTTTTTTTTTTTTTTTTTTTTTGAGACAAGGTCTCATGTAGCTTGACTAACCTCAGACATTTTAGATAGCCCACAGCCCACACTGGCTTTGAACATCTGCCTTCACCTCCAAAGTGCTGGAATTACAGGCATGCACTATCACACAAAGCTTATAATTTGTTTATTGATGCTCTTTAATGACATCATAGCTGTTTAATTGTGTACTCTTAGGTAAGTATATATTCCCCCCATCCCCACCCCAATCCTGAGTATCATTGCTTTTTTCTTAATTTCTTTCTTTTTGAAGATTTATTTTTATTCATGTATATTATATGTCTAGGCAAGTGTATGTCATGTGTTTATACCCCTAGAGGCCAGAAGAGGGCATCAGATCCTCTGGAACTGGAGTTATGTTGGCTGTGAGTTGCCCAACATGAATGTTGGGAACCATACTTGGTCCTCTGGAAGATCAGGAAGTGATCTAAACTGCCGAGTGATCATTCCAGCCTGCTTCTCTCTTATTTTTTCTTTTTTGTAATCATGTTTGAAATTTTGAAGAGTTTTATCATTTCCTTGTTTAAAATATCATGAGTGATTCTCCACTTTCTAATATGAAGCCTAAATTTTAATTTGAGCTTAATTAAACCCCTTCATCACTTGTCTTAGGGTTACCAGGCAGCTTAAGCTTTTAGCAGCTACCATAAAGACCCGTAGACTGCCAACTTCACAAAGGACAACAGGATGTAGAAGCCAGTGTCTTCATCACATATTATAACTGGTGTCACAGAACATTCATGATTATCTTCTCTCCACTGGTACTCAACTGCAACACCATAACCTTGATTAAACTCAGCTCATTTCTCACTCTGAACCTACATCTAAGAACTGAGCATGAGTATAAAAAAAACAAGCCACTGTGCTTTCTCTCTTTGAAATTGTAAACGCAGATCCCAAATGGGCACCCAACACAGACTCCAGTACTATCAACATCTCTCCTGTGCTCACCTTGCCAGTCACTGTCACGACTTTTCCTGTTCACATCCTCAGTGAAGGACCTGTTCTCACAGTCTTCTTAAAAAAAAAAAAAAGAGGACTCTGATAGCTTAATTCTTTTCCCACCTTTTTAGATAAGAACTAAGAACAATTCCTTCCACCCTCTGTCTCATTATCTATACTCTCCCTGAAAATAGAAGACAGCATTTCTCCACACTAGACCATGTTTATCACACATCCCCATTCACTGGACCACAGATATGCTGAACTTCTTTTTGTCTTTTGAAATTTTTGCCTTAGGCCTCTCCCACTTGACCATTTCTTTTTTGAAACTGTATTTATTTACATTCAACACAGATGTTACCTGTTAACACTTCAAAGAGGCTCTCCTTGACCACCCTAGTGCAGACTTCTGTATTAATCTGTTATTTCTGTTATGGCTGCCATAATAAAGTACCCTGGACTGGGAATCTAGAAAACAGGATATATTATTTCTCATTCCTGGAAGCTAGAAATTTGAAATCAAAGCATTAGTAAGTTAGGCTCCTTCAGAAGTCTATTTTTTTTGACTCCTTGTGTTTTCACCTTTGCCCTCTGTGTCTTTGTCCAAATTTCTTCTTTTTTATTTAAAATTTTTTTATTATTTTTATTTTATGTGTATGGGTGTATTACCTGCATGTAAGTGCACTCGTGCCATGCAATGCCCAGGGAGGTCAAAAGAGGGCATCAGATCTCCTGGAACTGGAGTTATGGATGATTATTAGCTGTCATGTGGGTACTTGGAATCAAACCTAGGTCCTTTGCAAAACTAGCCAGTACTCTTAATCACTGAGTCATTTCTCCAGCCCCCAAATTTCTTCTTAGAAAGACATTAGTTATGTTGGACTGGAGTTTGCTGTAACAGACTTATTTTTTAACTTCTTTAAAGATCCTATATTGTTTACCTAATTAATTACTTCTTTAAAGATTTGATATTCAAATATAGCCACATTCTGAAGTTCTGGGGTTTAGGACTTTAATATTTGAGGTTATCTGGGGAGATACAACTTAGCCTTAAACACTTTCGTCCAGTAACGATTTCCTTTAGTGGTTATCACTTCTCCCTTAGTGTTTATCACAATTTAAATTTCTATTATTTCTCTATTTGTTTATGTATCTGTCTTCCTCGATGACATGCAAACCCTGTGAATGGAGAGCCTTGATCTACCAGTTTCCTCATGTTTAGAACTATGTCTAGCAAAATTAATTGTTCAATGAATGTTTATGGAATAACTGAAAAGGTACAGAAAAGGGGGTTAAGATTAACGGTATTTTCTGATGAAGTCTTATCACTGCTACATTCTTTTGTCAGTTCTATGTTTAATGCCCTTAAGTTCCCAGAACACAAGCCTTAAACCAGTCATGTTTCTTTCTGAAAGTCTGTTGAACTTTTGTGCTGTGGACTGATTTCTTCATCTCTGAATCTCCCATAGAAGGTATTGGTTCAATCTGGTTTTCATGTCACATCATTGCCCTTTCTTTCTACTGTCCCTCAGTTGCTTTATGTTTTCACATGTATGCCCCCCAGGGACATGCTGAGGCAGTCAAGGGTGTCAACTGCTGCTTGTTTACTTTGTTTCTGGGCATATTATAGAGTCTTGGGTCAACAATGAACTTGAGAGCAGTAAGCTTGGCTACAATTTCTGTTCCTCATGTAGCAGCAGAACAAGGACCACAGGACAAGGGTGATTTGTAGAGCCGCTGACTCAAAAACCCCAAAGCTCCCTGTACATTTCTGACATATTCCTTTTTTCTTCTACATTTGTTCACGGATATTTAAAATTCATTTTATGACAACTTCCTGAGAAACTGTTGCTAACAAATAGAGTGTTTTAAATGCAAATATCTCTATGAAGAGTTAAAGCAGTGGTTTCGTTCATAGTCATGTTTTCTGACTGATGGCTTGTCTAAGAAAGCAGACTTACTGGAGGAGGAGGGAGTTGGATAGCTGAGGCAGAAAACTTACTGAAAAAGCAAACTGAGGTCCTGCTTTACATGTTAGCCATCAGCCCTGACCTGGCCTGGCCTGGCATGCTGCAGACTGAGATGGGTTTTCCTGGCTTGGAACTGGGCCTGGCCTGACTCGGCTTTGGGTACCATGCCATAGTTCAATCTTTCCAAGAACAGGAGTAATATGCTCTAGGAAAATTATTTCTTTGTGTCTGAGAACCTCACATGTGAAATGGGGTTACTCCCAGGTTTAGTGTTAGCATTAAGTGAGCGTCACAAATATTCACTGCTGCTGGAGGGCTCTTTCTTAGTCAAATCCATCCTCACTGTATCTAGAATATATCTATTCTCTTAGGAGTGGAGTAGGCATTGGTGGATTGGACTGATTTATACGTAAGGGGTTACTGTTCCTTTACTGTGTGCTTTCTTATTAAAGGGAGTAGTTCTCAAAATTTTGAAGCAGAGGAATTTTTTAATTTTGCCTTCCAGGATGTTGCAAGTTACCAAGATGTAAATGAGGGGTGGTGGTGGTGGTGGGAATATTAAAATGTCTCCATGTAAGTTGCTGTGAGCACTGGGGGAAATGATACTGCTCCTATATCACAGTGAAGGTGCTTATTTTGGTCAGTACTGGGAACTTCATCAGGCCGTGGACAAGAAGATAATCCTAAAAGAGTTTTGAGTAGACTAGAGTCTGGTGAACTGACTTGGATGAATGTCCCACAGATAAACTCCAAGCCAAGTTCCCTTTTAATGACTTTATACTGCCTTTCCCACACATTGTAGAAATGGGTTGAATTGCAAAAGTGCCAAACCCAAAGAATGTTGTAGTAATCCATGTGGAACCTCTCAGAAGCAGATTTGACTTCTAATGTAGGATAGGAATGACCTTATAAATAGTTGGGAAATACAATGTTTATATTACATCAATATTTTCATAGACCTCACCTTCTTTGAGGCCAATTTTATGCTCTAGAGACATGTACCACTTCCTGCCAGCTACTAAAACAGCTTTGAAGTGATGGTTATAATGAGTCATGGTCATGTAACATTCTTTTGAGACCCATATCAGTATATCTGTTATTGTATCACTGCCCAAACACCCACAGCATCCTGGGAGGTAAAACCGGATTAATGTTCAAGAATGCAGTTCTGCCGCGTCTCTTTTATTCAAACCAAGCCTTTAAAACGATCACTGTTAGGGGTTCATCTTTGTTTCTAATAAGGGATACCATAAAGATGTGTGATGAGCTTGAAACTATTTTATTTGGAAGCCACACCTAACAGACAACAAGAAAACATGAATCACAGGACCCACTTACAAGTGGAAGGAGTTGGCATTTCATAGCACAACATTCAATGAGAACCAAAAGATGACCTACAAAATGTCCATTAGTTATTCCAGTGGAAAGCTGAGTGCTCTAGAGCTGATGAGATGGTTACTTAGGTCCAATACAAGGGCCAGATTCACGTATCTTAGCCATAGGGCTCATCTGTGAATCGTGGTCAGTGATCAGTTCTTCTGTATGACCTCTTTAACTTATTTGTGAATAGCATAAAGTAGAAACCATATCTATAGGTCATATGGGAGGAGCAGTGGTTGCCCTTGCAGAGGACCTGGGTTCGATTCCCAGCACCACATGGCAGCTAACAACTGTCCATAACTCCAGTTCCAGGGGGATCTAATGCCCTATTCTGACCTCCATGGGAATTGCATGATATGAGTATGCACCTACATATGAATAGGCATAATACTCATACACATAAAAATTAAAAATAATAAATAAAATTTCAAAAGTAAATGTATGTACATATAATACTAACCAGAGAAGAGGAAAAGAAATTGTGAGGGAATTGGGGGAGTATGAGAGAAGTTGGAGGGGGACTGGGCAGGGTGGAAATAATAAATAAT
>NW_008329134.1:3244462-3270430 GCF_000622305.1 Nannospalax galili
TTTTTTTTTTTTTTTTACAGAATAGTGGGTGCTCCCTCCACCCCCATTTTTTATGGCTGTGCTGGAAAGTCCACACTGAAATATTGCTCCTGTGACTTCCCAACAGTCACACCAAATGGCTAAAGAGGTGCCTCCTGGTGTTCTCAGCTTATATATCCTTAGCCCCTCCCCACAAGCAGGTGTGGTTGACTGATTATGTGGGAGGGGTAACTGACTCTCCCATTGATTCCTTGATGAGTGTGTGAAGGAGATGTGACTATAGATTGCCAGCATAGTGGTCAAAGAACACTTCCAGTTAACACTCCACCCCTTCCTCTGGCTCTTACATTCTTTCCGCCAAGCTGTTCTGCAAAAGTCCCGGAGCCTTGGAGGGGGTGATAGGTGTGGGATGATCTTCCTCCCATTGTGGCAAGGCACTGAACTTTCAGGTCTCTGCATCATCTGTTTTCCATGGGTTCTTGGCCAGTTTCAGTGGGATTCCATCTACTATAAAAACATAAAGAGCAAGAAGCAACAACTTCTAAACAGTGACTGCTGTAATAATCTATGGGGGTAAACACAAATGCTTGGATGGTGCTTTAGCAGCTGCATCACATCCATCTAATGAAACAATTGCAGTGGCTTCCCCAGTGGGGCCTATATCTTCACCTGTCACAGGGGGTTGGCCTGGTCTACAGTACCAGATGTGTGTTCCACCTCTAGGAGCAGGCATTATATCTAATCAAAAATTTGTTGATTGTACATACACTAGATGCTCTACTATTGCACCAGCAGAACATCTTGTCTGGTATGTTGATAGTGCAATGTTCAGGGTCCGTCACTGGGCTAGTTTGCTTTCTGGCACTATGAAAGCACAATGAAAGAAGCAGGGAGTTGCCAGCTTAGTCTAAGCTTTGTTTCTCCCTCTCCTGTACTCACATCATGAGGTGTCTTCAGTAACAGGGTTTTACTGTCCACTTCTGGTGTACAACCAACAGTACTGGCAATAGCCTTTTTTGTTTGGGGACCTCTAGGACCCCCTCTGGTCAACAGCTCATGGTGGTGGGCAACCCACCTCTGGCACTGGGATTTAATAACAGTATGGCTTCTGGGGGTTCCTTCTGTGCTTAAGGCTTTTTTAAAAATGTGTATTGGGAGAATCCCCCCACCTTTATTCCCATAGTTCTTTGTATAGCCCTCTTTCCCCCCTTCCCTTTTAACTATGCCCTTTTTCCATATTCCTCCCTTAGTAACACCTTTCTCCAACTTGTCTTTCTTGGGTTCCTTCTTTCACTTTACCTTCCTGTTTCACTTCCATATTTGTAGTCCCTGCAGTTACATCAGGATATGCACTCACTTATAATGATTTGGTGTAGGATCTACAAATGATGGACAACATATCTCCGAGAAAGTAATTTTCAATTTCAGATTTGAAAGAGGAGTGGAATTAGCCAGGGGTGAAACAGAGACTGATGAGCTCTCTAGGAGAAATGAAAAGACGATGGTAGATCCTGAGGTAGATGCGTGTGCGCCTGTGTATAGCCTCCCCTGGAATTCATGCTTCTCACAGTTGATGGCTGGGTTCCAAGATGGAACTTTTTAAAGAGCAGAACCAGTAAGGGCAAGGTTCACAGTATCTCTTACACTGTATTATTATATGGACCAAACCAGTCACAGGACCAGGCCAGAGACTAGGGGAGGGAAAATAAACTCTAAATGATGTTTTGTTTGGAGTTATGGTCTGCTTGTATACAAGAACCATTGAAATTGTTTAGAGTCATCTTTGGAAAATAATAATCATCATTAGCCATCAGAGCAAAAGGACTTAAATTCAAATTACAGCTCAGAAAAAAGTAAGAATAAGAAGAAAGCATGTATGGATACCACTGTAAGAAAAACTTGGGTAGAGTTGGGGGACAAGACTTAAAAGGGAAGAAGAGGAGGGAAGGGAAAGAACTTTTATGTAAACTTAGTTTGACTGTTTTAGGGGATAATCTTATAAAATAGAGTTTGCAGATAATAATAATAGAGACAGCTAGCAAATGAAACAGGTTTCTGAGAGACAAGAGGGGAAGGAATCCGGAATATAAATTGGTGGACTGAGTTTTGATGGGAGGAGCTTTTGCATGGTATCAGAAAGAGAAGCCTATGAGTAGACCCAACCTTCCCATGTCTGTTTGGATTCTGTGTGAACAAGCCTCAATGAGTGAAGGAATCTCTGCATTATAACTGTGTAAGTAGAATGAAGAAGTGTGAGGGTTTGGAGGGAGAACATGATGCCTCAAACAGGATAAGGAAGAATTTTTATTAGTCTTAGAGTTATCATAGATGTATCTGAACCTAAGTTCAAGAAAGATTTTTAGTTTAATTAGTATATTGCTACCACAACAGGCTGATTACAGTATTCGTTCTCATGTTGGCCCCTGAACAGGAAGCTGCAAACAGAAAGTGGTATTTTATTGTATAGTCTCCATTCTCTTTTATTGGTCTTCCCTCCAAGGTAAGCTGAGCTGTGCAAGACAGGGAAAGTTCCGTCCAGAAGCAGAAAGACCCCTGTGCTGGGGATATGTGTGCTCTCTAGGTCCCTCCTTCCTCACTGCAGACTAGCTGACTGCTCCAGGTCAGTGCTCTGTCCTCAGCCCTGCTGGAAGCTTATCCCAGAAACAGATTTGAACAAATACTCAAAATGTCTTTTTTTTTGGCCTGCTATTTCTTAGGTAAAACCCTGTGTGATTTATTCTTTCTGAAATTTTTGCTCTTAGAATTTTTTTTTTTAGAAGAATCTTGTTTAACTTGTTGGATAATTAAAATGTTAAACCATCATTTTTATATTCAGTTTCAGAATCTCAAATGTATATTTAGTGCTGCATTTCAGGACAAGTCAGAGTTTAAGATCATAGATTTTTCAAGTCCTATTTCTCTAATCAGCTTTTTCTTAAATATATGAAAGGAGATGATTTTGGCAACTACCTTCTAAAGCTAGTCTGAGTCAAATGAGTAAATGCCTGTGAAGTACTTAGAATAGTGCTGGGCATTGATGACTAACTCCAATGGTCTTAATTGTGTCCTTCAGTTTGTGTGTCTGAAGTGCAAATACAGCATTTTCCAGGTTTCTGGGTTTACATTTTTAAAGATTTATTATTTTTGTGTGTGTGTGTTTTGCCTGCATGTATGTTTAGTGCACCATGTGTACAATGCCCACAGAAGCCAGAAGAGGGTGTTGAATCTCCTGGAACTGGAGTTACAAATGGTTGTTAGCTGTTGAGTGGGGTGCTGGGAATTGACCCCGGGTCTTCTGGAAGAACAGTAAGTGTTTTTAGCAACTGAGCCATCTCTCCAGCCCCTGGGTTCTAACTTAATCCTAACGAACCTTTTTACTTTTGAGTCAGAAAGTCAATATTAATTTAACATTTGCGACAGTCTTTTCTTTCTTCTCCTTCTCTCCCCTGCCTGGTATGACTAGATTAGTGAAACAATGGGTTTACTGAGTAAGTGTAATCTGATAAAATTTCTTGGCATATGGGGACATAGAATCTTCTACAGATATGTGCAAAAAATAATTCTTTCCATTAAGCATGAGAAAAATGGATATATATATATATATATATATATACTTTTGGGCACACAATAACTTTACTGTGATATAAACATTGTTGTAAAGTAATCATTTCCTTATCTAGTTGATGAGCATTTTTCTAGAATGTTGTAGAGAGAATTGATACTTTAGAGAATTGTAATAGATGAACTATATTTCCCTACCATTTCTTGGTAGCTGTGCTTTCATGATCTTATTTTCAAAGCCACAAGCCTGGTGTTCTCTATCCATATTGTAGTGGCCTCATCTGAGAAGTGTTAGGAGTCTCATTTTGATTTCAAAGGAAGGAGAGGGGCTAGGATGTCCCAACTAATCAGACATTTCCTTCTGAATCAATCCCCTTAAGGTCAAGAACAACTGTTGCTTTAAGAATTGTCTCTTGAGTTGGGAATAGTGGTATATGTCTATAATCCCTGCACTTAGGGGGCAGAGACAGGGGGGTAACCATAAATTCAAGACCAGCCTTGTTTGCATGTAGAGTGAGCTCCAGGCCAGCCAGGGCCACATAGCAAGACCTTGTCTCACAAAAAAAAAAAAACAAAGAAATGAAATGAAAAGATGGCTTGTGGTACATATTTATTTGTAAATCTATTATAATATGAGTTGCCAAATTCTGGTTGATAATGGAATAGTTGAGGTGTATTGTTGCTTGCCGTCAGCTATAGGGACTTTTCCCCCTTTCATTTTGTACCTACTATGGCTTAGAAAACAAATATGCCAGAGAGGCTTTTCTTTATTTGAAGCATCAGGAATTCACTGGTTGTAACCCAAGGCTTTAAGTAAGGCTAGGGTCTCTCCATCAGATCTGATGCTTCATTTATACTGTTAAGACTATGTTGGCACATGCTCAAAGTCATGGGTATAGAAAGGTGGTCATGTAGGGTGTCAGATGTGGGTGTCCGGGACAGTATAGAAAGGTGGTTATGTAGGGTGTCAGGTGTGGGTGTCCATGGTAGTATAGAAAGGTGGTTATGTAGGGTGTCAGGTGTGGCTGTCCATGGCAGTATAGAAAGGTGGTTATGTAAGGTGTCAGGTGTGGGTGTCTGTGGCAGTATAGAAAGGTGGTTATGTAGGGTGTCAGGTGTGGGTGTCCATGGTGGCAGTATAGAAAGGTGGTTATGTAGGGTGTCAGGTGTGGGTGTCTGTGGCAGTATAGAAAGGTGGTTATGTAGGGTGTCAGGTGTGGGTGTCTGTGGCAGTATAGAAAGGTGGTTATGTAGGGTGTCAGGTGTGGGTGTCTGTGGCAGTATAGAAAGGTGGTTATGTAGGGTGTCAGGTGTGGGTGTCTGTGGCAGTATAGAAAGGTGGTTATGTAGGGTGTCAGGTGTGGGTGTCTGTGGCAGTATAGAAAGGTGGTTATGTAGGGTGTCAGGTGTGGGTGTCTGTGGCAGTATAGAAAGGTGGTTATGTAGGGTGTCAGGTGTGGGTGTCTGTGGCAGTATAGAAAGGTGGTTATGTAGGGTGTCAGGTGTGGGTGTCTGTGGCAGTATAGAAAGGTGGTTATGTAGGGTCTCAGGTGTGGCTGGCTGTCCATGGCAGTATAGAAAGGTGATTATGTAGGGTGTCAGGTGTGGGTGTCTGTGGCAGTATAGAAAGGTGGTTATGTAGGGTGTCAGGTGTGGGTGTCTGTGGCAGTATAGAAAGGTGGTTATGTAGGGTGTCAGGTGTGGGTGTCTGTGGCAGTATAGAAAGGTGGTTATGTAGGGTGTCAGGTGTGGGTGTCTGTGGCAGTATAGAAAGGTGGTTATGTAGGGTGTCAGGTGTGGGTGTCTGTGGCAGTATAGAAAGGTGGTTATGTAGGGTGTCAGGTGTGGGTGTCTGTGGCAGTATAGAAAGGTGGTTATGTAGGGTGTCAGGTGTGGGTGTCTGTGGCAGTATAGAAAGGTGGTTATGTAGGGTGTCAGGTGTGGGTGTCTGTGGCAGTATAGAAAGGTGGTTATGTAGGGTGTCAGGTGTGGGTGTCTGTGGCAGTATAGAAAGGTGGTTATGTAGGGTGTCAGGTGTGGGTGTCTGTGGCAGTATAGAAAGGTGGTTATGTAGGGTCTCAGGTGTGGCTGGCTGTCCATGGCAGTATAGAAAGGTGATTATGTAGGGTGTCAGGTGTGGGTGTCTGTGGCAGTATAGAAAGGTGGTTATGTAGGGTGTCAGGTGTGGGTGTCTGTGGCAGTATAGAAAGGTGGTTATGTAGGGTGTCAGGTGTGGGTGTCTGTGGCAGTATAGAAAGGTGGTTATGTAGGGTGTCAGGTGTGGGTGTCTGTGGCAGTATAGAAAGGTGGTTATGTAGGGTGTCAGGTGTGGGTGTCTGTGGCAGTATAGAAAGGTGGTTATGTAGGGTGTCAGGTGTGGGTGTCTGTGGCAGTATAGAAAGGTGGTTATGTAGGGTGTCAGGTGTGGGTGTCTGTGGCAGTATAGAAAGGTGGTTATGTAGGGTGTCAGGTGTGGGTGTCTGTGGCAGTATAGAAAGGTGGTTATGTAGGGTGTCAGGTGTGGGTGTCTGTGGCAGTATAGAAAGGTGGTTATGTAGGGTGTCAGGTGTGGGTGTCTGTGGCAGTATAGAAAGGTGGTTATGTAGGGTCTCAGGTGTGGCTGGCTGTCCATGGCAGTATAGAAAGGTGATTATGTAGGGTCTCAGGTGTGGGTGTCTGTGGCAGTATAGAAAGGTGGTTATGTGAGGTGTCAGGTGTTGGTGCCTGTGGCAGTATAGAAAGGTGGTTATGTGAGGTGTCAGGTGTGGGTGCCTGTGGCAGTATAGAAAGGTGGTTATGTGAGGTGTCATGTGGGGGTGTCTGTGGCTACTAGAAAGGTGGTTATGTAGAGTGTCAGATGTGGGTGTCCGTGGCAGTATAGAAAGGTGGTTATGTAGGGTATCTGGTGTGGCTGTCCATGGCAGTATAGAAAGGTGGTTATGTAGGGTGTCAGGTGTGGATGTCCGTGGCAGTATAGAAAGGTGGTTATGTAGGGTGTCTGGTGTGGCTGTCCATGGCAGTATAGAAAGGTGGTTATGTAAGGTGTCAGGTGTGGGGGTCCATGGCAGTATAGAAAGATGATTATGTAGGGTCTCGTGTCCGGGACAGTATAGAAAGGTGGTTATCTAGTGTGTCAGATGTGGGTGTCTGTGGCAGTATAGAAAAGTGGTTATGTAGGGTCTCAGGTGTGGCTGGCTGTCCATGGCAGTATAGAAAGATGATTATGTAGGGTCTCGTGTCCGGGACAGTATAGAAAGGTGGTTATCTAGTGTGTCAGATGTGGGTGTCTGTGGCAGTATAGAAAAGTGGTTATGTAGGGTCTCAGGTGTGGCTGGCTGTCCATGGCAGTATAGAAAGATGATTATGTAGGGTCTCGTGTCCGGGACAGTATAGAAAGGTGGTTATCTAGTGTGTCAGATGTGGGTGTCTGTGGCAGTATAGAAAAGTGGTTATGTAGGGTCTCAGGTGTGGCTGGCTGTCCATGGCAGTATAGAAAGATGATTATGTAGGGTCTCGTGTCCGGGACAGTATAGAAAGGTGGTTATCTAGTGTGTCAGATGTGGGTGTCTGTGGCAGTATAGAAAAGTGGTTATGTAGGGTCTCAGGTGTGGCTGGCTGTCCATGGCAGTATAGAAAGATGATTATGTAGGGTCTCGTGTCCGGGACAGTATAGAAAGGTGGTTATCTAGTGTGTCAGATGTGGGTGTCTGTGGCAGTATAGAAAAGTGGTTATGTAGGGTCTCAGGTGTGGCTGGCTGTCCATGGCAGTATAGAAAGATGATTATGTAGGGTCTCGTGTCCGGGACAGTATAGAAAGGTGGTTATCTAGTGTGTCAGATGTGGGTGTCTGTGGCAGTATAGAAAAGTGGTTATGTAGGGTCTCAGGTGTGGCTGGCTGTCCATGGCAGTATAGAAAGATGATTATGTAGGGTCTCGTGTCCGGGACAGTATAGAAAGGTGGTTATGTAGAGTGTCAGGTGTGGGTGTCTGTGGCAGTATAGAAAGGTGGTTATGTAGAGTGTCAGGTGTGGGTGTCTGTGGCAGCTCTCCTTTCACTTGAAATTTGCTATAATGAAACCAAGTTCTTTTTAAAATTATTTTTATATGTTACATTTTCCAATTTCCCTTTGAAAGTTTGAAGATACTGTAGGTTTATAAAGATCCCGCTTGTGTATTGTCATATATTTGAAATTGTTTGATGTGTGGATACCTTGTTCTGCCACACAGGAAGAAGCTACCTCACTTGGGTATGCACAGTGTTCTGACAAACATCACAGACATACTAGAGAACAGAGGAGAATATTTGCCAGAGTTCAACTTGATGCATGCCACTGATACCTTGTTTCTAGTTTTTTTATTTCTCTTTGACAATAATAAACTAGCTAGAAGAGATCAGCAGAAATATGTTGAATTTGTATTTCTTTTAAGATTTCTTTTACTAGAGATCTTTAATATGGATGACCTTGTATTGTTCTGTAATTTCTTGACTTTGAATAAGAAGCACGCCCATGTCCATGGAAGGCGCTGAACTTTCTTAACTTTCTTAGCTTAATTTGGTTTGAGTATGAAATGTCCTTGACAGGCTCATGTTTTGAATGTTTGATCTCAGCTGTTGGTGCCATTTTGGGAAGTTCTGGAAACTGAGAAGTAGGGTCTAGCTGGTGGGTAGGTCAGCAGGGGAAGGCCTTTGAAGGTTTTGTCTGTGTTCCAGTTTCTGCCTCTACTTTATGCTTCCCGGTCTGTGACATGGACAGTTGTCTTCCACTGCCATGACACTCTGCTTAAGCACATGAGGCCAATCAACCCAGCACTAAACCCACTCAAATCATGAGCCAAAATAAATACTTCCTCCCTTCAATTGATTCTTTCAGATATTTTGTCAAAGCACTATGAAAAGTAACTAACACAAGCCCCTCTTTAATATCTTTAGCATTCCTCCAGTATCTGGATAAATGTAAAAGTAATGTCTTGAGGTATATTTTTTTATTGACTAAGAAACAGGATTTGGTTTCCACTGATACGCTAAATGTGGACATCTAGGATCTCTTTCTTCAAACTATTCTCTAGTAATTATTAATACGGAACAAGGCTTCACACTTTCTCCCTGTGGAGAGTTAGTGTGTCCAGTGAGAAGAAGGGTAAAAACCAAGGTCCAGGAGTGGGGTAGCAGCTCGCATCTCTAGTGCCTTGTGCATTGTTTCGTTGGTGTGTGGTGATCACTCCATGGAGATTTGCTGATGAGTGGATGAATGTTTGAAAGATAAGTGAATCAGGACAGTCAAGTTGGGCTAGTTCCAAATCTTTTTTCTTTCTTCTTGTGAAAGCTGAATTAAACCCAGCTGCTATTCAGACTACCAAATCCATTTAATTAAGCTCTTTTCTATTTCTTCCATTTCTATTTATTTTCCCCATGAGTGCTGAAGAAATACACACGTCACCAAATATTTATTCTCTAAAAGAGTTAGCCATTTGTACTTGACATTGTTGTAGTTGTTAACTTCTGCATCTTACTTTTCCTGCTGCAGTTTCACTCTGCATAGCACTTGCTGTGTTATCCCAGTGACTGAAGCACAGTGAGATTTCCTAGTTGCATCCTCTTATTTTGACCTTTCCACATGTCTCTGCTACATAGTTTTCCTAATACTAATTTTATTATCTAAGCTGACTGTATCATCAAGGATATAAATGTAGCTTTGAAATATTTCAAAAATAGGGATGCGCAGTTCAACTATTCTGAGGGAAATTTGCCAAACCAGTCAGGTTCACTGACCTAGTATGACACTTGAGGAATCTTGTGCGAACATGCTTGTGGTATTGTAGACTTACACAGCATGACTCAGCAACAGTGTGAGAAACATCTCTTCCGGGTCCCACAAAGTCATCAGAGAACTGAGGTAGACCAGAACATCTGGATCAGGGTGCCCTCTCCATCAGCTCATACAAATTTTCTACAGCCTGAAGCCAGCATAACTTAACAGGAAAACACAACAGCATTGGAGTCACTTTCAAGGTAAAAATCAAGTTAAACATGGTGGTGCATGTCTGTAATCTTTTAACATTCAAGTCATAAAGGCAGGAGACTCAGTTGTTCAAACCCAGTCTAAGTTATCTCATGAATTTGAGGCTAGCCTGGGCTACGTAAGAACTCCCTACTTCCCCCATAACCACCAGTATGCTCTACAATGTTATTCATTTTATCTTCCAATTTTTGTTCATAAAACACTATTTAAAAAATAGTGACTTTCATTTTTAGTAAACTTCTTTTGTGCCATGCTTGTTTACACAGACTTGTGGCCCACCCTGGTCTCCAGTAGACACTGGATGAAGGCGAGCAATTTGCATTTCCAAGCAATGTTGGTGGTGATAATGTTTTTTTCTTGACCTTTATTTGTATTGTCACGCTTACTTTTATTTATTTTTTGTTTGTTTTCATGCTTTTTAAGACTGGGTCTCATATAGCCCAGGCTGATCTCGATCTTACTATACAGCCCAGGGTTGTTGCAAGAATCTCTCTTTGGGCTCCCTGAGCTAACCTTGATCCTTACGATAGTGTAGAAGGCAGAGCTGACCACAGAATAACGTAGGACACTGTCTGTGGTGGTAGTGGGAAACCAGAGGCAGTGTTACAGAGGAACAGCCTCATGGAGTGAGAGCCTGAGGCCAGCGTGGAAGAAAGCCTTCTCATGTGGAGAGTGTGAACAGCAGCCAGTGACCAATGGTCATTGATCTGACTCACGTTTATAAAGCCTCTGGAATAGACAATTTTGCAGGGGGTGTTTTCTTATTTAGGTATTTGACAGGCCTATTTGATAAGGGAAGGACAGTGGTATATTTTTGTTCTTCACCAGAAAGCCTCCTTGTATTAGACCCTTTTCTCATTGCTGGACAAAATATCTGAAAAATTGACTCAAGGAAGGAAGGGCTTAATTTGATTCTGATTTGAGGGCAGAGTACATCATAGTGGGAAGGCATGGCGGCGGGAGTGTGAAGCAACTGGCCACATTACATCCACGGTCAGGAAGCAGAGAAAGACGATGGCTGATGCTCTGCCCACTTTCTCCTTTTTATTCAGTCCAGGACTCCTGCCCCATGAAACGATGCTGCTCACATTCAAAGCGGGTTTTCAGCTAAAGCTCTCTGAGAATGCTCTCACAAACATGCCCAGAGGTGTGTCTCCTAGGTTCTGGATTTTGTCAAGTTGACAGTCTATATCATTACAGTAATCACACTCCTGCTAGATAGGAATCTTGTAATTTTCATAGCAGTTCAAAAAATCATGTCTTCACTCATGCCAGATATACAACTCAGAGCCCATTTTTTTAGATCAATAATCATATAAACAAAGCAGATTAAAGAAGTTAAGTTAAAAATTAAAAAAGAAGAAAATGAAAAACATAAAATATTTAGGGGGCTAGAGAGATTGCTCGGTGGTTAAGAGCATTTGCTGCTCTTGCAGAGGACCCAAGCTCAGTTCCCAGCACCCAGGATGGGCAATTTACAACCACCAGTAACTCCAGATCCCATGGGATCTGATACCTTTGATCTCCAAAGGCACATATACTGGTGCGCACATACCCACCCCTACAGTCCTACATGTACACACAAATATACATGATTAAAAATCTTTAAACAATATATAAACAACTTGGAGGAAACAGCTTTTCCTTAATGGGCCTCGACAAAGTCCCACTCTATCTTCCTCCCTTTCCTATGGTATTTTAAATTATAAGGAGCAGCATTTGTCATACTTTCCTCTTCCTTAAAATCTACATATTACTGGAGACTCAAAACTGCTTGGAGCTGATATGGGGAAGGCATCTATCCTCAAGGGCCTTCATTCTGCAAATGTATGACTACTCCGTAACAGGATCGTACTAAACTCATTGTCCTTTTACCCCTGCCTTCGAAGCTCTGGAATTACAGGTGTGCACCACCATGCCTTCATTGTTTTTTATTACATCACTTACATTTTACCTCACTCTTTTCCCCATTTACCAATTTTTTTCTTCTTTAACAATAGTTAATATCATTGTTATTGCTAGCTGTATTTAAGGTAGTGTTTATATAGCTTACTTAGGCCTAAAACTTATGATCCTCCTGCCTCAGCCTCCTAAGTATGTTGCTGCCTAACATTTTACCCATCTGCAATCCAATGACACAGAGATATTTAAGCTTTCTTCCATCCATCTCTTTGTTTTTCCTCTCATCTCTCCTGTCTCTGTTTCTGTGATGCAAAGAATTCAAATGTAATGAATCATGCTGCTGTCTCTGTAAGAAAACATGAGTTGTGTAGGCATGACCTTTACTTTACGACCTGTGTTTACTTCATCCCCAGCCTAGGATTCCATTCATTAAACATACAATTTGGGGGTAATCTTGTGAATCCACTGATTAATGAGGTTCTCCATGCTCTCAGGATAAATCTTTACTCCTTTTTCAGAGAGTGGGGATTTCCTAATATTTTCCATGTTTATTTGATTGTGGTGTTGTCGGTGATAACTACAGAGCAGTGTTTTTTTTAGTGAGCTCATCACGTGGAATGCCGGTTTAAACAGACTTCTGGTCTCATCCTGGGTCTTTAGTAGGTATTGCATGGAACACAGCAATTTGCATTTCCAGTTGATGTTGGTTGTGATGGTGGACCACTCTTTGAGAACCACCTCATTAGAAAATTTCGACTTTTTTAAAATTATTTTTTAGTTTTTATTTTTTAGAAGAAGCATTACATTACAGCTTTAACATACTCTATAACAATTTCCAGAGCAAAGATACATCTCTTTCAAAAGTGGCTATAAAATTTTTAAGTTCACAGTTGAATTAATACAGTTATACAATATTGAACTCAGTATAAACCCTGTAAGACATAAAATTGAATGAGTTTTTAACCTTCGACTTTGTTTTTAATCCAAATGCAGGGTAGGGAGAATGTGAGATTATTTAAGGAAGAAGGATTGTTTCAGGTCAGAAATTCAGGGATTTATTAATAGCTTGTACGTTGTTCTAAGTCTTGAATGCCTCTGTTTTCGGAGGCACTGCAGTAATCCAGGGAGCAGGAGGAACTGGGTGTATGTATGTATGTCCTCTTATTATTTATTTAGCAGCAAGGTCAGGCCTATTGCTTTTATTTACAAAATGTAAGTAAAACTCTGCAAAAGCCCCAGAAGGCAATTCAAAGCATCACTTGCCTGTTGTAGTCCATTACATGCAGGCTAAGAAAAGAGCCTTTGTGAGGCATCTTGAGGGAACGGGTATGTAACAGTCAGTGGCTTCATACCCAAATGTGTGCTAATTACAGGTCAGTTATGGACAGGGGTTCTCTGTAATGCTTATGCGTTACTGGGATGATCAAAAATTAAAAGTTTTTAGATGTAGAGTGTAAACAATCAGCTAGCTAATGTGGGCTATCAGTATATAACTTACAGGGGCGGGGTGGGGGGTAGTGACAAAACCAGCAACAGCATGAGATAAAATTTCATAAGTTCAGATCGTTCTTCATTATTTTTCTTTCCATTTCAAATTCATTCTTTCATTTCTTCCTGTAAACATTTGTTACAATGATTAAAAAGTGGACAAAAGATTTCCCCAAGGCCAAATGTAGAGATGTTCAGTAAATATTTGCTGCATAAATGAAAAAAATAAAAAAGAAGAGCAGGAGACGTCTGTGGGAGTGGAGCATGGCATAGTGACCTTGACTCGGAGTGTCCTTTTTAGGGCCTGGAGGGAAATCGGAGAACCTTCCTGCCTCAGATGTCACTAGAAGAGAGTTCTCCCAATCTGAGAGCCTGGGATTGGAGAGTATTGTGTGGTGTAGATTTGCTGAGAGCTTGCTGTGGTAAATCCTTAGCAAAATTAGCACAATAAGTCAAGGTACCGTTCACTACTTTTATCAAGTCACTTTGAAGTACTCACAGGTGAACACAATAATTTCTATGTTACATACTCATCTAGATGCCCTGGATAATGAAATTGGTTCTCTGTACTTACCAAGGCTAGGCCAAAAGAAGGGAAATCATTAACTCAGAGAATTAGTGATCCAACAATTTTAGGCAGTTTTATGAACAAAGCATGGTGTTAGGTTTCTTCAGAAAAACAGAACCAAGAAAGTATTGGTCGACTGTGAAGAATTGCCTCACACGGGGACTGATGAGTTTCAGGATCTATTGTTGTTTGTAAGGGAAAGTCCAGGCAATCAGGTGGTATAATTCCATTCTATACAGGAAAGCCTAAGAAACAGAGAATTGATGGTTTACTTAAAAACTCCATTGGGTAAATGCTATTCATATTTGGAAATTGCTTTAGAGACCCTTCCCCAAATAATATTCAATCTGGACATCCCATAGTGAGTCAAAATGACTTACAAAAGTAACCATTACACATGGGTAATCAAGATGCATAAACATGTAGGACCCAGGCTAAAAAACCAAATCAATTGATTAATATTGTGACTGGCTGAAATGATTAATCATAAAGAAGAACAGGAGGAGGAGGAAGAGCAAGGGGAGGAGGCAATTTACCATTGAGACATCCTAATTAAAAAAATTTGTATTTATTTTATTTTACCTGTTTGAGTGCTTTGCTCTAAGTGCACCCTTGTCATGCAATGTCCACAGAGGCCAGAAGAGGGCATCAGATCCCCTGGAACTGGAGTTACTGATGTTGTTAGCTGCCGGGTGGATGTTGGGAACCTAATCCTGGTACTTTATAAGAGTAGCCAGTGCTTTTAACTGCTGAGCCATATTTCCAACTCACATTCTAACCATTTATTCGTTATAGTTTTCATTTATTCGTTATAGTTCAGTATTTCAAAAGCTACGATTGCTTCCTTAAAATCACAATTACTTTTGTAAAAAGTTATCTTGAATTGCTTATTAAGTGTCCTTGATAATATGTGCTTAAAGTCAGAGTATAATCACTCAGTCAATTGCTTATACTATAGACACAGCATAAGACAGTTGAATAATTTACTGTAATTTTAAAATATGGTGGACAGCCATCATAATTATAGTAATAAAATAGATTTAAGGAGTTTAGAATGACTAGGTCATGAGAGGAAATGAGATATAAATTTGCTTTTAGAGAAAGGTGCTTTTCAGATAGGTGATGAGGAGAAAACATCTCTGTAATTGTCCTCCTAGAGTAGACCTCCAGTCTACTGGTCTTTCTAGAATAGTGTAAGACAAGAGGCCATTTTAATTAGCTATAGTCTGCCTAGATCTCTCCCACTACCCTTTCTCTCCACACCAGCCTACTGTGTGATGTGAAAGCTGGGTTGGACCACTTAGACTACTCCATCCTAGGGTCTATCAGAAAATTAAGTTGAGCATGTGATACAAGTCAAGCCAATGAGCACCTTCCATTGGTCTGCTGAGCCCCAAGGGCTGCTAGCAGCCATGTCTCCTGCCAGCAGAAGATGACATCTAAGTGGAACAGAGAAGCCCACAGATGAAGAGAAGCACAAGTGAGCAAACAGGAGAGGTGGACCGAACTGAGCGAGGAGGTGAGTCCTCAGTGCACTGATTCTTGCCGCTCTCTGTCAATGTATAGCTGACCCCAATGAACACAGTAACTCCTTTCACTTGTTAGAGCCATGTCTGTCCCACTCCAATGAAATCAGGTCTTAATCCAGCTGTCCTTTCTAACGCCAAATTTCCTTTACCCATCGCTGTAGCTGGCGAACTCTTTCTAGAAGATCTTTCCTGAGGCTCTACTTTGTAGATGTTTATTTTCATGAAATGTCTATGGTATTACTTCCCCCTTTACTGAGTCTGTGATCATAAAGCTAAAGGGATCCCGACTGCCAATTTCTAGATTTTCAAAGCACTGATCTAGGGCATAATCTAAGAGCCATCATTCAAAGCCCCAATCCATTTTGAGGTCACCGTGAGCTTGTCTGAAGGCAGTAGAATTCTTAGTGGTGTGGGTACGAGCTGAGTTCCGTCAGTGATAGCACCTGGGCTGAATCTGATTTAGGATTTGGACTTCCGTGAATTCAACCTGTAGGCCCTTCCTTGAGGGAGGACCAGAGATTTCAGAAAAACAGAAACCAGTTCCGTTTTCTCTGCTGCAGGCTGCAGAGAATGAATTGATGTGATAATGACAGAATTCGCTATCTCTGCAAGAGATTTTCTTAGATACAGAGAACTTTGCCGTTCCCAGAACTCCTTTCAGCAACAACGGAGTGGTGCGTGCAGTCTCCAAGGGTTCAGCTGGGTTTTAAGGAGTTGGCTGTTTAACATTTGCCCAAGTGTCTTTTTTAACCCAGTACACCCAGAGAGACTTTCAGACTGTCAAAACTTAATTGCTTAAGTATCTGGGAGTTGACAGTGGGTTTTCTGCTAAGAAGACTTACTTAATTTTTTTTCGGAATCAGTGAATTATATTTGAATTGGTTAGGGTTTACATGTTTTTAATTAGGTCACAATTAACTCATATCAAAGTTATTTTAAAGAGCATTTTAACAACCATCAAACCTTCAGAGCATGTGTCTTCATATGTGCGAAGCTCCTCTTTAACCAAAGGAGACATTAGCCCTGGATCAATGGTAGGGGAGTGGAAGGTGGAGACGTGCGAATCTGGCAGATAGGACAGCAGCTCTCAGTAAGTGCTGGATGCAGAGCCAAGAAAAGTCCTGGGAACAGCGTGCAGCTGGGGACTGAAGCCTGGATGCCAACCTGCTGTTGGGAGATGATGGGTTTTCCTTGCCTTCATCTTTCTATCTAATGTTGGGGAGAGCAAAGAGGTTTTGCAAGGGAGGAGACTTATTAAAATACTTTGAAAGATGGGACACAGTTCAATAAAGATGAATGCTGGGATTCATGTAGTTTGTCATTTTCTTCCTTGTTGATAACAGATGTTGTGGAAATAAATCTTGCCTCTACCAAGTACTCCCCAGGTTATAGACCAATGTGTCTTGTTTCCCAAACACTTCCTATTCCCTTTATTTTATATTTCCATAATCCAAGTTTTATGATTCAATTGGGTAAACAGGATTTTGCATCAGAATTGCCTATGTTTGAGGCTTATAATAGAAGGCAAAGCATTCAGCATTTTACTCTCTAATGTGGGCAATAGGAGATCATGGGTGAGCTACTGCTTGTGAGACAATTAGAAAACTGGAATGTTTTCCTTTTCCAAGATTTTAAATTAAAAACACATATAAGTAACACATTTAATATACTTAATACCTAAATATATAAAATATAATTTGAAGCAAATTAAGGATTTAACTTCCACTGGATATTGTACACACTTTCTACAGCCATAGTCTTCTTCAGCCACTACCTAGACTTGGGCCAGTGCTGGGTAAAGAGCTTTCTGGGGTAAGTGACTGTGAAAGTCAGCAGAACATAGCTCATTTCTGTGCAGTCCATTTGGGCCTTAGGAACTAGCTACCTTTTCTACTGTAGTCTTTTTCTTCCAGCATAATATTAGACTCATTCTTTTTAATCCTGCCTGTTGACGGAAGCTAAGCATAGCTACAGGTAGCATCCTTCCCTGTAGGAAATCCCCCTTGAAGTTGACTGCAAACATCTTCTCAGGCTTCACACTACCCAGAGAAGAAAATCTCCCCACATACCATTACAAGAAGGGATCCCAGCTGATTTCAGTGACAGTCAAGGCTGAACTTGCCTACACATCCTGGTGCTGAGACTGTGGTTATCCTGCTTTTGTCGTGGCGGATACTCGTATTCTCTCCCAAATATATGATTCTGTTTCCAGTTGTGGAGCCCAGAGCCCTTTCCATTCCAAGAAAAATTCCCCTCAACATCCTTTCATAGAAGTATGAAACAGCGTGGTCCAGTGAGGAATAAGCAGGCCTCCTGCCTTCCTCAGCCTTGGTGGCTTACAGGGAGGTGACCATAAAGTTACATGCCACCAAGTATTTGCTCCGAAAATGAGTTGCACACATGTGTACAATCAGCCTTCCTCTCTTCCTTCATTTCTAGGACAGCTCCAGCAGAGGTTACATGTAGGCAGGTTTTTGTTCTCTCCCTTTTTGTTTAAGGAATGCATGTTACTGAGACTTTTTTGTTGTGGCTTGTCTGGTAGTGGTTGGGCGGTAGTGGTTTGTAAAATGAATGTAGCTGAGAGAAATTTTCCATGTGTGAAAATGAGAAGCACAACTCTAGAATGAGGCGAAAGGAAGAATATAAAGATAGCAAAGTGCCTCAGAAGCCAAGGGATGAAAACTGTGCTGGCTGTGTATACATACAAGTTGTGGGGTGGGAAGAGCTTGGAACTTGGAATCCAGGACCTCTAGTTCCAACTTTGATTCTGCTGGTAACTGGGGAGACAGGCAGAGCCGTGGTGAGTAACCTGATGAGTGAGGCTAGGGACACCAGCCAGAGAGTTGATCCTGGCTTTGCTGTTGGCAAATGAAGCTTTTTCTCTGTGCCTCAGGTTCCTCATGTATAAAGTGGAGAATGCACTGCATCCAGATTTTTGTCAAGATTAAACATGTCAGTATTCTAAAATAATCTGTATAAGCAGCTGTTAAGCAATCATAATTTTGAGAATTTCCTGTATTTCTGTGTTTTGATAACCTCAACTTTATATACAAATATGAGTTTCTAAGTTCTTGCCCTTCATTACAATGATTCTATAGAATCTTGTATTTTTCTTCTTGTTTAGAATACAGTTAGCATCCAAGTAGATAGGGCACTATATAGCAATGTATCTTCATCAATTAATGACATAATAGAACTTTGTTTAAAAATATCTCAGCTATGATTAAATAGCAGTTTACTGTTCAAGAAGGCCATTTCTTTAGTGTTTAGAGGTAGTCCACTACCTTTGATATATTATAAATTTAGAGAACTGGACTCCAATGAGGAGTCACCACTGGCCTCTACAATTAAGTCACAAACTCTGGTATCTGGGCTTCAGGTCTTAGCTCCCACTGTTCCCTCTACCTGGAATTACTTTTTTTTTTTTTAATTAAAAGAAGCATTTCATTACAACAGCATTAACCTATTCAATAACATTTTTCTGAGCTAGGGTACATCTCTTTCAAAATTGGCTGTACATTTCTATGTTTACAGATGAATTATTACGCTTATATAATCTTTTACTCATTATAAACTCTATAAGACATAAAATTAAATGAGGTTCCAATGTTTAAAAAAGATCTCCACCTCATTGTCAAAACACACAGTTTCATACAGAAAAATTCATTCCAGGGCTCTTGACATTGAGACGTTTTCACATGCATTTCTTTTGCAGAACTTTCCTTCAATAACTAGCTCAAGTATCTCCTTTAGGCTTCTCTAGTTAAAATGACCATCCCCCTTCCTGAGCATCCTCATTAACTAGTAACTTTTCCCTCCTGAAGAATTGGGTGTGTTATACTCTGAACCAGAGTCTTTTGTGTGCTTGTCTTTGGCCTTTACCTTAGTCTGTGGGGTTTATGGATACATGGTATAGCGCATTATAACACAGACTTGAGAATATTTTATTCTTTCATAAATTTAAAATATTTCCTAAAAAGTCACAGTTTTAGGTTCACAGCCAAACCAAAGAAAGTACAGAGATATTCAGACATCACACCCCCATGTGTAGTCCTTACCACTATCAGGTCAAATTCCCCACATCACATGTGTTCAGGCTGGTGAACTTCCAGTGGTGGTATTTTACTTACTTGATGGTATATTTGTTAGGGCTGGTGAACTTACACTGATGCATCATCATCTCTGAGTCATAGTTTACAGTGTTCCCCCCCTGTGCTGTATTTAAGGCTTATAGATGCATAATGGATACATGTGTACTGATGTGTCACCATCATAGTATCCCAGAGGTCTCACTGGTTAAAAAACCATCTGTGCTCTGCCTCTTCATTTCCTATTCCCATCTGGACATCACAGAGCTTCAATGTTTTCAATTATTATAAAAGCAGAACCTCATGTATTATTATAAAAGCAGAGGCTGCATTTGAACTTGCTATGTAGCTGAGTGGCCTTGAAATCCTGATTTTCCTGCCTCTACCTCCCAAGTCCTGGGATTACAGGCATGCACCACCAAGCCCAAATTAACTGTTTTGTTTTAAATTAGCATATTAAGAGCTGGAAAGATGGCTCAGCAGTTAAGAGCACTGGCTCCTCTTGCAGAAGACCTGGGTTCAATTTCCAGCACCTACCTGGTGGCTAACAACTATCTGTAACTTCACTTCCAGGGGATCCCCTATCCTCTTCTGGCTTCCATGGGCTCCAGACACACATCTGGTACACATACATACATGTAGGCAAACATTCATGCGTATAACATAAAAATAAATCTTTAAAAAGTATCATATTAGTGTTTCTTTTTTTTCAAAATAGTCAAGATTCTCCTTCCTCTTGTGTGGTGTTTCTGGTTTATAACAACATACCCCAAACTATATGAGTTACCCTTCTGCAGATCCTTCAGTAAATTGCTTTTCAAGTAGTGCAAAGTTTTTTTTGTAACATTCTATAGAGTACCAAGTATAACACACATAGTATATGTGTATCAGTATATACTTGTATTTCAATAATTTACAATAATGTATAATTTTTCTATAATCTTTTCTTTTGCCTCATTTTTATGAGAAAACTAGAAAATGAATTATATTTGTGCTTTGAGAAGGAAGTTAAAGCAACTATACTTGTTCTGTTTCTAATGACTGACTAAAAATAACATCACTACATTATTTTTGTAATTTAACTCTAGTGTTTCTGGAATGCTAAGAATATGTCAGTTTCAGTTATACAAGGGGTTACTTTGATAGTCATCGACACCAGGGTGAAGTCCTTTTTTTCTTTTCTCTTCAAAATAATGGTTCATTTGCAATGGAGAGTAAATGCTAACAGTAAAAAAGATCTTGAAGATTGTGAAAAGAGCAGACACTTCTCTGTAGCTATAATTAGCTAGAACCATGTGGAAGCCGTAGAAAGGTTCATGTGAAGATTATTTCCTAACATGGATTCTCTAGGTAGTTCCCTTCTTAGCTGTAGAGAATTTGGCTGTGAGGAATCATTTACCTACACAGGGGCAAGAAATAGTCCTCCTCCTCAAAATGACTTGAGTCTTAAGTAACCTCAAAGCATTGTACAAAATGTTTATTTTTAATATATATTGTTTAACTTGCCTTTTCAAAATAAAAACAATTACTCAGACACTTGATAAAATATCTAAATATTACTATTGGAAAAATAATAAAGTGTACATCATTTTTCTCCCTGGGTCCTCCCTTACATCTGTTCTTTCTCCCTTCTCTCTGCACACCCTGTAGCCATCTACTGGCACTGAGGTCTAGGGACTAGGTTAAGTCACAGAGTGTGTTATGGGTTGAATATGAATGACACCCACATGCTAATGTCTTGAAGGCTTGGTCCCCAGATGGTGCTATCTTAGGAGGTGATAGAAGCTTCAGGAGTTGAGCCCTCACTGGAAAGAGGTCCCTGGGGATGTACTTTTGAGGGTTACCTTGTTTCTGGTGTCCAGGCCCTTCCTGTAGCTTTCTCTGTCTTCTTGTTGCATAAAGTGAGCTGCTTCCTTCTGCCATGTTCCTGCCTTCAGGATGTTCAGCCGCACCACAGGCCCATAGCAATGGAACAAGTCAGTACAGCCTGAAACCCACAAAACTGTGAGGAAAATAAACCCTTCATTCTTTAAGTTCTTTCTTTTAGTTGTTTTGATGATTGAATGACTAACACAAAACTTAGACTGGAACTTAGACTGTTTCCAAAGCCATTTTATAGTAAATTATTTTATTTTTCTTGCAGTACTTAAGGATCCCTGACATTTCCTCATTTGTTTTGTGTATTTTTTAAAATAATCTACCATCTCCCATTCTCCATGTAGAATGTAACTTGTACGAGAGCAAGGACTTTGCTTGCATAGTGTCATAACCTTTTAGAAATGTACTTGAAGCAGAATGGGTATCTAATAAGTATTTTCTGAAGGGCAAAGGCTTTGATAAGCTTCACTGAAGTTTAAGTGACGTACAATTATGTTCACCAACCTAAGGGCACAACCTGAGTTTCAGCAGACAGACAGTGGTGTAATACCTACGAGGATGTGTTATCCAGCATCCCTGTGACCCTAACAACTTCCTATATCCCTTTGTAGCCAATTCCTTCTTCCTACACCCATTTTTCACTAAACAGGCATCTGCTTTTGATCGCTATAGTTTTGCCTTGTATGTAAATTTAAGCAACAGGAAATTATACATTATGCAATATTTTTCTTCCTTGTTTCTTTGAAGTCATTCACTGTGGGGAATGATGACTTTTACAATATGGATATGCTCTGGACAAATGACTTATATCTAACCTTGCAACCCAAAAGTTAATCTTATGTTTTGAGAAAATTTAACACTACCTTAGCTTGTTTATAATGTAAAGCAAACTTAAGCATTGATAACAGCTGTTTGTAGTTGTGTGTGTGCTGTTCTTGGTCTGTAGGGGTCAGAAAGGGCAAAATCCATCTAAGAGCCTACTTCCTCATCTCCATGTACACTTCAACAAAAGAGAAAGAAAGTCTTTGTTTGAGAGTGTGGGTCCAAGAGAATTCTGAAGGAACTAGTTCTCAGAGCAGTTCAGGTCCCCTCAGTATTTCAGAAGTTTTCATTCATGGTCAGCTCATCATTGCTCTCAGGCCTGAGGGGAGGCATGCTGTGGAGCAAAGCTGCTCATCACAGCATCTGGGAAGCAGAAAAGGAGAGAATAGGCTGGGGGCCAAATATACCTTTCACAGGCACCCCTCAGTGACCTAAGCCCTCCAACTAGGCCCACTCTATAACATTTCCACCACCTCCCAGTAGCTTTACCAGCTGGAGCCTAAGCATCAACACATAAACCTCTAGGCATGGGGAGTTGGGTAGATGACCCCAGACCCCGAGTGTAACAGTAACCATGAGGGCTGTTCCAATGTCAAGAATTGGCAATGATCTGAAGTTGACTATGTGTGAGCTCACCATTCAGTTGACTACAGTTTCATGGATGAAGACAAACCATGAGATTCCTGGATCACAGGTCAAGGTTCATTTATTGCTCATTTTTACAGCACAGCCAGGATCCCAGCATTTTGATAGTTGTTTAGTATCAGTCTTCATAGAGTGACTTGAAAGCCATCAGATGACATATACACAAGGAGTAGATTATACCACAGAGAAGGAATCCTGAGCTTAAGGAACCCAAATCTTTGATTCTGGGCAGTAAGCTTACCTGAAGTTTGAGCCAGAAGCAGGCCTTATCTTTATGGTTCTCCATAGTAAAATACACCTATCCTTCTATAGAGGGGGAAACTATCTTCCAAGGCTGTTTATTCTGCACATATCCTTAACAAAGTCAATTAGTGTTTCATCTTTGGAAGACATGCAGAATTGCAGGAGTTACGGCTAACTCCCAGCATACAGGGTTTCCAATTGTGAATAAGACTGCTATAAATATTATATTAGCAAGAAAATTTTTGTGTGGACATATTGTTTCACTTGGATAAAAGAGTAGAATTTCGAGATCAAAAGTTAAGGGTACGTTGGACTTTATAGGAAAATACCAAACTATGTATGTATATCAAATATATATAAATATATGCACATGCACATATATAAATAAATTTTAGATATAGAAACATTACACATGCAAACAGACACATACACACACATATAAAATTTTAAAACTTGGATCCACATAAGAGAAAATTAGTGATATTTCTCTTTCAGTCTGGCATATTTAATTAATGATTTCTAGTACATCAGTTTTCTACAAATGTCATGATTTTATTTTTCTTAATGACCGCATAAAGTTCTTGTGTGTGTGTGTGTGTGTGTGTGTGTGTGTGTGTGTTTGTGTGTGTATCATTTTCTTTACTGGTGAACATCTAGGCTGGTTCAATTTCCTACCTATTGTGAATAGTGCAATAAATATGAATGTGTAAGTATCTCTGTAGTGTGTTGGCTTAGGCTCCACCAGGTATGTATTAGATTGGTATAGGTGAGCCGTATGGTAGATTTATTTTTAGTTTTTTGAGGAATCTCTGCACTGATTTCCATAGTAACTGTAAAAGTTTACGTTCTCATCAGCACTGAAAAGTGGTCCTCCTTTCCCCACATCCTCAACACCCTTTCTTGTTTGTTTTCTCGATGACGGCCATCCAACTGGGGTAAGGTAAAATCTCAAAGCAGTTTTAATTTGAATTTCTCTGACCAAGGATATTGAACACTGTTTTCAAATATTTATTGGCCATTTGTATTTCTTTTGAGAGCTGATTATTCTGTTCATTAACCCATTTATTTCAATAGCATTGATATGTACAATATGTTAAAGTTATTGGTAACTTCTTCAATATCCTATGAGGTAAAAAGGAAGAAAGTATTGTTATACAAATTTAGCATCAAGGATATTAAAAATTTAGGTCAATTTCCAAGTCTATGCAAGGAGTCAGGATTCGACTTGCCTTTGGGTTTAAAGGCAAATATACTCTCCAAATCCTTGTCTCTGAGGAGTCATATTCCTGAAGACAAAGCTCTGTTCACCAGATCTTTATTCTTTGCTGTGCTATTTCTGTGTATCCATGGTTGGTTACTTTGAAACCAAGGTTACCTCTAGATTCTTAATTTGGACACATTGCTATAAGAGGTAGTTTATTTATTGTTTTTAGTGCAAAGGCCTTGTAGTCATGGCAAATAGTGAATATGAAATGCATCCTTTGTGCAGTGAAGAAGCACATTTGTGCAAATTAATTATTCCTTTAGGCATTCAAAACGAGGTTTTAAAATGGAAAAGTTGAGGATATATCAAGTAGATATGTATGAAGGCTATGCGTGAAGGGAAACAAAGCTCACATATACACATACACACATATGTCTGAGGGGGGAGGGAGAGGAAAGGAGGAAAGGAATTTTCTGTTTATACAGCAGAAATGAGCATTGAATAGTTAGAGGGAGTAGAAAAAACTTAGAAGAAAAATGAGGGCAACAGTGAAAGTGAATTGAAAAGACAGACTTGTTAGGCTGACATTCAGAGTCTGCAAGGGAGAGGATATTATGGTTCAGCATCTGTCATACATAGAAATTATATTTTTTCCTAAATTATCTGATTTTTTAATAGAATAAATCCAGAGAAGGTACTTGCTGTCATTAATTAAACTCCACAATGATTCCATCAAAAAGCCAGAATTAAGCCAGGCATGGTGGCACCTGCCTTTAATTCCAGCACCAGGGAGGCAGAGGGAGGCAGATCTAGGTGAGATTGAGGCCAGCCTTGTTTGCATAGCAAGGTAGCTGGGGCTTCAGGGGGACCCTGTCTACACAAAACAAAACAAAATAAAAAACAAACAAATAAAAACAAAAATGACAGCAAGCGAGTTGGAATTTGTTTTATGGTCAATTGTCCTTATTTCATTATCTGTTGGCCTAAGGATTGCTGCCTGACAGATACCCAGATACGTTCTGAGGCATCTGCCAATAACAAGATGTCTCATTCAGTCAAGAAGCTGGAGGGAAGGGACTGTGCTTCTAGGGTCTGTTCCTTTTATCAGGAAAGCAAGATGCCAGGAACATGCCAGGAGAGTTTCCTGGCCATGTCATAGTCAGCAGTAGGTCAAATGATTATGCCTAACTGCAAAGGAACCTGGGAAATCAAACAAAATTGTTATGACATTCTCTGTCTAATCATAATCTATTACCTCCTCACAGCAAAACAACATGAATGTCTCAGTAATACAAGGTAAGAAGCTGAGTGTTTTCTTTGCTTGTTTAGTTTTTGTGTTTGTTTTGACACCGAGTCTTACTATGTAGCTCCAGGCTGGCCTTAGATTTGTTATCTTTCTTCCTCAGCCTATTGAGTGCTGGAATTTTAAGTGTGTGCCACCAGTCCTGGCTCAATACGTACAAAGCTGTAAGTGTACGATTAGCCATCAGTATTCAACAAAATAGATAAAATTCACAAGCACCACACTAAATTCAAATTTAACATTGGGTTGTAAAGTAGAAAAATATTAGGTAGTACTATTTTCTTGTTTCTAAGTAATTTTTTTGGGTATTCTGAAGTCATATTTTAAATTATACAAGTTAAAGAATAATGATGCTCTACTTGAGGCATTTTAACTGACATTCAATGGTCATTCTATATAAATCAATAAAATGACTGAAGGGAAGTGAAGCATCTGGGTTCAAAGACACTGATTTTGAAATTAAAATTACCTGGGCTCCATGACAGAACATGCCTTAAAAGTGTTCCGAGCTCCATCTTGGAGATGTGGAAACCTAGTCATAGGAACTATGACTTCCCCAGATTCTCACAGCTTAAGAGACCATGATGGCAATTCTGGGAATACTAAGGGTATAGAGGAGATTTCAAATCATTTTATACAACTAAACAGAGTAGTATTCAACCTTCACTTGCATGCATTAGAATTGCCCAAACAACTTGAGCCTCCTGATAGGTTATCCAATTCCAAATGGTCAGCTCT
>NW_008329134.1:3270465-3288217 GCF_000622305.1 Nannospalax galili
TATATATATACAAGTGACACTAAATGGTCAGTTGTGTGCCTGTGTATAACAATTACTAAAGAAAAGGTCATGAACTTGAGAGGGGGTAGTGGACCCAAAAGGAATTGGAGTGGCTAGGGGGAGGATTGGAAATGATGAAAACACAGCTCTAACATATGAAGTTCTCAAAAAAATATTAAATTGAAAATTATATTTTTTGCTGAGAAAAACCTCACAATGCTTAATTTCCACCATACACCAATTAAATTAAACCTATAATTAGGACTCAAGCATTGATATTGTGTTTAAAGCAAAAACAGTAATAAAAACTGAGGGCTTTCTGTTATGCAGCCTCAGGATATGACTATTTTGTTACGCAGACCTGAGGAAATGATTAACTGGGTTGTTGAATCAGACTGATCCACAGCCCATGGCTGCTTGAACATCAGTTCATGTGCTGTTTCATCTCTAAATGCAAATGCAGACACGTTCCTTGTGTGCTATTTGAAGTGTTACCAGGAGGCATCATCTTTTATAGTTATGCGTTCTCATTTTCAGATGAGTCATGCTGAGGATCTTACTCATTTCATGTTGTAACCTAGTGCTTGGTGTAATTGGCCGAAAGTTATGTTACCAGGAGGCATCATCTTTTATAGTTATGCATTCTCATTTTCAGATGAGTCATGCTGAGGAACTTACTCATTTCATGTTGTAACCTAGTGCTTGGTGTAATTGGCCGAAAGTTTCCTTTATTTATCTGTGTGGCCATGGACACAATCTGGAAATTTAGAACAATGAAAGACATTTGGAAATGCAAAATATAATTTCTGTAAAAAATGCTTTGGGGAGTCTCCCTTTGGTTAAAGGAAGACATAGGTAAGAGAAGAGGACTTGACACTTGGTCTTTCTGCTGCTGGTTTAAATGCTGGTAGTAGCAGTTGAGCCATTTATGGCTTTGCTCATTCTTGATCTATTTTCACTGTCCTATTTAATTCAAGGTATCTAGGAGAGTTCAATTTTTCATTTTAAAGGAACCGAGAACCCATCTTTATTACATATGTACTAGTGCTCACATACACACAGGTGCCACATTTTCTTATTGTTAGATAAAATGAGGAAAAAGACAGACACAAAGTTGGTTAGATATATTCTGACCAGGAAAAAGATTCTAAATATTCTCACCATCTAAAGATTGATTTTTACCCAAACCTTAGGCAGATAGATTTTTTTTTTGCAGTGTCTTCTGTCCCTCACAAATCTTTTCTGAGACTTAGGTATATGGGCTTTAAAAATATTGTGTATTGCAATCCTCTTTTCTGCTTTAGGCAATATTACTTTGCCAAAATGGTTTATTTGAATCTCATATTTGCCATTCAATAGCTATACACTTTGAGAATGTTGTTTAACTCCTCTGAAACTGGGGCTGGGGAGGTGGCTCAGTGGTTAAGAGCACTGACTGCCCTTACAGAGGACTTGGGATCGATTCCCAGCACCCACATGGTGGTTAACAACTATATGTTGCTCCAGTTCCAGGGGATCTGATGCCTTCTTCTGACCTTGATGGACACTGCACCACAAGGGCGCACTTACACACATGTAGGCAATCTACTCATACACATAAAATAAAATATTTTAAAAACTTCTCTAAAATTGAGTTTGTTAGTTTCTAAAATGAAGACAGTGTTATCTACAGCTAACCTTGGATACCGGAATTTAAAAGAGGTAATTTATTTGAAACACCTAGCACACAGTCTAGTTCATAGTAGTTTTCTAGAAAGTACGACTTATCCTCTCTTTCTCTTCCCCTTTCCTCCATCAAAATATAATCTCTGGAAGATGCTAATGCTACCATTTACATATAAGTATGAATTTGCGCCACTTTTATAAAGTTTTATAACATATTCTGTAGAAGTATTAATAATGGATATCAACGATAGTATATGTACTGTACTATGACAGTTACAGGTTGGATGACTTCTCTTCATAGAAATGTAGGGACATCAGTAAATGAGAAAAGTGTGAGTGTGTGCGTGCGTGCGTATATGTGTGTGTGACTGGTCAGAGGTCAGAAAAATCATTCCTTGCAGGCAGCATTTTACTGTGTGTCACAGTCAGTATTGTGTTTGTGAGGGTAGCATCCAGCAGGACCGGCTGTCAGAGTAAGATTTGTTGGAAAAATCAAGATCTAGATTGGATAAAAAGATGCATGGTTTGGAGAAGAAATTTGGCTGAGATTTGAGACTTGTTATGAAGAAGTAACAATTCAGAGAACCCAAAACATAGCCTTGGCCATTTAGTGCCCCAGAAGAAACACCCCAACAGAGCTTAATCCAGGCTGGTATGTTTGAGATCATCTATGCCAGATGGGCTTGAACTGCTTTGGAAATACTTCTCAAAGATGCTTCTGTTGGATACCGGTCAGAAAGCCCTGGATCAGTTTTTCTGGGGGTGTAAACCCTTTAACCTACGACTACGACATGTAGAAAGGCTAACAAGACTGTAGATTCTGCTATCTCTTCCTCTTTGGGGCACACCTTATTTACAAAGGAGATTTAGACTACATGATCCCACAGAACTTGGTATAGAGAAACTCAAAGCAAATATTTACTTTACAAGGCTGGGTTAGTAGATGAAGGTAGAATGATTGACCTTGTGCAGCTTTGATGAAGTTTATTGAGTTGTTAAAGGAGTAACATTATCTCTGATTAATAAATATTAAGAAACTGCCATCAGATTTCTGGTAAATATTTAACAACATTTGTGAATCAGACAACAGAAATGTAATAAAATTCTAAAAGAAGCAACATTTTTCATATGACTTGAAATCAATACAAGAAGACATTCAAAGTAAAATTTTTGTCACATGAAATTTGCCTCTTTGTTAATATATATATATATATATATATATATACCAAGCTGGCCTTTAACTCACAAAGATCTGCCTGCCTCTGGCTCCCAAGTGCTGGGACTAAAGGTGTGTACCACCATGCCCGAGGTCCAGGGTCCAGCCTTGTGGGAAAGTGACACAACATTAAAGGACTTTCCGGTTAGCTGTCTCTATGTTGCTAGCTCACCCCTGGAAGCATTGGGCTGTGCTCTTGCAAGTTTTGTGAACACTCTGCTGTGTCATGTTGAAGCTTCTTTTGGCACCAATTCTGCTGGATTAAGTTCAGGTCTTTAGTAACCTGAGGTCTGAGATAGTTGATGTCACAGGGGACCAGAATATTGGCATATGACTTCAAACAAGAGATCAAAGCTAATTTCCAGACCAGTTCCAAGCGTGTTTTGTAACTGCTGGAAAAGAACATCAAACATTCATGATTCATAAACAGTGTCTATACCACAGAAAAAGCAGTGGGGATTTGATATTTGTCTAGTTGTTAATGTACCTACTCTGGTAGATCCTATTCATCACAGATCATTGATCTCCATCTTGCTTTTTGTCCCCGTGTATAGATGTCAAATGTGTTGTTCTATCATTGTGCATCATTGCAAGGATGACTTCTGGCCAGTCTAAACATTCCCTAGGAGTTGTTTATCATGCTTGATTTACTACTCCTCCTGGAGCATGTATACTATTAATTTCTGCTTGAGACTTTCCAACAAGGCAAACATTTACACAAAGAGGGTGATTCCCTATTTGTTGCAGAGTTGGATCAAGCAAATGTTACCAAAATAGACTTGACTATGTCCAGATTCCAAAGACCTTAATTGCATTTATTCACTGTCAAAGTTGTGCCAAGAGGTAAGAGATGGTATCTTTCTCTGGATATGCAGTATATCTTGTTGACTCTTCAGTAAATGTATTTACATGGCCACAATTGGGAGCTATCCTGTGATTTTTCTTCTTCCCAGCTCCATTTGCTAGTTATTAGTAGAGAAACATATTTAATACATTGACAAAGTTCAAGTAGAGCAAAGCAACAGAAAAGGGAAGCTGTCAATACAACTTTTCCACAGCAATTACCAAGAATTCATCCCACAGAGGAAGTTCTTCTCAATTACTGCTTGCTCATGGAAATATTTTCACCCACTTTATCAGAGCCTTGATACTGAGAACTAGGAGGTATTAAGCAATCAAGAATATTTACTCATGACCTTTGATTCCTCTTAAGTAATGAAAAAGAATAGCAATCAAAGTTATTTCTTTCCACAAAAGTAAAATATCTTGCTCCCCACTTAGAGCAAATACATTAGTCAAACTTAATATGTTGACTTGTGAGCCACACATTAACACTGACCTGTTCTAAGAAACTGAGTCCCTAATGTTGTACAACTTGGCTCAGATTTTGAAGTAGATAGTAATATATGTTATGAATCATTTGAAAATCAAATTGAAATAAATAGAAATAAGTGAGTTCTTCTTACAGATTATCACTGGAATGAGGGCATGAAGTTCTTTGTAGGTTGAATGCCATCCTCAAGGCTTGTGGCTCTGTTTGAGATGAGGTCTGATGATAGTGTCTGTCACAAAGGAGTAAGTTAAGGAAGTGGCATTTGCCATATGGAGGCACTGTTGGTGCGGTGTGAAGAGCATCCTGCTGCACTGAATTAGACCTGAATTCTAATACCTCAAGACCACTTCATGCCAACTGCCTAAATGAAAGCTTTAGAGCTAAGATGGACATACCATGCATAATCTACAATCACATTATTTTTAAAAAATATTTTATTATTTTTATTTTATACGTATGTGTATATTTCCTGCATGAAGGTAAGTGCACCTGTGTCGTGCAATACCCACAGTGGACAGAAGAGGCTGTTGGATCCCTTGGAATTGGAGTTACAGACAGTTGTTAGCTGCCATGTGGATGCCTGGGTCTTCAGCAAGAACAACCAGTGTTCTTAACCATTTAGCCATCTCTCAAGCCCAGTCACATTATTTTTAATTCTACTTTGAATCAGTAGTGCTAGAAAGTGTTAATTTTATTTTTAGCTAAAACATTAGAGGTCTGAGGAACGTATACCAGTAAAGGAAAGCTTTAAGTAAGCTACCACATTGCTGTATTACCCAGTTGGAGACTCTTAAATTACAAGAACATTATTTTAATCTACCTAACTCTTTGGAAGATTTTAGAATTTAACTATCTCCCATTTTTGAGATTAGGGTCTCATGTAATCCAGGCTAGACTCATATTTGCTATGTGGCTGAGGCCAGCCCTGAACACTTGATCTTCCTGCCTCTACCTCCTAAGTGCTGGGATTACAGACATGGGCCTCCATACCTGTGGTGGTTTCAATGAGAATGCCCCCCAGAGACTATGTATTTGGACATTTTGTCCCCAGTTGGTGGTGCTGTTTTGGGAAGTTTTAGGAGGTCTTGCTGGAGAAAGCATGTCACTGGGGACAGGCTGTCAGAGTTCTTAAGCCTTGCCAGATTTCCAGTCACTCTCCACTTCCTGTGTCTGCTTGAAGATGTGTCACTTGGTGTTATGCTCTGGCCACCTCTTGCGACTATGCCTTCCCTGTCATTATGGACTCTCTCCTGGAACTGTAAGCTCAAATAAACTCTTTTTTCTATAAGTTGCCTTATAGATGGAGCCTTATCATGCCTTATATGGTATAATATCACAGCAACAGAAAAATAGCTAATACAGAAGTTGGTACAGGAATGGGCTGTTGACTATGAAGAACATGACCATGTGAGGTTTTGGAAGAATATGGAAGACTTTGGAAGTTTGGGCTAGAAAAGCAGTTGATTGCTATAAGCAGAGGTTAACAAGCCATTCTGATAGGCACCTGTAAAGCAGTAGTGCTGAGAGCAAAGTAGTTCCAGAGGGAAATAAGGACTTAAGCAGCAATTGGGATATTTTGGCAAAGCATCTGTCTTTAGACTGCTCCCAGCCTAAGAACTTGCCTGAGACTAAATTGAAAAGTAATGGACTAATTTCTTTGGCAGAGGAAATTTTAAGATGGCCTAACATAGAAATGGTGGCCTGGCTATTAAGGTAAATATTATGGCGATCTACAGTGAAAAATAGCAAATCAGGCAGAAAGTAATGCAGAATGTACAGTTTGGAAAGAAAGAGAGCACTAAGAAGTTTAATAATGTTGGAGCCAAAGCCTGAGCTGAAGGTAAGGTTCTCTTTGAGAAAGATATTAGAGCCATTTAGGAGAAGTCTAGAGATTCACACTGGAACAATGGAAGGAGTACCCTCAGGGCAAGACCACACCCAGCTAAGCCTCCTACTTGTGAAAGGAAAATACAGGAGGGGTTTTCTACTCCTAGAAAACCACAGCATAGAAAAGCTGCTAATGTGGATGAAGCAGGACAAAGTTCACCCCAGGCTGGCGGCCAAACTTGGCAGTGTTGTTCATCTGGTGCTGACTTTAGAGGCAATGAAAGATGCAAGAGTGAAGGGGTCACTGGTTCTTACTCCATGGTTTCAGAGAGTTGTGGAGGCCAGGCAGTGTGCAGCAGGGACATCTTGCATAAAGAAGGCCCTGACAGGCCAAGAGGTCCTGATGGGCCATTGCCTGAAGCTCTGAAGTCTGGTTGGCAGTGGAGACCCCAAGATACTAAAGCCATGAGATATCTGCCAAGGAGATCTGCATACAGGGGATGGTACCAGCCCAAGAGAGAGATGTATGTTGCAAGCAACAAAGCTGGAGAGGACGAGCCATCTAAGCCCTTTGGAAGTAAAATCTCAGAAGGCTGACATAAGGCTGCTGGACTTTGGTGTTTGCCCTGCTGGTTTTTAGGCTTGTTTCCATCTGCTATTTCCTCATTTTTAGAATGGGAAAGTGTTCCATTGTATGTTGGAAGTATGTAATTTGCTTTTTGATTTTGTAGTGGCTCAGAGTTAAGAAACTGCCTTAAGTCTCAGAAGAGACGTTGGACTCTGGACTTTCGAATAGTATTCAGACTGGTAAAAGCTATGGAGACTTTTGAAGGTAAACTAAATGCATTTTGCATTTTGTATGGGGGCCGGGGATTAGAATGTAGTAATTTGAACAAGAATGTCCCCCCATAGAGTCCAAGTAGTTGGACATTTCCTGTTGGTTGTGCTATTTGGGGTTTTGGGAGGTTTTGCAGCCTTATTAGAGGAAGCACGTTACTGGGGGTAGACTTTGAGAGTTCCTAAGCCTTGCCAGATTTCCAGTCACCCTCTGACTCCTGTGCCTGCTTGATCACTTGACCTTCTGCTTGGACTACCTCCTGCTGCCATGCCTTCCCTGCCGCTGTGGACTCCCCCTGGAACCATAAGCCAAATAAACTCTTCTTTCTATAAGTTGCCTTGGTCGTGGTATCTTGTCACAGCAACAGAAAAGTATCAATATAATACCTGATCTAATAAAATACCTGACTTGAACACTGCCATCTCTGTCAAATTCCCCTCTGAAGTTGTCTCATGTTCCTTAGATAATCCTGCCTCTTCCCACTTCTCCCCACCACAATTTCCCCTGTAGGGTCAGTTAAACCATTGAGTGCTGAAGCCAAGTATAACTGAATACTGGTCAGGAGCAGCCAGACCATTGGTCAAAGTTACCATTTGGTACCAGTCCAGATTTACCAGGGCCAGCAAAGCAAGAGTTTAAGGACTGTAGCAACATATATGATGATGGCCATGAAATCTGGGAATTGATAATGTTTCTATTGAGTCAATTGATGTTTTCAGCACAAGCACCCACTGTAGAGCAGAAACAAGTCTATACCATCTCTTAATGCCCTTAGTCTCCAAAACTGATATACCTGAGATGAGATCAATAAATATCTCCTTCTCTCTTGTGAAATGCTTCCTTTTCTAATTTCTCTGCCTTCATGTGCCATAATGCTTCTTGATTTATTCTGAAAAGAATGAACATCGTCTATCTAGCTGTTACAGAGTTAGTGCTGACTGACCAGGAGTTGAGCCAAGAGTGAACAAGTTATGCGTCAAGATAGGGCACATAGAGTGAAGTAAGCATGCAAGTGTGAGACCTGTGGAGGCAGGTAATGTGCTGGGTCTCTGGAGTCAGAGAATGAGAATGTACTGCATTGCAGAGACTTACCAACAAGAATGGGTACAGGATCTCTTTACACTTTTCTGCTTCTTGCAGTCTTTTTGGTGGATACTTAAGTACAGGCAAAAAGTTAGATATCTGTTGGTGCCATGACCAAGAAATGCTGAAGTTTCATCTCATTGACTGGCCAAAGTGAAGTAGAGACTGCAGGGTAGAAAGACAATCTGGACAAAACAAAGAGATACAAGAATATGTTCCCTCAAAAAGGAAATTGAAATTTGATTATGTCTACATGGTTCATGGAATGTTGATTTAACAGTGAAAGTAGCCAACTTCAAGAATGGCATCCTTCACTGTAGGGGTGGGGCAGAGAAATAGTTTACAATTCAGGGACTGCGTTTGGAAAGAAACACACAGATTCATTTGAGGAACAAGCAGTGTGTTGATAGTGGAAGGTGCAGCCAGATGGATCTCTGCAGGTCATTGCAACAGGGAAGGATCTAATGGATGCTACAGTGTCAGGTGTGTCCTTCAAGTTTCTGAGAAGTGATCTGGAAACAGCATTAAGAAGCAAGGGTGTCAATTACTGCACCTGCTGGCCTAGCAATTCAGGAGTTTGAGAGAGAAAACAGTAATTCCTCAAATAGACTACAGAAGATGCAGTGTCCTCAAGGGAATTCAGGCTTCAGGTACAGCAAGGTCAAGTGAAGATTCATGGAATGCCTGATGATACCTGTGGATTTTGCTGATAACAGACTGGGAGTACCAGAGAACACAGACTAGAAAACGAGATCATACCTGATTGGTGTTTTAGTTTCTTTTCCTATGACTGTGATAAAATACCCTGACAAAAGCAACTTAAGGGAGAAATGCTTTATCCTGGCTCACAGTTCAAGGATACAGTCCATCACGGCAGGGAAGTCAAAGACAAGTGATCACATCTCATTCACAGTCAGGAAAGTGGTTAAGGCATGGTGCTGCTCAGCTCCCTTTCCCTGCTTACACAGTCCAGGATCTAGTAAGGGGAATGGTGCCACCCACAGTGGGCCTGTCTTCCCTCTTCAACGAATACAATCAAGATAACCCCCCACAGGCATGCCCAGAGATTTGTTTCTCTAGTGATTCTACATTCTACCAATTGTACAACACAAACCATCACAGCTGGAAAGTGGGTAGGATCAGTGGTACTTTTCTCGCTGCTGTGACCACATACCTAACTTAAGGCAGGAGTGATTTAATTTAGCTTTTGTTTCAGAGATTTTAATTTATTGATGTTGGCCTTATTTTTTGCTAGCCCATTGGTAAGTGGGAGCATGTGGAATGGCTGCTCCCTTCATGATGGACAGGTAGCAGAGAGGAAGAGACTGGAGACCAGGCATATGCTTCAAAGTCATGCTTCAGTGAACAACTTCCTCTAGTTTGACTTCACCTCCTAAAGTTTAACCACTTCCCCAAATAACACCAACATCTGGGGAACCCTCAAGGTGTGGGTGTCTGAGGGACATGTTGTAGTCAATTCATAACATATAACATTGGGCACTTTGAGTGTCTGTCACATTCTACAATATAGTAGAATTTCATTTGGATATATACCTCAAAAATTTGTTCCCAGCTCTTAATTATTGACACTAGCTCATTACATGGATATAACACAGTTTATAAATTTACCTACTGGAGGACATTCAGTCTGTTATCAGTTCTTAGAGTTTATGAATAAAGGCCACCACAAACATTCAGTTTTTGCATGGACATGAGGTTTATTTTTCATAGGTTAAAGTCAAGAAATAGGATTGTTGTGCTGTATGATAAGCACACATTTACACATGAGCTGCCATATGCTTTCCACAGTGGCTGCCTCATTTTGTATTTCATAAGTCTGTTCACATGTGAGTTACATACATTAACTTCCTAATGATGAAACAACTTCACATTCCCTCTGTTCACGGTGTTCATATTTTGCCGAATGTAATTGTCAAAAGTCTTTGGATGACGTTTGTCTCTAGTTGATAAGAATTGAGTCTCTGGCTATCTATTCATTTTAATATTTTCATCTGGTTTTGCAATCATGATAATGCTAGCCTCATAAACTAAGTTGAAAGTGTTCCTTGTTACTTTAGGTTTGGAAGACTTTGTGCATAATTCATACTTTCTCAAGTTTTTGATCATATTGGCCAGTGTATCCATCTGGCCCCGGTATTTTCCTTTAGGAAGTTTGAACTACAAATTCAATTTCTTTTAAAGGTTTATAGTTATTTAGATTGTGTGGTTTTTCTTGAGTGTGCTTGGTAGTGTTCTTTTAAGAAATGTGTCTATTGCATTTGAGTTGCTGAATAACAGCTGTTTGTAACTGCATCCTTCTCCTGCCCTCCCTTTCTCTTTCTTCTGCCCCTTCTCTTTAACTTACTGCTTATGGGCGTGTCACTTTTACCGATCTCTTAGAAATACAGCTTTTGCCTTTACTGATGTTGCTGTTTTTATTTTTACAATTTATGAAGTTTTCCTTTCCTTATTGTTTCCTCTCTTTGGTTTGCTTTGGATTTCATTTGATTTCATTTCAAAGTTCCTTAAGGGAGAAATGTAGATAATTATTTTGAAACTATTCCTTTTTACTGATAATTTAACACAGATATTTCTCCTTATTGATTGCTTTTTGAAAACTACATATGATATTTTTACTTTATTAAAATAAAAATAGTTTTCAGTTTTCCCATGGATACTTTCTTCTATTAGCTGTAGATAAGCTTGCTGCTTAATTTCTAAGTATGTGAGAATTTCTAAAATGTTTTTGCTACTTATTTCTAGATTAGTTCACTTATTATTACAAAACACATACTATTAGTTACTTTTCTTGTTGAGACCAATTACCTGACAGAAGCAACTTAAAAGAGATGTGTATTTTATGTCACAGCTTAAAGGGAAACAGCTCATCATGGTGCGGAAAGTACAGCAACTATAAGGTCTTTGTCTGTAGAGGTTGGAGCATGAGTGGCTGGTTGTGTTCAAGTGGCTTATCCAAAACAGAACACTAGGTCCAGATGCAGAATGGAGCTGTGACCCTAGGGGTTCCTGTCTAGTGTCCTTCCAAAGCAGTGGCACTAAGAGGGGACCAAGTGTTCAAACACATGAACCTTTAAGAGATATTGACTATCGAGCCATGATATGTTGCTCTGCCCCCAAAGGTTCATGACCAGCTCATACTAAAAAGTGCATGTAGACATGCTTCAAAATTCTATACTGTTTTGTTTTATTCTGTTTTGACAGGGTCTTCCTAGTCCCAGCCTGCCTAGAAGTCACTATGTGAACCAGACTAGCCTTGATCTCACAAAGGTCTGCCTGCCTCTACCTCCTGAGGGATGGGAATAGTGGCACGTGCTACAATGCCCAGCATAAAATTCTATACTTTTAAATAATCACAACACTTTAAAGAAATCTCAGGACTCAGCCAGGCATACCTTCAATTTCAGCACTTGGGAAACAGAGGCAAGCAGATCTCTGTGAGATGGAGACCAGCCTGGTCTACACAGCAAATTCCAGGCCAGCTGGGGCTACAAGGAGATCCTGTTTCAAAAGCAAATCAAAAGAAAACAAAAAACCAAAACAACAACAACAACGAAAACCCCACCAAGAAACAACACTCACTCCCCCAAATAATCTCAAGTCTCTTCTGAAACTCAAAGCAGTCTCTTAATTATGAATTGTACAAAAAAAAAAGTTACATACATCCAACATAGAATAGTATAGAGCAAACATTCCCATTCCAAAGGGGTTGGACAATGGGGGCCTAGCAAAGAAAGACTGGGCCAAAGCAAGACTGAAACCAGTAAACACTAGATCCTGTAGTGTAGTTTCCAGTAGTAGATTTCCCCTTAGGGCCTATGACCTATTAAGCCATAGGTTTTTGACTAAGTTTACAACATCAGACATGAGTTCCTTCTTGTGCAGCAGGCCTCAAATCCAGTGCCAAAGTGGTTGGCTACTCCCATAAACTTTGTGCCATATTATACCAGTGGATACATCTTGTCTGGCAGGTTGACATTGTAGCACACAGGGGCTGCTGCTGGGAAAGATGACTGATGACTTTTCTCCCACAGGAGGCTGCTAGCATACCCTGCTCTACGAAAGCCAGCAGGAAAAATGTTTTCAGGTCCATTCCACCTCTATTTCTCCATGTCCTGTGACAAAAGCACATTGTGTCTTCAATAGTCTTACCATCTAGTTCTGGTTCACTGTGTAGATTTTAATGGATCAAACCTTTTCCTCAAATGCCTAAAGCCATTCCTATTGGCTTAGTGAAGAGTGCTGGCTTTCTCTTTAATGATGCAAATCTCCATAACAGTGATGCCTGATTTCACTGTGCCAACCTTGCCCACAACTTTAATTGTACTCATGCTCCCTTTTCTTGACAAATTATACATTTTTTTTCCTTTTTTTCTCCTCTACTTTTTATTTCAAATTCATACTAGAAATGTAGGAAATAGTAACTGGAAAACTTTGCCATGGTCTGAATGTTTTTCTGTCTTGACTAAACAAATTAACCCATTACTTTTGAATTCAGTATCACTCAAATTTTTCTGACATGAGCTGAACACAGCCAAATGCTTTGCCAGGGTATACATGAATGGCCTCTAGCCCAGGTCTTGATGAAGTCCTTGATTCCCCCTGAAACTTTGTGAGCAGCACCTTACCTACATCCCTATCACATCTTAGTCTTCTGAACTCCCTCCAGAATTGCATATTGAGCTGTGCTCACAGCACTCCAGGACTTCTCTAGCCCACAGCTCCAATCTTTTATACATTCCTCCTACCAACCAGTTCCAAACTTACCAACAGTGTGGTCAGGTCTATCACAGCAAAGACTCCTCAATGCCAATTTTCTGCAGCAGTTAATTTTCTCATTGTTGTGACCAAAGGCCTGGTGGAAGCAAGTTAAAAAGGGGTTTTCTTGGTTCATGGTCCAGGGGTATAGTCCTTCATGGCAAGGAAGGCATGGTGGTTGAAATGACTGGGTCTATAGTGGTAGGAACTTTCAGGATGGCTTTTTACATCTCAGTAGAGCAGGAAACGGAGAGCTTGAGCTAGAACTGGGAGTGGGCTACAACCTTCAGATCCCACCCCCTAGTGACCCATGTTCTCCAACTAAGCCCCACTTCTAAAAAGTTCACAACCTCCCAGAAAGAGGCCACTAGCTGGTATTTGAACATATGAGCCTGTGGGAGAAATCCCACATCCAAAATGCAGTAGATACTTTGTATGATTTTTTTTCCCCATGCTGGAATATCATGTATGCTAGGCAAATACTCTTACCATTAAACTACATCCCCAGCTATGTATGATCTTAATTAGAAGCTTAATCAAATCTGTCTCAGTCTAGAATCTGTTTTATTTGTTGGATGTTGCCTGTGTACTTGAAAGAAATGGGTATGCTACCACAGTTGGTGGTTTGTGTAACAACAGCTTGCTCAAGTTGGTCAATGGATTTGCTCAGGTTCCATATTCTTACTGAGTTTCTTTCTGCTACTTTGATTAATTACACACAGAAGGAAACATTAAAGTTTCCAACTCTAATGTATTAACTCATTTCTCTTTTTAGCTATTAGTTTTTACATTTAAAAAAAATTTATTATTTTTGTTTTATGTGTGTGAGCGTATTGCCTGCATGTGTGTAAGTGCACCCGTGTTGTGCAATGCCCACAGAAGTAAGAAGAAGACATCAAATTCCCCCAGAACTGGAGATGCAGATGATTGTTAGACGCCATGTGGGTGCTGGGAATTGAACCTGAGTCCTCTGTAAGAACACCTGGTGCTCTTAACCACTGAGCCAACTCTACAGCCCACATTTTGGTTTTAAAATCTTTGTTGTTTACATTTGACTGTTATGCCTTTACTTTTGCATTTACTCTTTTGACATCATGCAATACCATTCCCCCCCCTCCAAAGATATCCATTATCCAAAAATCTACTCTAACTTAAGAATTTTTCTCATGCCTGAAGAAATTCCTACAACACTGCAGGCTGTGTACGCCTGTTGGCAGTGAAGTCTCTACGTGTTAAGTGGCCGTCTTTTCTGGAGGATATTCTCTTTGTGTGTAGTATTTTCAGTTCCATATTTTCTTTGGTATTTTCTTACTTTAGTATTTTGTAGTACTCACTTTACCTTTGCATGAATTTAGCTTCATATATTTATTTATTTTGTGGTTGTCTTAAAGATTTCCTGCTTTAAAAATATTTTATTTATTATTTTTATTTTATGTGCATGCGTGTATTGCCTGCATGTAGGTAAGTGCACCCATGTTGTGCAATGACAGTGGAGGACAGAAGAGACTGTCAGATCCCTGGGAACTGGAGTTACAGACAGTTGTTAGCTGCCATGTAGGTGCTGGGATTCGAAGCTGGGTCTTCTGCAAGAACAACCAGTGTTCTTAACTGCTGAGCCACCTTTCCAGCCCAAGATTTCCTGCTTTTACCACTTTATATACGGTATGTGTGCTTTTAAATAATATTTATTCTCATAAAACTCAGATGTAGGGATTTGAGATTCGGTGATGAACGCATTTGAAAAATTCTTATCTCCTCAAATAGTTTTGCTGTTGTGTTTTCTGTCCTGTCTTCTGGGATTCCAATTGGTAGAAGTTACACTTTGCAATGTCACACATAGCCTCTCATTCTAACCCATACATCTGTGTTGCTATTACAAAATTCCATAAGCTGAGTAATTTGTGCCTAGTAGAAATTAATTTCTCACAGTCCTGGAAGTTGGAAGCCTACAACCAAGATGCAGATGATTGGTTTCTGATGAGGGCTATTACGACCTCTGGAAAGGATGAGAGCTGTGTCTAAGCATGGGGCAAAGGAGAAAGAGGAGCAAGCTCCTTCAGTCAGGCTCTTTTATAAAGACATCTATTCCCAATCAGGAGGAAGGAGATCAGGGCCTAGCCATTTTTTAAAATGCTCCTCCCTACATGGTCCCCTTGGCAACCCTTGAATTTGGAGACTCATGCCATAGCATCCTTGGTCACACTCTCTGTCCCTTGGTTGCGCTCTTTTGTCTCTTTTATCTCACTCACTCTTTCTTTGTGCTTGATTTTGGGTCATCTTCTGGTCTGCCTTCAAACATGATGATTTCGTTTTTAGCATTACTATGTCTTCTGAAGTGATGGGTCTTTTCTGTTTCTGGGTGTTTGTTTCTAGCATTTTCCTCTTTTTTTTTTAAACCACTTTTGTATCTTGGCTGAAATTCAGTTTGCAAGTTTTCAAAATTCAAATTTGCAAGAAATGCAAGTTTATGCATTTCGATAACTTTTCTGGCTAGAGCCTTCAACTTAATGTTTGTTATAGTGATTTTAAACTAAATTATGGCCCAACATATGGTCATCTTTGATTGTGTCCATTTTTTTCCTTTTGTAAGTGGGCCTTTGTTCTCTCTCTCTCTCTCTCTCTCTCTCTCTCTCTCTCTCTCTCTGTGTGCATGCATGTGTTCTGAGTCACAGCCTTTCCCTGAATGCTGTATACCACGTGTGGGGCAGTGAGGAGTAAGAAGCCACTTCGGCTTGTCTGTTGTGCTTGGTGCTTCTCCTCAAAGGAACTGGGCAGGGTTTTGTGTTGCCACCGATCCATTCAGAGCCTCCCTAGCTTCTGGTTCTACCAGTTCTAGCATTAGGTGTGTTCAGAATCTGAGCTTTTCTTAAAATCACAGTCCCACACAGTAGTAGAATGCTAATGCTTGTTAATTGGTTCTTGCTGTTGTCCTAGGAGGGTGAGGTCTTCTCTGCTTTAGTAGTGGAGAATCATGAAGAAAGATAACCGAGGTGGTGCAAATTTCTTGTCTCCAACTCCCAGGACCCAGTCACCTTTGTGTTACTGTAACAAAATACCTTGAGAAAATTAACATATAAAGAGAAGAGGATTATGGTGGCTTGTGATTTCCATGTTCTGGTTCATTGTCATGGGCTCTATTGCTTCTGGTCCTGTGGTGAGTCAATTCATCATGGCAGGGCTGCACAGCAGAGGAATCCTGTTCACCTGGCTAGGGTTGGGCACATCCCAATGGCTGCAACCTATCTCTAGTCTTCATCTCTTAAAACTTCCACCACCTTCCAATAATGCCATGGGCTCAAGACTAACACATGGGCCTTGGGGGTTGGGTCACTTTTCCAAACTATACCACTAGGATGGCTGTATCCTCTTAGTGGTTCACTGTTTGACTAATGTATATGTTAAATTTTTAAATTGCATTTGTCTTAACAACATATATGGCAGCCCTGGCTTCTGTATGCTCATTAGGAAGACTTTTCTCCTTCTGTTTTCTTTCTTTGAAATCTCTGTGTTTTCCTTGGCATTAAGTTAATTGGATAACCTATTACTCCAGTTCCCTATGTTTAATAAAAATCAAGACTCATAGGGTATTCAGCCTGCCTTGATTGCTAGGGAAGGAGTGGCATTCCTTCCGTGTCTGTGTCTCCCAGGCTCGATCTAGAGGTCAGTGTAAACTTTTGAGTAAAGATTTTTAAAAGCATTTTCTACTTGTATTAATATCAGAGTAGATGCTGAAACATTTTGATCTTAACCATTTTGGCATTTACTTTGATGAATGGGTCTTGGCTTGTGAAGTTCTGGGCTCAGTGACATAATTCCAAAGTGAGGCACCTGTGCCTCCTACGGAAGGTGCTCTGCATGGAGGAGTCGCATCCCCAGGCAGTGAGCTGCAGAGTCACAGCCCCCTTTTCACTAAGTTATGGGCATAGTGAGTCATAGACACATTTCTAAATATATCAGCATCCCTGCTGCCGAGGGTTTCAGAGGCACATCCATCAATTATGGTCATGGGAAAGGTCAGAATAGTACAGGCTTTCATCGTAATTCAACTTTCCCTCCCCTCTCTGCTTTGTGTGTGTTGAAATACTGTGATTATCCACTTTGAAGCACTGTTCATTTTTGAGGACTTCTTACTGGAAATGAGTAAATATCTGAGGAAGGCTGCCCCAATGAAACGCCTACTTCTGCATTCAAAAGCCTCGTGTGTAATAAGAGTATCTCAAAAACTCTTCTGTAAGATGCACCAACCTCATTCCTTCCAAACCATCGATTACGGCCCATAGTTCCAGCTGAAGAAAAGATTCACTGTGGAGTTGGATGCTGGCCATGGTCACAGAATTCCCTTCTTATGGCCTCCTGCTGCTAACAAAAGCAGTGTAGTTCTCAGAGCTGTGCCAGCCCCGCTCTCTAATGCAGGGGCATTTCTGAAAGCCTAATACCAGCAGCATTGAACAATATAGAAAGTCTTCTGAGATTTTAATGTGGCCATAAAATTGGGTGGAATCTCTCTAGAAATCAGCCTTGAATAAAAGAAAATTGTTCTGAATCCCCTTACTTTGAACAGTGGTCCTTTATTTTATTTTATTTTTTACTCAAAGTAGTGATCCTGGCAATACTCCCCAGCCTATATACATACAACCAGATAGCAAAAGTCTGCAAATAATAATGCATTTAATATTAAATTAAATATTAAAAGACCCTCTAAAATCAGTAGTCAACCTAACATCTCTTAGTTTTGTTATTCCTTTGGTAAACTGTAATTTACAGCAATTCACTCTTGCCTTTGCTGACTTTTCACTCATTGTCATACTCAAATTACTGAAAATAGCTAATTTCAGTAGCCTGGCACTGTGCTCCATTCACATAGGGTATATCAATGTTTCCCTAAAGATGAAGGTTATATTTTCACATATTACTTAGATACAGAAATAATTCCAAGAAGAAATCAATTTCTTTTTCTGTCTGCTTGGAATGTGAAACCTCTGTCTTCCCCTCCAATTCATTTGTAGTTATTTGT
>NW_008329134.1:3288320-3335979 GCF_000622305.1 Nannospalax galili
CAGCTTTGTGAAGATCTGGAACCACATCATACATCTTTTGACACAGAAGTAGAATTTATTTATTTTGGAAGAAAGGCAGTGGTAGTTGAGACCATACCACTTGGATATATTTTTGTTTGTACTAGAACTAAATTAATCAAACCAGAAATGAATTGCCTAGCAACATCTGACATTAAAAAGATTCCACAAGAACAACAAAAAAAACCACATGAAAGAAAAGATAGAATATAGCCCTCACCTCATCCAGATAAGAGTCATCACAAGGGGAGCTGCCTGTACCCTGAAATAAGGAGCAGAAAAAGGAAATTTCACACCTAGGAAGACCTATGGAAATATAATCTAACATGTATTGAGTGCCTACTGTATATGCTATATCAGGAGGATGACAGACCACTCAGTTCCTGCTAACAAAACTCATGATCCTCATTTTCAATGTAGTGTGACACAATTAAAGGTAAAGAATGTCCACTTTTCTATAAGTTCTAACTGATAAATTCCATGTTACTAAAAGTCTCACGCAAATGTGTAGTTGATTTCCATGCAGGCAGAGCTGATGGGCAAAACTGGGCCATGTCTCCTCTCACTCAGTGGGATGGGTGTTTGTGATAATTCAAATTAAGAATGGATGTTTGTGGCTGTATTTGGAGAGTCTTCAAAAAACAAACTATGTGTTCTGTCCACACATTGTTTTCATTTTTTGGTTCATTCTGAATATAGACATAGAAAACTAAAAGACAAAGAAGTTTGTGTGTGCTCATATGTGCATGTGGTATATGCATGGCTGTACATGTGTATACGTGGGTGTATGTAGGCACATGTAAATGTGCGGAAGCCAGAAGTTAACTTCGGAATCTCTTCCTCTACTGCTCTTCATCTTTGTTTTTGAGACAGGGCCTGTCATTGAACCTGGAGCTCACAGATCAGCTACACTTGATGACAGCAAACCTCTAAGATCCTTCAGTCTTTACCTCTCCAGGCTGGAATTATAGGTGTGATTATCATACCCAGCTTTTTTTTACATGGGTGCTGGGGATCTGAATGCAGGTCCTCATATATGAGCATCTAGCTCTTTACCAACTAAGCCATCTACTCAGCCCCAAGACAAATAATTTTTAAGGTAAAATCTTCTGTAGAGAGTATTATAGTATGTATTTATACTACATTATTGTATATAGAATCGGTAACTTGGTTTCTGAGGCTATGGGGAAGTAGTTAGGGGATTACTGAGCTATGGGGAAGTGTCTGGTAAAACATGAGACTTTTCAAGTGTTTCACATTAGTCCGAAAGTTCAATGTTTTTCATTGTATTTGTTAATAATTTATTTCTTTCCTCCCTTTCTCCCTCCCTCCTCCTTTCCTTTCTTCCTTCCTCCCTCTCTCTACCTCTCTTTTTCTTTTCTTCCTGCTTCAGAAACAATTTGGTAAGCCAATACAGCTTTTCTTTATGGTAAATAGCCCAGAGCATGTTGGTAGAACATGAGGCGGGAAGGACGTCAATGACATGACACAACTGGGGCTTTGTGACCTTTGAGCATGACTCATTTTCAACATGTGCTCAACCATCCTGTGATAGTCATATGTTGGTTTTGGCTTGGTTATGTTTTCAGCGTGTGAACGCCTGTGCTTGGGTATATGCCTTCAGCTTTTTGATGTTTTATTTGTTACTGTAGCAGTACTCTAAGTCTATAGACTTTTCCTTCTTGTTTTCAAGGAATCACAAGACTCAGAAGCAATTAAGGAAAATAAAGAACCCTGCAAAGAACAAACTGCTCCTAGGCTTGGCTCTTCTGGCACCCATTACCTCTCTCCTGCAAGGTTCCTCTGTTTGCCTCAGAGTGAGCCAGACTAAAAGCAAGCCTTCCTCTTCTCCCTTTATCCCACCCACATGGAACTGTCCAGTAAGCTATATCACTCAGTGTTCTGTAGTTAGAAAGAAAAATGTTGCATTGTTTGTGCTAAAAAGAAAAATTAGAATGAAACTGAAGTTAATCCAGAAATGCTTAATGCTTACTACTGTCTTTCCTGGCCGATGCAAGGGATTGGGGCCTCCAAGTGTGCGTTTTCATATTAACTGCTTTGAGAAGGAACGGGCTAAAGAGAATCATGTGGCCTTCTGATAGCACCTAAAAAAAATACATTGTGCTTACCGTTTCTTCTCGGCTTTAGTCTTTATTCTCTCATAGTTCTTGGAATACCCTAATCTCCAAAACCAAAACTGAAATCAAAGCACAGTAATACAACCCCACAACCAATGACATTTTCTTCCTAGAGAGAATATTCCTCTCTGGGTCAGTGAACTCAGAGACACAAGTATCCTTCTTCTCTGTCACTCAGTTATCCGTGAGCAGCTCTGGCAATGATGTTTTGCTGGGACCTAGCCTTGAAGAATCTGTAATTCTCAAATCCATCCTAGGAACAGTACTTCAGAATATTCAAAGTAACGAAGAGCAACATGACAGTTGTAACAGCCTTCTTGGGTGACTTGTTAAAGTTATAAAGATTTAACATATACATATTATCTGTATGGGTAAAAAGAATTTTCCCCTTTATATGGATTATAAGTGAAAATGGTGATTTTTTTTTTCTTTTTGGTTGCCGTTTGTTTGTTTTGCAATAAGAAATTCAGGAAAAATTCCTTTAAAAGGATTTAAGATCAACACTGGGAAGTGTTTAGTCATGGTGTCTATGAACCCCAGGGTTTGAGGGCTTCTCAGAAGAAGACATGACCACAGCTTCTTACAACTCAGCTCCCTAGAAACTTCAATATTTTGGTGTAAATATTTTATATGTGGAACATACTTGTGGAGATTCAGATTTAGATAGACTCTTTGGAATCGATGGTTTATTCTAGTGAAATCACTTTGAAGGACTATTTACGGTAAGCTAGTTCTAAGTCAGGGCTGAAGCCAGTCTGGACAGACAGGTGGCCAAGCAGGCAGTGCAACCTTGTCTACTTTTCTTCCCTTCATTAATAGCAGGTCCTCTCGGCCTGCTATTTAACATGGGAGCAAACCAGCAAAGGGGTGATGTATGATCTAAGGATCTTCTCCCAGTCAAGATTAGAAACATACCTTTGGGTACGTTTCTTCAGATGAATTTATTGCTGGTGAAAGATTTCTTTGGAAATATAAATATGTGGGTGCTAATGCATGAAAGTGTGTGCACGCACACACACACATACACACACACACAGACACACACACACACACACACACAAATGAAAGAAGACGCGTAATCAACATGGGGGTTGGAGTGGTACCTGTGATCTTCGTACCCAAGTGCTTCACTTATGAACATTGCTTCTTTCCACATGTTTCCCAAACAAACTTCTTGTTGAGTAAATCAGTTAAGCTGGCTTTCTGTTTATTTGGTTTAAGTTGACTAGGGGCCATTTCTACCTGGAAACCTACATTTTCTAACAGTTCTGAGTCAGTTGGCTGATGGCTCTGTCTCACAAGAAGACTGTCCTCTGTGTCTGTACCCTTCTGACATCTACAGCTCAGGGGGTGGGTAAGGGGACCCCACTGTGAAAACTGTCTCAACAATTACTCTGCCTTGGAAGCAAGCACACTTGAGCATTGATACCAAGGTTCTTAGTGATGCTGTGTAGGCTACTCATTGTGAGGCTTAGGATAAAAATGGGAAAGCAAACAAAGTTTATTGTCCACAAATAACTTTTCTTTGCATTGTTTTCTTAGCACTTTTAATGAATATACCTCTAGTCCTTTAATAAAAGGTGTAGAGCATATGGTGGGAGGATGGGAGAGGAAGGAAAGCAGTTATAATTTTCTTAGTGCTTTGTAGCTTTCTTTTTTCATCTTTGAGCTCACTGTGGACCTTTTCCCATGGTAATTAATATTCTGTAACAATGATTCTCAACCAGGGACAATTTTCATACCCAGACAACATTCAGTCACTTGCAAATATTTGTTGCTACCAGCATCTATCAGGTCGAGGCTAGGATTTCTGCTGAACAGCTCACTGTTCACAGGGCAACCCCATAACAGAGAATCACACAGTCCAACATGGTGAGACTCTTTTTTGTAACATTAAATAGTTACTCACTGTCCTACCCTAGGATGCAATTCTCTATTAGTTTCTTGTTGGAAGTTTAGATTGTTTTTAAATAACTTGCTATTATAAACAATCTGTTGACTATTCTTGGTCATAATTTCTATGTAAGCCTCTGTTTAGGTTGGGCCTGAGAAAAAATTACCGTGTAACAGGAAATGTACTTCTGGTGACTTTAAACAATGTTTTCAAGAAAGTGTTTTAATATTCATATAGGTATAATATTTCTACCTTTATGCATTTTTTTCTTACTAAAGGACCTCTGCTTATAATGTCTGAGTTTATTTGACATTTTATTTGACATTTGATATTTGAGCTTTAGCTAAATTACGTGAGATCCATTAGAGAGGAAGAGGCCAAAGGTAAGCAGTACCTGTGGGATCCTGGCTGCACTCCAGCCACTCAAAGTTTTAGGGACAAAACAAGGTATAAGCAGAGGTTTGTGATACTTGTTAATTCTGGCTTGAGGGATGCAGCACCACGACTCTGCCAGGTCTAATGAACAGAGAGTCAGCCCATTATTTGGCCAGAATTTATACACAGGTATTTACCATGACCAAATTCACACCATCAGATTAAAAGGGAATGAAATCAATCATGTGCTTAGCATAGATTGCATAGTAGGTGCTCAATGCGTTTTAGCTATCATTATTTTAGACAATGCAATCAAATCTTCTGACAATCAAAATTTCAATGGCAAGTCCTCAGTACACATCCTTTGTTTTTTTCCTTGGTTATTGATTTTCCTTTTAGACTCAACAGCTCTTTGGTCAGAGCTTGTATTGTGAACGGCTGTCCAGGTTAGCATCGCAATATGGGTTGCTGAGCTTGAAACACTGCCAGCAAAATATTGAGCTGTTTAAGAAAGGCATTCTCTTATGGCAAAATGTTGCATGTATTTTTTTTCAAATGAGCACAGGTATGTTTTTACACTTGAAGCTAGTCATATTTTTACTATTCTTCAAATTATTATTATGGACACATTTGGTGATGTGGACCTTTAATCTCAGCTGCTCAGGAGGCTAAGACAGAAGGTTCAAAGCTAGGGCCGGTGAGATGGCTCAGTGGGTAAAGGCTTTTGCCACCAAGTTGCTGATCTGAGTTCAGTTCCCTGGACTCATGAGGTAGAAGGAAAGGATCAACTTCTGAATGTTGTCCTCTGACCTCCACATATGTTACAGCATGCATATATGCACATGTTCATGCACAGACAAAATAAATAAATTAAAAATTTTATTTTAAGTTCAAGGCCTTGCCTGAGCTACAGCGAGTTCAAGACCATCCTATGTCAAAATAAAAAATAAAAGGAGAAATGAAGATATAGCTTAGTGATGCAATGCTTCCTTTTTCTGTGTGAGGCTCTGGGGTCAATCTCCAGTTTTGGAAAAAATTATTTGTAATGCAGTCCATCCCTTTCTTTATGTTCCTATTCATCAGAAATCAAGCAGAGATTTAGAATATTTATAGGAATTGTGCTTTTACATGCAACAATCACATACACATTTTTCCTTGTGTACACGTGTGTATACATGTACATGTGTATACATGTTCACAAGTGTCAGGGTACACATATGTATATGTGGGTGCACATGCATGTAGAAACTCAAGGTTCACATCTGGAATCTTCTCAATTGCTTTTCACCTTATTCAAACGGTCTCTCAGTGAAACCCACAGCTCTTGAATATGGCTGTCTGCCTAACCATCTTTCTCCACGATCCTGAACCTCTGGGGACTACAGTTATAGGCATTTATATGTTTCCTGGGGATTTGAATTCGGGTCCTTACGTACCTTATGCACCACTGGGTCATTTCCCCTGCCCCCGCTTTCACATAATTTTTTGGGCAAGTGTTTCTTGATTTATGTTTATTGTCTGTGAGATACCTTTTCAGTTACCTGCTTGGGAGAACATAACAGCTTCCAGTTTCCACTAAACTCAAAATCCCTCCAGGGAATGCCCCTGGCTTTCTTCTTCGTTCTACCTAGGTGCCCTGTTGTGCCTGGTGAATCACAAGTACTCAACATGTATTCATTGAGCCAAAAAGAGTATGTTCCATTTCTCAGCATCTGTAATATCCAAGTTTACGAAATTTTAAGTAAAAGTGAAGAATGCATTGCTTTGTTGAATTATTTTTCCTTAGCACACTAAATCAACCTTTCCCCTTCCCCTCTCCCCCTTTCTCCATTCCTCTCATGTAGGGCTCTTGTATTTTGGGGGGCTAGACAGACAATGGAATATTGTAAAAGAGAAAAAAATCAGAATATGCAGTCTTTTAATTGTCCTAAGTTTTACCAGGTATGTTTATGTATGATCCCTTTAAAGATATTCCTAAGTTGTAGAAAGAATACTTCATTGTTTTATGCTGTTTTTCTCTAAGTACTGGTCACGCACAGATAGATATTCTCTCAGTTCTATTGGAAAGCAGATTGTTATCGCTGTTTTCAGAAAATGAAGCCAGTCAAATTCCAAAGGGTGCAAGCTGTCAACATCATCAGACTTGCTACATTGCTGATCATGCACAATCAATAAGGTTCACTTTGTACTGATGAGACTCCAGGGGTGGTGGCTTTCCTGTGAACAGCTGCTATTCAGTTACAAGTCACCAGAAAGCAGTTGCTAGCTGTACCCCCATGAAAGTCCAAGAGAGTGAGGCCTTGAACTACACCACACTCTCCACTCATCATCTACATGTAAAACACTTAAGACCTGCATGGCTCAGCAAAAGCACTGTGAATTTGCTAGCTCCTTGGGGAGATGACACGCTGGTCTTGTTCTCACTCTTATGAAAGCAATGTTTAAGTTTTTATGACCGGGCCTTAGAAAATGAGTTGGGGTATGTTCTTTTCTATTTACTAGATTAATGATTGTGGTATACTCCACAGACCTTAAGGTAATAGGTAGGCCTTGCTGTTATTTTATTCCTGCAGTTTTTATGTGGGATGATTAGAAACTATTAACTAATTTTTAATTACAGTGTTTTGATATTTTATATTTCTCCTTGAATTAATTTTTCCCATTGTGCCCCCTTCTAATGTTTGTGAATTCTTACTTATTTTCTTGATCAATCTTATCACAGAATTTGAAAACATCAATGATTAGACTTTTGAATTTGCTGTGACTTTATCTTAATTCATGTTCTGATGTTTACTGACTTTTTTCCCCCCAGTTAATTATTTATTTAATAACCACATACTTAGAAGAAGCATTTCATTACAACAGCATTGACATATTCAATAACAATTTCCAGAGCTAAGATGCATCTCTTTCAAAATTGGCTGTAAATTTTTAGGTTTACAGTTGAATTATTACAGTTATACAATATTGTACTCAGTATAAACCCTATAAGACATAAAATTAAATGAGGTTTTAACCTTTAAAAAAGATCTCCATTTCATTATTAAAATACACAGTTTCATACAGAAAAATTCATTTTTAATGCAACTGACACTAACATGTTTGCACATGCATTTCTAATCGCTATATATCTGATTATTGCTAGTCACAGTCAGTTACTTTCTGAGCTCCTTGGCATTTGAGCATGGATATAAAGTTGTCAGGTAGACTTCAATGGTGATGTTTTTCACAGCTAGTAATCATTAAGGAGCAAATTTTTATGCTGTGAAGAAATATTATTTTTAATTTTTATTTAAATTTAATAAACACATGATTAGAAGAAGCATTTCATTACAGTTGAACATATTCAGTAACACACTCCAGAGCAAGGATATATCTCTTTCAAAAGTGGCTGTAAATTTTTAGGTTCACAGTTGAATTAATACAGTTATACAATATTGAACTCAGAATAAAACCTGTAAGATATAAAATTGAATGAATTTTTACCCTTTAAGGAAGATCTCCATTTCATTTTAAAATATGTTATTTCCTACATTTTTTAAAATATTATTTTTAGAAGAAGCATATCATTACAGGTTTAATATGCTCAATAACAGTATCCAGAGCAAAGATACAGCTCTTTCAAAAGTGGCTATAAAATTTTTAGGTTCACTGTTGAATTAATACAGTTATACAATATTGAGCTCAGTATAAGCCCTGTAAGACATAAAATTGAATGAGTTTTAACCTTTGAAAAAGATCTTCATTTCATTTTAAAATATACTTTCTTACAGAAAGATTCATTGTTTTTGCTAACACTGAGATGTTGGTGCATGCATCTCTAATCTGTATGTATCTGCTTATTACTAGTCTTAATGGGTTGCACTCGGATCCTTGGCACCTGTGTATGTCTATAAAGTAATCGGGTAGAGTTCATGTTAATGTTTATCACCTCTACTAATTAACATGACATACAGCTTTATGCTTCCTCCTCAAATACATTTTAAAAATTTGTTGATTTTGTGTGTGTGTGTGTGTGTGTGTGTATGTGTGTGTGTGTATCACAGAGAACATCCCAAACCATCTTATTCAACTATATACCCACTGCCCAGATGGCACCCTCCCATAGCCCCCCCCCCACTAGAGCCCTTATACTCTGATATCCCTGATACTGTCTGCTGTGTTGTCGGCACCCCAGCCATTCCCCCCTACTTGTCCTTCTGGTGATCTAGTCAGCCTATCTAGTTTGTTTTAGGAAGGTCATTCCTCATCAAGCAGCAATCAGTTGTCAATATTCCTTTAGATAAGATTGGGGTGTGCTGTTTATTTTCCCAGTTCTATGCTGGGTTACTATCTGGGCGTCCCTCAGGCAACCCTGGCCAACAACTCAAAGGAAGGTATCTCCTATCTGGCATTGTTGCTTGTTATGTAGCCCTTAGCTATACATATGGACTCTTAAAAATTATATTGGCCCCTTTAATTTTGGTTATACATTCCTTTTGGATGTTTAAGGCCATATAGTTGGCCCAGATAAACCAATTTATTTTTACTCTTAAGGTCGTTGAGGACCTGTTCCTCAGGGGTCATATGGGCTTGGGAGGAGACCCTGGCTCCTTTCTTTTAGCAGTTCTGCCTTTGTGAAGATAAGTCAAAGGTCCTGCTCAACCATGGCTGGCTTTGCTTGGAAGCATGGAGGAAATGATTCCTCTGTATTGGGCCTCCTCTTTGTAGACTGGACATTGGTTCAAATCCATCTCATGGGGTCTCCTTGATCAAGAGGACAGTTGACCCACCACATTTTCATTTTCCACTCATCAGCTGAGGGACACTTAGGTTTCTTCCATCTCTTAGCTATTGTGAAAAGAGCAGCCAGAAACATGGATGTACAAGTGTCTCTGCAATAGGATGAGTTCTTTGAGTATATGCCAAGGAGTGGTATAACTGGGTCAAATGGTAGGTTCATTTGTAGTTTTTTAAGAGTTCTCCACACTGCTTTCCATAGGGGTTGAACTACTTCACAGCCCTACCAGGCAGTGGATGAGTGTTCCCCTTTCCCTACATCCTCTCCAACATTTGGTATCATTTGTTCTCTTGATGTTAGCCAGTCTGACTAGGGTGTGATGAAATCCTAAAGTGGTTTTAATTTGCATTTCACTAATTACTAGTGATGTCGAACATATTTTAAGATGCTTCATAGTCATCTTTACTTCTTTTGAGAACTCTCTGTTCAGCTCCTTAGCCCATCTTTCAATTGGGTTGCTTCTTGTCTTGGTTCTCTGTTTTTTAAGTTCGTTATATATTCTGGTAATTAACCCTCTATCAGATGTGTCGCTGGTGAAGATTTTCTCCCATTCTGTGGGTTTTCTGTTTGTTTCCTTCGCTGTCTCCTTTGATGTACAGAAGATTTTTAGTTTAATTAAGTTCCACTTGTTAATTCTTGCCCTTGTTTCCTGGGCTATTGGTGTCCGGTTTAGAAAGTCCTTTCCTACACCTATAACATCTATATCTTTTAGGTTTTTGCCAATGTTTTCTTCTAACAGTTTCAGAGTTTCAGGCTTTATATTGGGGTCTTTGGTCCATTTGGAATTGACTTTCGTGCAAGGTGAAAGATAGGGGTTTAGTTTCATTCTTCTACAGGTGGAGATCCAGTTTTGCCAGCACCATTTGCAGAACATGCTGTCTTTCCTCCAGTGAATATTCTTGGCCCCTTTGTCAAATATCAGGTGGCTGAGGTTGCATGTACTCATATTTGGGTCTTCAATTTTGTTCCATTGATCTATGGATCTATTTTTGTGCCAGTACCATATTGTTTTTATGACTATAGCTCTATAATACAGCTTAAAATCTGGTATACTAATCCCCCTGGCATTGCTTTTAGTGCTCAGGGTTGCTTTGGCTATCTGGTGTCTTTTTTGCTTCCATATGAATCTTAGGATTTTTTTTTTCAAATTCTGTGAAAAATATCATGGGGATTTTGATTGGCATTGCATTGAATCTATATATGACTGTTGGTAGGATGGTCATTTTCACAATATTAATTCTTCCAGTCCATGAGCATGGGAGTTCCTTCCATCTTCTGATGTCTTCCTCAATTTCTTTCTTTAAAGAGTTAAAATTTTCCTTGTAGAGTTCTTTAATGTCTTTGGTCAGGTATATATATATATTTGCAGCTATTGTAAAGGGCAGTGTTCCCTTGTGCTCTTTCTCTGATTACTTGTTTTTGGTATATAGAAAGGCTATAGACTTTTGGAGGTTAATTTTGTAACCTGCCACTTTACTGAACATGTTAATAATTGAGTAGTTTTCCAGTGAAAATTTTGTGTCTATTAGATATAATATCATCTACAAAAAAGGGATAAAAGGGATAATTTGATCTCTTCTTTTCCAATTATTACTCCTTAATTTCCTTGCTCTTGTCTTATTGCTCTTGCAAGAGTTTCAAGCACTTTGTTAAAGAAAAGTGGAGATAGTGGACAGCCTTGTCTGGTTCCTGATTTCAATGGGAATGCTTCCAGTTTTTCTCCATTTAGAATGATGTTGGGGTGGGTTTGTTATATATGGCTTTATTTATGTTGAGGTATGTTCCCTCCAGTCCAATTCCCTCTAGGACTTTGAACATAAATACATGTTGAATTTTCTCAAAGGCCTTCTCTGCATCTATTGAGATGACCATGTGGTTCTTGTCTTCAAGTCCATTTATATGATTTATGACATTTATTGACTTAACGTATATTGAACCATCCCTGCATCTCTGGGATAAAGCCAGCTTGATTATGGTGGATGATCTTTTTGATGTGTGTCTGTATGCGGTTTGCAAGTATCTTGTTGAGAATTTTTGCATCTATGTTCAATAAGGATATGGGTCTATAGTTTTTTGTTTGTACTTTTACCTGTCTTTGGTATTAGAGTGATGCTGGCTTCATAGAAGGAATTTGGAAGTTCTCCCTCCATTTCTATCTTTTTGAATAAATTAAGTAGTATTGCATGTAGATCTTCTTTAAATGTCTGATATTATTCTGCTATAAATCCATCTGGTCCTGGGATTTTTTTAGTCAGGAGGTTTTGTATTACTGTTTCAATTTCTTTTTGTGTTATGGGTCTGTTTAAGCTGTTAATCTCTTCTTGGTTTAGATTTGGTGGTACCCATGCCTTTACATATCCATCCATTTCTTTTAAGTTTTCAAATTTGGTAGCATATAAGTTTTTAACGTATTCCCTTATAATGTTCTGTATCTTTCTGGTTTCTGTTGTGATATTTCCCCTTTCATCTCTGATTTTGTTGATTTGGAGGTGCTCTTTCTTTCTTTTGGTTAACTGGGCTAGCGGTCTGTTAATCTTGTTTATCTTTTCAGAGAACCAGCTCTTGGATTCGTTGATTCTTTGTATTGTTTTCTTTGTTTCAATTTTGTTAGTTTCTTCCCTGATTTTTGTTATTTCTTCTTGTCTGGTTGGTTTGGGTTTCGTCTGTTCTTGCTTTTCAATTGCCTTGAGTTGCAATGTTAAGTCATTTATTTGTTTTCTTTCCAATTTTTTGATGTAGGCACTTAGAGCTATAAACTTCCCTCTAAGGACAGCTTTCAGCATGTCCCAGAGGTTTTGTTGTGTTGTATTGTCCTTTTCATTTAATTCCAGGAATACTTTTCTTTCTTTCTTAATTTCTCTTTTGATCCATTCATCATTCAGTAGTGTGTTGTTTACTCTCCATGTATTCATGTGGCGACTTGGGGTTTTACAGTGTTGACTGTAAGCATTCCTGCATTGTGGTCTGATAGAATGCATGGAATTATTTCAATCTTTTTTTAATTTTTGAGGTTTGTTTTGTGCCCCAGTATATGGTCGATTTTGGAGGGTTCCACAGGGTGCTGAGTAGAAAGTACGTCCTTTGGTGCTTGGGTGGAATACTCAGTAGATGTCTGCTAGTTCCATTTGATATATGATATTTTTTAATTCAGATGTCTCTCTGTTAACTCTCTGCCCTGTTGACCTATCTAATGGAGACAGTGGGGTACTGAAGTCCCCTACTGCTAATGAGTTGGGATTAATCTGGGCCTTAAAGTCCTGTAGTATTCTTTTTATGAATTTGGGTGCACCATAGTTTGGTGAATATATGTTCATGATTGTAATATCTTCTTGGTTTATTGTTCCTTTGATCAGAATGAAGTGGCCCTCTTTATCTCTTCTGATAATGTTAGTTTACAGTCTATTTTGTCAGATATTAGACTTGCTATGCCTGTTTTTTTCTTAGTGCCATTTACTTGGTATATTTTTTTCCATTCTTTCACTTTAAGATAGTGTCTGTCCTTAAAAGTGACATGAGTTTCTTGCAGACAAGAAATTGATGGCTTTTGTTTCTTAATCTATTCACCTAGTCTGTGTCTTTTTGACTGGGGAGTTCAGTCTGTTAATATTTAAAGTTATTAATGAAAGATGTGTATTGAATCCTATCATTTTTATTTCTGTTTGCATTCTTGATATATCTGTAGTTTTCCACAGTTATATCTTCATTGAATTTCTTTCTGCAACCGCTTGGGTATAGTCATTCCTTTCTTCAGCTCTCTGTGTTGCTTCCAGAACTCTCTGAAGGGCTGGTTTTGTGGACATGAATTCCTTCAGCCTATTTATGTCATGGAAGATTTTTCTTTTCCCTTCGACTATAATAGACATTTTGGCATGGTATAGTAATCTGAGTTGGCATCTGTGGTCATTTAAAACTGGGAATACTTTGGTCCAGGGTCTTCTGGCTTTCATAGTTTGCACAGAAAAGTCAGCTGTAATCCTAATGGATTTTCCTTTATATGTGATTTGTTGTTTCTCTTTTGCAGCTTTTCAGTATTGTCTCTTTGTTCTGTACATTTACTTTTTTTACTATGATATGCCGTGGAGAATTTCTTTTCTGGTCCTGTCTGTTTGGAGTTCTATATGCTTCTTGTATTTGTATGGGCATGCCTTTCTTTAATTTTGGGAAATTTTCTTTTATGATTCTGTTGAAGATCTGGTCCATGCCATTATCTTGAGATTCTTCTCCTTCCTGTATGCCTATGATTCATAAGTTTCCTCTTTTTATGGTGTCATGTAATTCCTCCATATTCCATTCTTGTGCTTTCTTAAATTTTTCATAATCTTTTTTTTGAGTGGCCTAGTTCATCCACTTTATTTTCCAGTCCTGATATTCTGTTTTCCATTTCATTCATCTTATTGGTGAGGCTTTCTCCTGTCGTTTCTAATTGGCTTATGGAGTGTTTCACTTCCTTCTTCATTTCAGCCTGAGTATTCTTCTCTTTTCTGAATTCATTCAGAAAAGTATTCCCTTATAATGTTTTGCATCTTTCTGGTGTCTGTTGTGATATTTCCCTTCATCTCTGATTTTATTGATTTGAAGGTGCTCTTTCTTTCTTTTGGCTTCTTTCAGTTCTTTTATTTCTTTATTTGTGTGTTCTTTAAATTCACTGACTTCCTTTATCATGTTTATAATTGTTCTTTTGTATTATCTATAGGGGGTTTTCATCATACTCCTCTAGAGGTCTATTGGTATTTGGTGGGGATATGTTATTTTGGTTTTTCATGTTATTCTTTTTTCTCTTTGATTTTTCCATGTGAATTTCTTTTGTAGTTTCTGATTCTTGTGTGAGACTCAAGCCTTCAAGTTTAGGTCTGCTTCTTTTTGTAAACTTTATGTGCCTTTGTGATTTACTTTTTGGGCATGAAAAGCTGGTTCCTCTAAGCTTCTGGTTCTCTCTTTTGATTTTATATTGTAGTGGCCAGATTGCTTTTGTCTTCAGGAGTTCCCACAGGGTCAAGTCAGATGAGGGTCAGCTGCTCTCAGGCTTTCTCCTAAGATCTGGATCTCTCCAGGAAAAATTTTAGCATCAGGAATTTTGGGGTTGGACTGGCCTGGGAGCAAGGCCCAGGAAAGATGCTGGTCTGGGGCAGCTGGTGGCCATGCCACCCAGAGATGCAAAGGAAGATAGGGGTGGGAAGAGCCCCCAAGGGCTCCTGGGGACTCCACTGAGGAGCTGGGTTTGTCTGGATGCAAAGTATCATGAAGAAAGGTCAGCCGGGTATCCAGGAAAGTGGGTGATGGGTTGTTCAGCCCACGGAAGCAGAGGAAGGTGAGGGCAGGACCAGACCCAGAGGGCTCCTGGGGACCTGGAGAAGGAACTGGGTTGGCCTTGATTCAAAGGATCAGGAAGCAGTGGTGGTTCCCCAGGTGCCTAAGGCTCCAAGGCAAGGAATGGGATAGCACCCAGGCTAGGAGGAGAGATGGGTGGGGCAGATGGGAGGGTGAATGAAGCTGGGGAGTCAAGGCATGGAGGGTGTGATCGTGATCAACTTACTATGGAGAGAGGCCAGAAGGTTGTGCAGCCCAGGGAAGCAGAGGGAGGTGAGAGTGGGACCAGGCCCAGTGGGCTCCCGGGAACCTCAAGAAGGAACTGGGTCCGTCTGGATGCAAGGGATCAGGAAGCAGTCCACTTTTCATTTCTTAATATTTTTAGTTACTAGGAAGATTTTTAAATTAACGTTAAGATTTTTAGACAACAGAGAAGGTTTGAGGCCACATGTGTATTTTAAAATGTCTTAAGTGGGCAACTTTAAAATCTTTAAAGTTCATGAGTGATAAGAGCAAACAAGGCAGGTGCTTTTTTCTCAAGGCAGGATGTGGCTAGTGACTCCCAGTGGTCCCTCATTTTTCTCTGTGTTATGTAAAGGATGCCATCAGGAACTCATCTTTCTGCAAGAAGTATTAGTTGTTGGATGTTTTTCAACCCACAAACTAATTAAATCCTTATTTTCTTTGTCCTTTCTTTTCTTTCCAAAATGCATCAATCACCCAAATACAGTATATGCATATTTTAAAGTCGTCACTGGCAGAAACACTATAGGACCCAGTGGTTTCTTCTACCCATTCACTCATATATAGCCACAGCCACATTTTTATACATGGACTGTAAATCATATTTTTCTGCCAGATGAAGCAGAAGCCCTGCACCAAGCTAGTCAGGTATACACTTCCCATCCTTTGCTTATAAAGGAAGCATATTTTAGTACTTTTCCAGCACACGTTAGGGTTTCTTTCAGATGAACTGATCATCGTCAGGAGCTTTTATTATTCATCTCTGGTTGGCAATTCCAGTTTACTACACTGAAATCAATATTTGACTTAAAACAGTGAATGTGATTTTCTTCCTCTAAAACCTCACTTTTAAGTAAGTATTTTCATGAATATGGAGATCTTTAGTTTTTAAATTTTACTTATTATTTTTATTTTATGTGTATGCGTGTACTGCCTGCATGTATGGAAGTGTACCCATGTTGTGCAATGCCCATGGAGGTCAGTAGAGGGCGTTGGATCCCCTGGAACTGCAGTTATGGACAGCTGTCAGTTGCCATGTGGGTGCTGGTAATCGAACCTGGGTCTTCTGCAGGAACGTTCAGTGTTCTTAACCACTGAGCCATCTCTCCAGCCCCCTGCCCCCCAAGAGCTTTAGTTCTTGTGTGAAAAAAAAAATCTGGCCCTTTATAATTGTTTAGTAAACCTCTTTCAGTGTGAGTGAAATTTATATGCCATTTTTGATCTTTGAGTTCATGCTTTTAATGTCATATGATGCCACAATTTTGGAAGCTTACCTTTGAATTCTGTAGTCTCAGGAAGCATATTTTGCTGTTTAAGCAGCTGACCTTACTATTTGTAGTACTAGGTGATAGGTGTAGGACTCTGCCTCATAATGGCATCTCAAAGAGTATTGAGGTTATATGTAGATAGAAATTGGGTGTAGCCTTGATCCATATTGATTTTCTCTGGATCAAAAGCATACATAAGAGCATGTATATGATATTTTTGAAATGAATTAGTATTTCAAATGCTTAGAACTGTCCACTGTGTTTCATATTTGAGGGTCAAGCTTTAACACCAGCAAAAATGCTTTCTTGAACTTCCCAAATCTGTCTGTAGAACAGGGTTCCTGGTTAAAAAAAGATTTAGGATTTTTGCGGGTGTTTTCTTTCTTTTAACCAAGCAGACTCCAGAAATTGAACTCAGGTCATCAGGACTGGCAGTAAGCGCCTTTACCCATTAAGCTGTTTCACCAGGCTGAGTTCAGCATTTTTAACAATTTAACCATGTATCTGCCATTTTCTGGAGAGTATGGTAAGAATAAAGTGTTGATCATGGATAATTCCAATTCTCCAGAATGAAGAGGGATTATCTTTGACAGCAAAACTATCTTAGATTGGAGATAGTCACCAGGGTTGACACTATCTATGCAAATGGAGCAACATACTCACTATTAACCCAAGGTCTTATAATACTGAAGTACTCTTCTGTCTGAATGCAGATTTTGGGCCCTGGAATGTTTTCTGATTAATAAGATGATTTGGAGGTAAAAGTAGTTTGATAATGACTGGAATAATAAGAAGAAATGGTTTTCTGGAAAGAAGACTGTATTGGGTTGTTATCAGCAGAGGGCTATTTAATATATTTGAGCTATTTAAGGATTGAGCAATATTTTGGGGAATGCACTCCTTTTCGGAAGCTGAACAGTCCCTCAGCTGTATCTATCATATCACATTGATCTATTAAATTATTATTTTTAATCTGATAATTTTAATAGCAGCATTTTCCTCTTTTTCCTTTAAATCACTTTCTCTACTGTGTTACTGTTTGGAGGATTCTGTCTTTGAGGATATTTAAAAAATTATTCATTTATTTTTATTTTATGTGTATGAGCATGTATGTAAGTGGATCTGTGTCATGCAGTGCCTGTGGAGGTCAGAAGAGAGCATTGGACTCCCCTGTAATTAGAGTTACAGATGGTTGTTAGCTGACATGTGGGTTTGGGGATTCAAATCAGGGTCCTCTGCAAGAACAGCCAGTGCTCTTAACTGCTGAGCCACCTCTCCAGACCCATCTGAGGATATTTTATATGCTTCTTTCAGACTTCGGTTTGGTCTTTTAATTCTACATTTTCCTTTAGTGATCATATTCCCAAGATGCTATATTACTCTTGCTGATGAGCACATGTTGTCCAGAGTATGGTAGCTGCTTAGAAAGTGGTACATGTCAAGGTCATTCTTTTGATGAATTTAGATGGTTTTATTTTTCCCAAGGAGAGCTTTTTATGGAGGCCGTTGGGATGAGGCTGAAGAACTAAGGAATAGAGTGGAGAATGAAAAGAGGAAATGGGTGGGGTGGGACAGATGTGCTTCTTCATGATGTTAACCCTTCCCCTGCCAGGCAGGCCAGAGCTGAGCTTTGGTTCTCTCTCTGCTCTTGCAGTGGGTACTGGACTGGCTCTAGCTTTCCTGTCTCATGGAAGAGAACACCAGGGTGATTATCTGCTCGGAGAAATGTAGGAAAGGGAGAAACACACACACACACACACACACACACACACACACACAAATTTTTCTTTGCCTCATGCATTGTGCCTCCAGATCTTAAGAGTTGCCTAAGTCCTAGTAGAAGAAGCTGGATAATGGAGATTGGTGGAGAGAAGAGAGAAGCTGTTGGCTGATTTAGTAGTATGGCCAAGCATCGTGTGTGGCAAGGAACAAGGAAGTGGATATTTGTGTGATACATGACCACTTCCTGGTACTTGCTATCAGTAAGTGAGTTCCTGAAAGTACTCTCTCCCTTAGACCTATGTTCTACCACCCCACAGCACATTTCATCCTGGTTGGGATGGGAAAACAATTCCAGAAACTTTTTAGACCCTCACCTTCCTATGGTCCACAGAGGTTGTAGGATTTATTGGTGACCCTTTTGTGACTCATCATTCATGTCCCTAAGTGACAAGGAACCCTTTTATTTTTTATACAGTTGATGTGGCAGGCATATCAACAGGCAACTATAAAACCTAAGCATCTGCAAATCCTTTTAATAAATATTTGTATGTTTCAAAATCCTCAAGTCTGATCAGTGTTAAGTCAGTTTGCAAGGCAGTCTCCAAGGAAAGTCCTTTGGAGACACAAGTTGGTCATGGGAACTTGCTTGTGGTGGTGAAGAACTCACTAGAGACTCTTGCAATAATAAACTGCCTTCTCAGAAGGTAGGCCCTGATGCTATGTTTTATTGAGATTAAGAATTAGAAACCTCACTCTTGGGAGAGAAAGGGTGGCAAGTTTGAAAATGTGGTTCAAGAGAACAAATAAAGCCCTAGAAGAGATGTCCCTAAGATCTGTTCTCTTATTCTCATTGAACAGAGGCAAAATTCTACATTCTATGGAAAATTTAAATATGTCAATTAAATGTATTTAATTTTTGAAAAAATATTTTGTTATTTTTAAATTTTTTATCTGTATGAATGTATTGCCTACATGTATGTAAGTTCACTTGTGTCGTGCAATGACCACGCAGGTCAGAAGAGATTGTCGGATCCCCTGGAACTAGAGCTACCCACTAGCCACCATGTGGGTGCTGGGAACTGAATCTGGGTCCTCTCTAAGAACAGCCAGTGACCTTAAACACTGATCCATCTCTCCAGCTCCTAAATGTACTTTAATAGAAATACACTCATTGGGATATTTTCCTGAAATTTTAATGTGGAGAAAAATATCTTTTATTTTGGTTTCATTCAATATTTCCCCAGTATTAGCTCAATTATTTTACACACACATACAGATATGCACACACAGATACACAGACACACAGATACACACAGACAACAGACATAGATACACGGATATACATAAATACACAGATACACATACACATACAGAGACAGATACACAGATACACACACACACACACACACACACACACACACACACTTAAAATCTGAACGTGTGTGGCATGGACTGGGTTCGACAGGGCAAATTTAGAAGATAGCTTTATTTTTCTCCTTCCACTTTTGTGGACCATTTTCTAGATGTTCCTTCCTCATACCTGGTGATATTTTCTGGTTATTTTAAGGTCATTCTTGAGGTATCAAAAGTGTAGCCTGGTCTGCATCAAACTTCTGACTTTCAGTTCAACATGCTCCCCTTTCCCTTGGGTCTGGACCCTGAGGCTGGGGAGGGTATAGCAAATTTCTCTCTATGCTTCACATCTTCCTTTCTGTCTTTTGCCTCTGGACCTTCCAGGGATGGGGGATGGGAATGAGACATAAAAGGCAAAAAGAATCTTATTATTTAGAATTGCTGTCTGTAGATTTTACTTGGCTGTCCAGGGCTCTCCATCACAGCAGGCTCTGTTTCTTTGTCTAGTAGGACACCCTTGTGGGTTTTCTGATCAGGAATACCTATCCATCCCCCATCTCTAACACTGTACAGGCCTTTTGCTGCAGGAGTTACACTGTGGATGAATTATTCCAGTGTGTTTCTTGCTGCTGTGATGGTATCTGTTCCACAGTGTGGCTTGTACCAGGGTCACTCGGGTGGGCACTTGCTATCTTGTCTTCAGTCAAGTTGTTTCAGGCCATTCAACCCACTGTTCTGCCGTTGTACTGTGGCTCTGGTAGTCCAGGCTGTTTTCTGAAGTTTATCACCCTGTCTATTGGTAGCATGATGGAATAGATCCACAAATTCTGTAGGCATGAGAGGAACAGATGTGTGTGTGTCTTCATGTTTCTGTGTGTGTTTCTGTGTGTGTGTGTGTGTGTGTGAGAGAGAGAGAGAGAGAGAGAGACTTTAACAGTCACTCTTGTTCAGTCACATCCCATGAAAGACAGAATTTATATGAGTAGAATGAGGCATAGGCAGGCAAGTTGAAAGCATTTGCATTTAGTTCAGTATCAAATCTAAATGACAGTATAAAGTTTACACTAGATAAATATGTCTGGGATGAGATGTTTGATCAAGATGACTAAACACTTGATTGAAGGTTCATTATGGAAACATGTTGATGTACTTTAAAGGCTCAAATGGCTGAACAGAAGTTCACTGACCACAGCTTTAATCCAGGCTTCCTGACTGGATCAAGAGAGAGAGAGAGAGAGAGAGACTTTAACAGTCACTCTTGTTCAGTCACATCCCATGAAAGACAGAATTTATGTGAGTAGAATGAGGCATAGGCAGGCAAGTTGAAAGCATTTGCATTTAGTTCAGTATCAAATCTAAATGACAGTATAAAGTTTACACTAGATAAATATGTCTGGGATGAGATGTTTGATCAAGATGACTAAACACTTGATTGAAGGTTCATTATGGAAACATGTTGATGTACTTTAAAGGCTCAAATGGCTGAACAGAAGTTCACTGACCACAGCTTTAATCCAGGCTTCCTGACTGGATCAATGTGTGTTTCAGCTACACAGCAGAGTTCAGGCTGTGTTTCTCCAAAAATGCCTGTAGATGTCACTAAAGTAAATGACTGCTCTACCTTTGATTTGATAATGGAGGGGGGATAAAAGCCCACAGAGTGTAAAGCGGATATTATATAAATTCTATCTGTATGTTATGTTACTAGCATTATTAATGAACAGTGACAGCCCAGCTCCAGGTTGTAAATGTCTCATCAGTTGTGATTTATGTTAGACATTTAGTATATTTAGCCTTTGGTATATAGTAGAATGGGAAAGTTTTTCTCCTTTACCTCATATCAGTACTCACTCATTAGATGCTGTCCTCAAACACCAGGAGTATTGAAGCTTCACAAAGAGAAAAAAAAATCACATGTATATTGTTGAAAAAGGAGAGTAAGGAACAAACACATTTTGAAACATGCCTAGGCAACTCTCAATTCTAAATGCACTGTGCTGGATAGCTTTAGTTGTCAACTTGAGACACCCGAGTAGAGGGAACCTCAATTGGGAAATTTTCTCTATTGGACTGGCCTATGGCCATGTCTGTGGGGCATTTTCTTGATTATTGAGTGATGTGGGAGGGTCCAGCCCACTGTGGATGGTGCCACCCTTGGGCAGGTTGTTCTGTATTGTGTAAGAAAGCAGACTGAGCATGGGCCAGGGGAACAAGCCAGTAAGCAGCGTCCTCCATGACCTATGCTTCACCTCCTGCCTCCAAGTTTCTGCCCTGAGTTCCTACCTCGGGCTCCCTCAGTGATGACCTGTAACCTGGGCTATGTGAGCCAAATAAACCCTTTCCTCCCCAAGTTGGCATTGGTCAGAATGTTTTATCACAGCAATTGAAGGCAAACTAGAACATGTGCTTAAACTATTTTCCTTTTTACTGGCCTTAATGACCTATAAAAATTTTGATTACCTTTCTCTTTCCTAGGAAAGGGAAAATGTACAAAAAGATGAGCTAGGTGTTTTGCCTATGACTTCAAAGGCAGGAAGGAACTTCATGATCTTACCCAGAAAGCAGTTGGCACTTGTGTTTTAATGATGCTGAGGATGTTTTCAGCTGGGGTCAGTTCCAGGATAGTATTCATGTTAAGGTCTGAAACATTTCATCACAGAGTAGCAAGGCCAAGACCTATATGAGAATGCTCAACAAAGAGGAGTGAACAGAATCTCATGCTGCATTCACCATGTACAAACCTTTCTTAAGTTAGCAAATATTCTGTAGGCCTGAAATAAGAAGATGAACTCTCTCTCGGGACTTTTGATATTTAAAGATGAAATCTAAGCAAGTGAGACTAGACATAATGGTAACCCCAGCACTTGAGAAGTAGAGACAGGTGGACCAAGAGTTCAAGGCCAACCTGGCCTACACCATATCCCCTCTCAGCCCGCTCCCCCGGCCCAAAGAATAATCTAGCAAGTGATAAAGCACACATGAGGGCAAGAAAGGCCTTTGGCAAACATAGTTATATGCTAGTGATATAGTGACAGATGTAAAGTACTGAGAGCTATTGAGTCTGAAAGAAAAAGCAATCCAGATTGAATAGACAATGAGAAATTCTAGAATAAGTATAATTACTAATTCCATGCCCCGTGGGAAGAAGACTAGACACTGACAACAGGACTCCTTTGTTTGGTTTTTATACTCTGTGAAGACTAAGCATATGAATGTGGTGAAATGTAATCCTGTATTTCAAAGTAGTGTAGTCAGAATGTAAGCACTTGATTATGCTCTTCTGCTCTGCTTTAGTTCTCTACAGGCCTGTGCTGAAGAATGTGTTCTTCCTTCATTACCTACAGTTACTTGAGAATACACTGTATTTGCACAGCACAGATATGGTTCTGGTGTCCAGATTGAAAAACCAAGTTGTCTTTGCAGAATGTTGTCTTGATGAGACATAGTTATGCATGGAACATATTTTTTCTCTTTGACAATGTACTAAACAGAGAGAAATATTCCAATCATAGAGATGGAAAAATAAAAACTACATTCTATAAAAAGGGAAGGGTTTTTTAACAACTTAAACACAGAATTACCAAAAAGTCCAGAAATTCTCTAGGTTTATATCTAAGAAATTAAAATATATCTCTAAATAAAAACATGTAAATATTCAAAATAATATTATTGAGTATTATTAATTATTCATAATAACCAAAAGGTGGAAACAACCCAAGTATCCATCAGCTGATGAATGGATAAATAAACTGGTGTATTCATACCAGGTGATATGTATAATGCAAGGACTGTGGAACTGATAATTGATTCAACAGGAACTTTAGAAGCACTTCTAGGCACACCTAGACTTTGACACTGTTACATGATGATGTCATCTACATAGTTCATGTTCAAGAACGATGAAATCAAATACAACAACAACAAAATCACATAAAAGCCTCAAAATGTTTTAAGTAAATTCGCAGTTTTGTGTTGGGCTGCATTTGTTGCTAGCCTTGGCTGAGTAGCCTGAGAAGCAGATAGCATTTGTGCTGGACAGCTTCAGTTGTCAACTTCACACACCTGGGCTGAGGGAACCTGAGCTAGAGAATTGCTTACACTGGACTGGCCTGTGGTCATTTCTTTGGGGCATTTCCTTGATTGCCGAGTTTTGTGGGAGAGCCCAACCCTCTGTGGGTGGTGCCACTCCTGGGCAGGTGGTCCTGTATTATATAACAAAGCAGGTTGAACACAGGCCAGGGGAGCAAGTCTGTAAGCAGCACTCCTCCATGGATTGTGTTCCACGTTCCTGCCCTGAGTTCCTACCTTGGCTTCCCTTGATAATGGACTGCACTGTAAGCCAGAAAAACCCTTTCCTCTCCAAGTTGGTTTTGATCAGTGTTTTTTTTTCCCAGCAACAGAAAGTAACTAAGACGCCATACTATGGATATACCATACTATGTGGAATAAAAAGCCAGTTAAAAAGACTGGGTGGGGCATATTAAAGGATTCCATTTAGATGAAATGATCAGTAACTAGATGAGTGCTAGAAACAGGGTGGGAGATTTATTTATTTATTTGCTAGGTAGTGTGTGTAATGTATGTGAGTGATTATGATGCACGCATATGAGTGTAGTGGAGTGCATGCAGGCTAGGTGAAGACTTTAGATGTTTTCTATTGCTGTCTATTGCCTTCAGACAGGGTCTCTCTCTGAACCAGAAACTTGCCATTTTGGTTAAATTGGCTAGCCAGTGAGCTCCCAAGATCTACCTGTCTCCATCCCCAATGCAGGAGTTACAGGCACATCCATCCATGCCTGGCTTTTTTCTATGGGTACTAGGATTTGAACTCAGGTACTCATGCTTGCATAGCAAGCACTCTTATCCATTGGACCATCTCCCCAGCCCAAGGGTGGGAGTATTTGAAAGTGACTGCTGAAATTTTGTGGGTATATTAAAAACCACTGCATTGTATACTTCAGAAAGGTCATTTTCTTTTTCTTTTATATTTCCTTTTATATTTTATGTGTATGAGTGTATTTCCTGCATGTATGTAAGTGCACCTGTTTTGAAGTGCCCATGGAAGTCAGAAGAAGGCATCAGATTCCCTGGAACTAAAGTTGCAGATGGCTGTTAGCTGCCGTGTGGGTGCTGATAATCAAATCCAGGTCCTCTGCAAGAGAAGGGAGTGCTCTTAACCATTATGCCATCTCTCCAACCCCCAGAAGAATCATTTTCATGATGTGTTAATTATATCTCAATTGAAAGAGAGGTGGGTTTATTTGTTGAATGTCATGAATTCAGTTTGAGTTTCCTTTACTAATACTCTCTGGAGGGGAAATTTCTTGCTCAAGTCAAGAATTAAATAGAATTCCAATTCTATTTTATAGTGAAAGAGAAAAATATCTGCAAGACATGCGGAGTGAGGAGAGGGATACAGTCTTTTCATATTTTATTTATCTCTCTGAAGTGGATCATTTTATACATGGTAGCCTATCAATGACTACAAATAAATCACATTAAATTTGGGAGGGGGAAAATTCTGAAATACATAGTGCATCTATATTTTAAAATAACACATTTGCAGGGGTTATATATATATATTTGCATACAAATTTTATAGCAAACAAATTTAAATATTTCTTTAGTTTTGTGTATGGGTTTTTTGTGTGTATGTGTCCTATGATTATACTTGAAACTTCAAGTATAATTATTTTAAGTTCTAAGGACTTCTGCATTATACCTCTCCTTTCCAAATGTGTATGCCAAAACAACCCTGTTATTACAGTTTACTCCACAGGCTTTCAGTATAAAGCGTTTATGGAAACCTAGTGGGGTTTTGTAACCAGCAAGGCCACAGTATACTCTAACTATACATGATGCTCCATCTGCAGACTGATGGGCTAAAGGCCTTTGCATAGACCTGGCTGCTCCTTTGTGTTTCACCATATGCTACTGCCTCTGAGGCTCAGGATGGGCTCCTGACTTGGCTGAGAGGAGAAACCAACAGACTAGTGAATGTCTCTGTGGTGACACTTATTTTCAGCTTATTGGAGTGTTTTATTTCACTTCGCCATCCTTAATGTTTTTAAAGTCCAGTGAAAAGATGTTTAAACAACTTTTCTTCCTTCAGAAACAAGAGAATAGAATAAAAAACGTTCTCTATAGTTGCATCAAAAATCATTTAAAAGCACAGGCCATGTAGAGTCAATGCAAAAGCACAACTCTCACCCCAAAGGGGATAAGGGATAATTTATTCTGGAGCCAAATATGAGTGATCATGGCCCAGGAACACAGATTCAGGTGACCCCAAATTCCACATTCCAACATGAAAACAGTTTCAAGAAGTTTTTATAGTAGCAGAACAAAGAAAATTCATAAATCAAAACACTTTTCAAAGGTATTTGTGCAAACATTGAGTAGGCATTTATTGTGAAAGAGAAATCTCAGCTACAGGCCTTAGATACTATCTGATGATACTCAGCCCTTTGATTATTGGAATCTAGGGCTTTGTTAATACATTCCAAAGGGTTCTTACCTGTCAGTCACAGGATGTTAAGTCAGAATCAGAGGTGAGCAAAGAGTGGCTATTTAGGGGGCTAAAGATGGTCCAAGATAAATGGTAATCAGACTCTGGACCTGCAACATTCCAAACTTTCTACAGTACTGAAGTTGATCAGTCTTTCCAGAAGGTTCAGTTTCAAGATGCAGTTTTTCTGGGAACTTTCATTTATACCAATATAATTTATAGATAAAAACCTAACAAACAAAAGAGTAAAAATGAAATAATCTTTTAAGAATATTTCATTATTATTATTTTATGTGTATGTGTGTATTGTCTGCATGTAGGTAAGTGTACCCATGTCATGCAATGCCCATGGAGGACAGAAGAGGCTGTCTGATCCCCTGAAACTGGAGTTATGGGCAATTGTTAGTTGCCATGTGGGTTCTGGGATTCAAACCCGGGTATTCTGCAAGAACAGCCGGTGTTCTTAACCGCTGACCATCTCTCCAGCCCAAATGAAATAATCTTAAAATTGTTTCTTTAGTGAAGCCATAGAAAGCACAGGCGTAAAATCAGGCCCTTGAGTACAATGCCTCCTTACTCTGACACTTCCTGACTCAGTGTCCTATGTGTCCTCTCCATACTCCATCCTGGCATGGAGCCTGTCTAGAGTAGACAAGCTCTACCTATCTTTGTGTGAAAGGCTTTATCATAAAATATAAAAATTCAGAGGGAATTCACTATTTAATCTTATCAATTCTACTTGGTCACTAATTTTTTTATGAACAGACAGCCAATGATTACAGAAGTCACAAACAGAACTTGCAGAATGAAACAACCCCCAAAAGAGCACTCAGAAGAGACATGAATGACCCAGGAGAAAGAGGTAGTGAAGTCAATTAGCTTCTTCATGAAGAACTGAGAGGACATTGTCTCCAAAACTGGGAGAAGAAAAGTACAGAATGGAAGGGAAACTAGTTCTTTTATATTGGAGACAGTGCAAAAGCTCCAGAGGAGGAGGAAAGGAAGTCAAGAAAATCTTGTGGAGTGGTCATGCGGCTTAGTGATAAAGTGCTTGATCAGCAAGTACAAGGTCCGGGATTCTGTTCCCAGCACTGAAAACACAAATTGAATATTTAGAGGAAACAGCTCCAACAACCTTCAGAGGGAGAGAGAGAGAAGGACACAGAGAGGAAGAGAGTGAGAAACATTACTGATGAAAACTGAAAAATCTCAGAGGCTTGATTTAGGAACCCTGACATCGACAACAGGATTTCTAAAACAATGCACAGAAAATCCCCACAAACAAAAACCAAAATGGAGCAAACAAAAACAAAAAACAAAAAGCAAAACAAAAAATAAATAGGGAGGAAAATAGAAGTAATAAAATTAGCAACAGAAATAGAGACGAAAAAGAACTTGTAGCATACACACCAATTAAGAACACAAGGTAAGTTTAAAGTCTATAAAAGTTTATTTTTTTAACATTTGGGGTCATGTCATATTTATGATTTTTAAAAATGAGTCAGATTGACTGATATCAGACATTTCACCGACCTTGGACCCTTGAAGCAGAGAAACAATCCCATCAGAGTGCCGAGGAGAAATTCTAGGCTTTGTCTCAGTGGTAAGCAATTGTGATGGTAAAACACAGATATTTTCAGTTTCAGAAACTCTTATGCAGCTTTAAGGGAGGCTACTTAAAGATCTACTCAGCAAAATAAAGCTTAAAACCAAGAAAGGAAAAAATACGAGATAAAAATAGAGAAGGACTGCCGGGCGTGGTGGTGCATGCCTTTAATCCCAGCACTTGGGAGGCAGAGACAGGCAGATCTCTGTGAGTTCAAGGCCAGCCTGGTCTACATAGTGAGTTCCAGGACAGCTGGGGCTACAGGGAGACCCTGTCTCAAACAGAACAACAACAACAACAACAACAAAAAAAATACAGAAGGACTAACTCAGCTCTTTGTTGAAAACAAATCTCAGTCTCTCAACTAAACATGGGCTCTGGAAAGCTATTGGCCCATGATCATGATGGAGACCAGAGATGCTGGAATAGAATAAATGTTTAGGGACAAGACCAAAGGTCAAGAAGAATAAGGGTGGGGGCAAGAAGGAAGACGGCAAAGGTGTAAGAAACTGAGTACATTAAAGAATTGGATACTGAGATATATTGTGAGTGCTCTTGAAAGCTTGCGACAATTAAAAAAAGACTTAAAAATGTAAGATTTTTTTTTCTATAAATTAAGTCTAATAGATGTCTAATATGAAATTTGTATGAATTCATTAAGTTCTAGGTTCCAATGAGCCTTTTTCTCTGCTTCCCTTAGAATATGGTCCTTGGAAGCATTGTATCCAGTCTACCCAGCAAGGAAAACTGGAGGCCAAGTGCACAGGCTCTTTCTTCCTGATTGCTCACAGTGGCTATGACCAGCTATAATTGACTGAAAGACAGAAAGCTACACCTCAGGGACCTCAGAGAGGACAGTATATCTGATCAAATTAGAAAAGGCATATGAGAAGCTATTTGTAAAGAAAAAACTAGAACAGATAGCTGGGGACTACAGACAGTCTTTTCCACAAACCCCAAAGAAATCTTTTTGGTGGTCATAGGGATGGGTCTTAGTAGCCATGTTTGCTTCCACATTGTACTTTTATTAAGACTTCTATTGTAAGCTGGGCATGGTGGCACACTCCTTTAATCCCATACCCGGGAGGCAGGGGCAAGCAGATCTCTGTGAGATTGAAACCAGCCTGGTCTATGCAGTGAGTTCCAGGCTGTCTGGGGCTACAGTGAGACCCTGTCTCAAAAACACAAATAACAAAACAAAACTTCCATTGTATTCAAGAAAACACAAAATAAAAAAAAAATCTTTAGAAAAAAAGAAGAGATTTGCTAAGTCAGATCTTGCAAAGGTCTGTGAATTGATATGCATATCAACATTAAAATTAATAATCACATCCTACATTTTGTGTGTATATGTGGTGGGGTATATATGTGTGAAAACTATGTATGTATACATATGGGTATATGCACACAGAGGTCAGAGGTTGACCAGGTATCTTTCTGGATTCTTCTCTACCTTATTTTTTGAGACAGGTTCTCTCACTGAACCGGCAGTTCACTGATTGGCTAGACTGGCCAGCCAATGAGCTCCAGGGAGCTGCCTGTCTCTGTTGCTCCCCACACCCCCACTGCTGGGGTTATAGGGTCCCCTTCTCCATATGTTGTGATTCCCCACCCTAGCTTCTACCTGGGTAGTGGGGATCTGAACTCAGGTTCTTATGCTTGCTCAACAGGCACTTCGGCAGCTGGGCCGTCTCCCCAGCCCCATATTCTACTTTTCATATGAATGAATATTATTTCTGATTCATAAAATACAGTTTCAGTTGACTAAATTCATTCTGGTTTAGTGTTTGTATATTTAATGAATACTTGAGCAAAAATAATTATCATCAGGGCTTTGGGAGATTTTAGTTTGGGGTGATCTATAAAAATATTCCAGCAATAGGGTTACTTTCAAGTTCTTGGAGGCAATCAAAGGCTGTGGCAATAGCTTCTGTTATTTTGGGTGTCTCTGCACTTCCCTGACCAACAGCTCAAAGGGAAGTTTCCCTATTGCTGAAGACAGGACATACTTCAGATACAAGACTTGGAGCAATCAAGCTGGAACTGATCTGGAAGCCTCCTTCCTGAAAACAAGCTCCCATAGTATCAGAAGATATGATGCATTCTGCCAAGGGAGAAAACCAATTAATAATCTCATCCAGCTGGCAAAGTCTATGAACCACAATGACTATTCCAGCAAGTAGTCTCCATGGGTGTACTAGGAAAGCTTTTTATCTTGGAGGTAATCAACAGCTGTCTGATTAGACACAAGGCCCACTCATTGGGAGGAAACTCATTTGTGCTGCTATAAACATAGCCCAATACACATGACCGGAGAGGTCATAACTCTTAGAGAAAAACGTGTTTTGTCACATCCCTAGGCCAATGTAATTTCTTACTGTATTCTAAATTTGTATCCTTATATTTGCAAAGTGTACCTTTCATCACTCATCCAAGATGCTTCTTTTTGCAACAGATAGACTATTACAAAATTCTCTAACTGGTAAATGCAGAAAGTAAATATCTGTGAGGTGCCTGGCCTTAAGTGATGCATCTACAATGCAACATCTACACATAAGACTCAGGGAACTGGGGGAAGAAAGAATATTAATGCATCTCTCAACTCTTACCAGTGAAGCTTCTTTTTGTAACAGATGGTGACTAACCAAGGAAGCCACAACTGGCCACAGCGCAGAGAATAAGAGACTGCAGAGTGCTTATCCCTGAATCAGACTCCTCTATCAAACCTCTGCCACTCAAGGCTCAGGGACCATTGTGGAAGAGGGGAGTAGAATGATTATAAGAGTTAGGGGTGGTGGATGACCACAAGGAAAAAGTTTTCCAGATAGCTAGGAAGTTACTCAGATGAATTCAGAGCAAATGGTATCAGTATGTACAAGACCCATGTAAGCTCAAGCCCAATGAAATCTCAGCATAGAAGTGGGGAAGTGGGGAAGAAGACCCCAACCTTAGCTGAGGGAGTATTGGCAATGATAGCTGCTGGGAGAGGGAGACTTAGTTTTTGTTAAGAGTGTGACACTGGATAGGTTAACCAGGCTCCAGTGGATGGACATACACCACAGGGTATTTTGGGGATTCTATGAGTATATATACACACACACATAACACACACACACACACACACACACACACAAACACAAACACACACATAAATTTGGTGGGAGGTAGTAAAGGAGGGTGAAGATACAGGAGGGGATCTAAATATGATAAAAAAATATTGTATGAAATTTACAAAAATTTAATAAAAAATAATAAAAGGCAAAAATATTCCAATGATACAAAAGGCAATTCCATACTAAAATGACTAGAAACTATTCTTATCAGAGTATCAGAGTTTATTGTAAAGATGTGTATGTTATTCATTCTTGATTTTGTTTCATGAGCTTTACCTTGTTTTTGACTGAATTCTTTCACTTGTAAATTTTATTATCAAATTCCAATGTTTCTTATCATTTTTTTTTTTTCAAAGCATCCTGTGCTGTTTTGGGAGTGACTTGGAGTTTAAACAGAAAATCTGGCAACAGATTTGCCTCTGTCTGCAACTGGGCAGCAGTCAGTGGAGTTGATGACTTGTTCAGGAATTGTGAAAGACCTCTCCTCAAAGTGCAGAAGGGGCTCCATGGTGCACAGACAGTGAACTTGGATGATTTAAGTGTTCACTGACCCCCTGTTCAGTTTTGCCTCCTCTCTTTAAAATGTCTGGAAGCTTGTGATGAGTTTGTGACTGCTTTCTGCTCTGCAGTTTCATGAGAACTTTGACTTCCTTGTATACCTTGGAGTTTCTCTTCCCCCAGACTCCTGCAATGCCCTCAGTCCTTCAGCACCTGGTTGGTCATCTCCTTTGCGTATTTCCTTTGCTTTCCTCATTTCATCCTCTGTGCTCCCTGGCTGTACTATCTCTATCATCTGTGGTCAATTCCTTGAATTCAGAACAATACAAATGTATTATTTCTTCCCTTTCCTTCTCCTATGATGGACTTAACATGGTGTTTTCCTTTGGGGATTTTCAGTTTTCTTTCACATTTATTTTTAGCCTACTCTAGGGCTATTAAATATAGACTTCCTCTCAGTTAATCCTGAGTTTCTGTGGATTATATCATCATCATATCCAAACATAACTGCCAAATATACAATCTCCATCTTGGCCCGGGTCACTCCTCCTGATCCTTCATGAGCCATGCTGAGACATTTGAAGTGCAAGTTCCTCTCCAGGCTGCTGGCTGCTGGCAGTCACAGCTGCCTGTGGCTGATGGGGGGATTGGCAGGCATCATTGCCAAATAGCTGTGGCATGGTAAACAATGCAGAATACCTTGCCAAAGCCTTTGCTCTTTACTCTTTGGCTCTGAAAGCAATGAGGTAAGACTATTCAAACAAGCTTGCGATTGTGAAATGTTAGACAAGCACCATAGGCTTCAAAGTAGGATCATCTTGCTCAACAAAGTATGTGAGAAATTTTTATAAGGATAAATAATTGTCATCCTGTACTGACTGTGGATAACCCTTTGGCTTGAAGAAATTGTCATTTGCTATGATTTTCCAAAATTAATGTGGCTAGTTTTGACCTGAATGCAACCACCACTGTAGATACTGCCAGACCTCTGCAGAGCTTCCAAGGGAATGTGGGCTGCATAGAAAGTGCAGCATGTGTGTGTGTGGTGGTGGGGGGGGGGACACCTGGGATCAAATGTCTATAACTGTCTTTATGTAGAGTATCTGGTCAGCTTAAGTTGAGCAATAACCCAAATGCTAATCAACAGCACAAAAATCCAAAATAAGCCAGTCAGATCTGGTTAGGAAGCCTCTGCATATGTGGCTAATTCAAGAGCTTCTGGTTTTGGTGCCTCAGTGAGCAATTGATATGGAATCAGCATAATGATGACCAGAAGCTAGCTTCTATCAGTAAAGTTGGCAGCTGATGGATGAGCCCAATTTTGCTGCTTAAAGAAATCAAAAGTTTTCAGGAAAAGTGATTTAGACAAAAAAAAGTTAGAGACACTGCACTTTTATTTGCACATCAAATAAGAAACTAGAAAGGCCTATGCTCTTGGTCCTTAAAATAGTATCCAAGACTTTATTTCTAAGGATGCTGTGGCCAAGGGCTGTTCTGGTCAACTTTCAGTAAGTCTACCATACGGATTGTTTATTTGCTTATTGTTAATGAATGCTTACATAGTATTAATAATTTTAAGTGTGGAAGAAATTTATGTGAGAATTTTTTCATTGTAACATGATAGTTTTCACTAACAGTCACTTCTAAATGACCTTCAGCAAACATAAAAACAAAGTATGTAATAATTGTCATTTTTATTTAAAGTTTCTATTTTAAAAAATGATGGATATGCTGCCTTTTAATTATTTGCATTGATTATTAAATGTGAACATAATTTTCCAGTGTATTTTGCCACATGTATTTCCAGTTTTGTGAATGCTCAGTTCATATTTTTAATTTGTCTTGCAAAACTTTCATGTAGCTTGTTTTTAATAAATTTTATTAGAATTTATTTATTTGGAAGAATTTTAAACTCTTTAATACTTACATCTTTAAATTTAGTGTCTGGTAGCCTGGTGTGGTGATCAATACCTACAATCCTTGAGAGGTAGAAACAGGAGAATTGAGGAATTCCAAATCAGCCTGGGCTGTTTTTGAGGGTTTTTCTCCCTTGATTGAAAATGTTCCCTATTTAAGTTTTCATATTTTTATGATGATACATGTATATTTTATGATAATATATATTTTATGATGTATATTATATGTACACATGTATATGTAATATATATGTATGCTTTTGTGTTAATGCTAGGCTTGCTTCTAGGTATTCATGAAACAAGTGTTTCTCCTCATCATTCAGGAAGCCTTATTTACTATACATTCAAGTCTCACGTCTTTGTTCTTTACATTATTAGCATTTCATTCCATGATTTAATATTTAGTAAGGGTAAAATCTCTTCCCACATTTATTTTTCAAAACTTTCTTAAATATTTTTATCATCTATTTTTATATTGAATCTAAAACTATTTATACCATTTTGCCCAAAGGATGTCCTTGAGATTTTTGTGTAATTTTTTCATAATTATAAAGTAATTAAAAACCAATTTGCTTTAATAATATTTCATTTGCTCCTCCATCAATATGGACTATTTTACAATATTATTTATTTATTTATATATATATTTTTTACACCCACTTCCCAGAGAGCACCCTCCCATAGCCTCGTTCCCCCCACTAGAACCCTTATACTCTGATATCCCTGCTACTGTCTGCTGTGTTGTCAGCACCCCAGCCATTCCCCACTACTTGCCCTTCTGGTGAATCTAGTCAGCCTATCCAGAGGGCTTTGTTTTAGGAGGATCAGCTGTTCCTCATCTAGCAGTAATCAGTTGTCAATATTCCTTTAGATAAGATTGGGGTCTGCTGTTCATTTTCCCAGTTCTATGCTGGTAAGGTTTGTCTGAGAACATCTGGTCTTTGCCCAAGATTTATCTACATGACACACAGTAATTAAAAATACTAGACTGGTGGAACTAACCTTCTTGGGTGTTTAACAGACATACTTTGAGGCCTATAATAATTTGGTCAGAGGGACATAAAGGACACTCTTTGCTCCTTGCCCTCCTAGGTCGACTAGTTCCAGGGGACTATGAGCATCTCCCAAAATGTCCTATAATGGTGGTGGGTCACCTGTCCTCTTGATCAAGGAGGCAGAGGAGACCCCACCAGATGGACTTGAACCAGTGTCCAGTCTACAAAGAGGAAGGTCAACACAGAGGAATTATTTCCTCCATGCTTCCAAGAGAAGCCAACCGTGGTCGAGCAGGACCTTTGACTTACCTTCACATAGGCGGAACTGGTAAAAGAGAGGAGCCAGTGGCTCCTCACAAGCCCATGTGACCCTTGAGGAACAGATCCTCAAATGACCTTAAGAGTAAAAAAAAAAAAAATCAGTTTATCTGGACCAACTGTATGGCCTTAAACACCCAAAAGGAAAGTATAACCAAAGATTAAAGGGGCCAATATAATTTCTTAAGAGTCCATATGTATAGCTAAAGGCTACATAACAAGCAACAATGCCAGACAGGCGATACCTTCTTTTGAGTTGTTGGCCAGGGTGGCCAAAGGGACTCCCATATTCTTTTTTTAAAAAAATTATTTATTATTTTTATTTTATGTGTATGCATGTATTGCCTGCATGTATGTAAGTACACCTATGTTGTGTAATGCCTGCGGAGGACAGAAGAGGCTGTCAGATCTCCTGGAACTGGAGTTACAGACAGTTGTTAGCTGCCACGTAGGTTCTGGGATTCAAACCCAGGTCTCCTGAAAGAACAGTCAGTGTTCTTAACTGCTGAGCCATTTCTCCAGCCCCAATTTTACTATATTCGTAAGTTGCTGCATATGTGATTAACTCAGGAAAGATATTCATGAGTCTTACACATTTGTTTAGAAAGTTATTTCTACATGATTTCTTTTTCATCTTGTTTCTTAAATACGAACATTTTGGGGAACAATTGATTTTTCTACTTTATACTGTATCTATTTGATATACTGAATGTTTTTATGAATTATATCATAATAATTAATTAATTATATCAATTAATTATCTTAGATTTCCTGGGTAGAATATTAAACCTCATTTTCAATTTTGAAAACTTCAGGTTCTGTTCTATATTTTATGTAGTTAGCTTAAATTCCTGGAAATATTCTAAATGTTGGTGGGATTATAGACACTAATAAAAGTTCCTAACAGAATTTATTAAGTGAGAAAATGTTATCCATTTAGATAGATGTATTTTTCAAAATATTTTATGTGTATGAGCGTATTGCCTGCATGTATGTAAGTGCACCTGTGTCATGTAATGCCTGTGGAGGTCAGAAGAGGATGTTAAATCCACTGTAACTGGAGTTACGTATGGTAGTTAGTCACCATATTGGTCCTGGAATGTGGGTTTGGGTCTTCTGCAAGAGCAGTCAACGCTCTTAACCACTGAGCCTTCTCTCCAGTTGCCAATAGATGTATGTTTTAGAAACACCTTTTTAGCCCAGCTTTTAAAACGATTTGAAGTCAAGACTAGGGCTTATTTCATCAAAATGACTGTTAATAGCTAGAGATAAAATATCATGTGTTTGTGAATTTGCTTTGGGTCTTCATGTGGTATTCAACATGAAAGTATTCTTAATTATTCAACTCCATTTTCCCAAGGAGGTATTTTCAAAGTGCAAGCTCATGGACCCTAGAATACGTAACTTTACTAAATCTCTTGTATACAGATTATAATACTATATGTTTTACAATGGGAATTTGTCTTTGTTTTTGCTTTTAATATTTCTCAATTATATTGCAAATCTAAAAAGTAATTAAAAAATAGAGTTGAATTTTCCTTATCCTTCATTTATTTGTTATCCTAAATGGATGTTTAGTTTAGAAATTTGACTGTTTTGCAAACTGACTTGTTCACGGTTTACTTTCACGTGTCTTATTCCTTCTCATACTGATTTCAGGAAATTATCTGAGGCCGGCTTGCTGTTTCATTATTTTTGTTAGCATGTGACTCATATCCTTTTGTTTTCCTTCCTTCATTTAGTTTTAAATCATCTTAAAGGGAAGGACCAGGAGATTGAATCTATATAGCAATGACAACAGAGTGTATAAACATTGATATTGAAAGGATCATTTAACCAGCAATTTAGCATTTTATATAAATGAATTCTAGATCATTATTTTGTGAACTACCAGGGACTTAGAGATTGATATCTTTTTAAATTGAGCTTCGCAGACTGAGGTTGTTCATGCCACCTTATGAGGGGAATCACACATTAATTATATCCCTCCTACCCTGTTTGAGGCAAGCAGGGGGTAGGCTTTGAAAGTCTGTTGACAAGATAACACAGCTGGAATCACCAGGAGAACCCCATCAGGATCAGACAGTACAGAGGACAAAATAGCTGCCTTTTAAGTGGATATTTGTATAATTTAAACTTGGATTAGGCATCTACAAGAAAGTTCATGAGCAATCTGTCTGTTCTGGTAAATGACCTTGGACATGGTAGCTCTGGGAGACGAAACAGAAGATGTGAACAATTATTTAAAATTGGAAAAAAATTACATAGGAAAAAATTGTACAGTTACTACTTCTCTTACTGCATTAAAGTTTATAATTTGAAAACATCAGCCTCAAGGATCTGTGCCATCCAAAGGAAAGAGTCAGGGGAGAAGGCAAAAGGTGGTTTGAATCCCCTCTACTATTTATTTGTGTGATATGTCAAGGTAATTTCCTTCAGCTTCCATTTTTTTGTTGATAAAAATAGAAATAATTGAAGCTGGGTGCAATGGAGCACACCTTTAATCCCAGCACTTGGGAGGCAGAGGCAGGCGGATCTCTGTGAGTTCAAGGCCAGCCTGGTCTACACAGTGAGTTAAGATCAGCTGGGACTACAGGGAGACCCTGTCTCAAAAAGACAAAACAGGGGAAAAAGGGAGGCCCTTCCCAAAAAAAAAAAAAAAAAAAAAAAAAAAAAAAGAAAAAAGAAATAATTACCACCTCATAGTGTTGTTTGAATCATTTTAATTAATCATACATCTCCCTGCATGTGTACATATGTGCATAGGTATATACTCAAATGTGCATCATGTGTGTCTGTGTTTCTTAGTGCTCTGCTCCTCCAGTGCTTTGTTCAGAGTTGTATTATGAATGTCACCTCTTACCTTTTGAGGAATAATCTCCTCTCCACACAGATTATTAATCAGAGGCTATATTTTAATATTACCTCTACTACAGGAAATTCGTTTTTATATTAGTATGAGAAGCATGGCTTAGACTAACACATGTCGAAGTCCACATAGACAGCCATAAAAGTGATGGATCCACAAAAGTTTAGGTAGATCACAGTTTTCCTCTAAAATTAAGTGTTTAACGCATGAAACTGCCTCCCTTGATCAAAATTCTAGCAATCCAACATCAACTGTAATTAGCAAATGTGTGACTGATATAGCTCTCTCTTGACTTTATTTCGGGGAGCATATATATTGGGATTGCTTCCTTTTTTTCACTAGCTATGATTACTTCTCAGAACAGGATTTAAAATTGTGTTCTTAAGAAGACTCTAAGACAAAAGACAGATCCCCAATTGAGAATTTACCAGTTGCCAAATTCTCTTTGCCCAAGTTGTGAGCTGCACCCCTGTGGAGAGTGGACACCTGCCCTTTTTCATCAGTCCGAACCATGAGGAGGTGGCAGGGCCCTCAGGAAGCTATGCAATCCTTTTCCCCACGTGCTAGCTACTTTGCTGGTGATAGAGCCAGTAAAAGAGGCGATGTTGGGATTTGCCTGTACTTCTCCAATTTTCGGGAAGAAGAGATGTTTCACTGTTTGCGGTGGCCCCACCATTGTCCTGGAATAGATTCAGGAAAAAAAGAAGCAACACCCCCACCAAGTCTCACCTTGTCCCATTTGATTCTGTGGTGTAAACATGGCTATTATGACACACAGAAATTACCATCTTGACCTCATTGAATCTATGTGGAATTGGGAAGAAAAGTGAGGGCAGTCTGCTCTAGTGAGCTGTGTGATCTAGCTCCAGTGAAGCGCTGCAGGCAGCGGAGGGAGGAAGGAAGATGGATCGGGGAGAAGGAGATGGACAGGGAGAGGGAGGGAAAGAACAGAAACCTAAGGACAGGTGGATCCCAGCTTTGGTGAGACAGAAAATTTACAAACAGCTACTTGGAACAAAGCCTGAAGTTTCACTACATAATCAGACTCTTTGGACACCGCAATTAGAATATCCTTCAAGAGTCTGCTTTAACAGTCTGCTACCAGCCTCAAAATGATGGGGGCCCAGGACATGAAACAGGCCAGCCAGTTGGGGGAAGCACACTTAGGCTGTGGAGGAAGGATGACTTCATGTTAAATCCATCTCAGAAAAAGATTTTTTTTTTTTGTCTTTCCACAATGTTGGGATTCATTGAATAAAAATAAATTTACAAAGTATGGCAGGTTTTTTTTTTTTTTTTTTTTGGCAGCAATTTGCAAAGTAGTACTGATTCCTTTGACAGCTGGCAGAGCAAACACAACTTCTTTTATTCCAACCTTAAAAAGAATTAAACTAACTGGGCATGGTGGCCCACACCGTTAATCCTAGCACTTGGGAGGCAGAGGCAGGTGGATCTCTGTGAGACAGAGGCCAAACTGGTCTACATAGAGAGTTCTAGGCCAGCTGGGGCTACAGGGAGACCTTATCTCAAAAACAGATGAAAAGAATTTTATTCTTTGAAAATTTCATACATGTAATTCAATTATATTCAGTTCTCTATATTTTCTCCTCTCTCTCTCTCTCTCTCTCAGCTAGAGGTTGATGTTGGATATCTTAATTGCTCTTCATATTACGTTTTGAGATAGAGTCTCTCACTAAACCTGTCCCTACCTCCCAATTCTGGGATTACAGATGCAAACCCAATTTATCAATGTGTATGCTAGGGACTGAACTCAGGTCCTCACTTTTACTGACTGTCATCTACCGAATCTGGAGTAGTGTATTGTGTAGTAAATATATAATAATACTCTTGTGGAATCTTGATTTATTTTTGTGACTTCTTTATGACCTAAATTTAAAATTAAAGATTATTCTATTTCTTTGTAAAAATTTCCCTTCTCAACTAAAATCTTTATGTCTTCTCATTACATAGTAGAGGGTGTATTTAACAAATGCTTGTCAAGAGTGGAATTAAACTTAATTTTCAGTGGGTTTTTTAATAGTTAAAGCAGAAATGAAACAAATATGCATATCACATAGTAAAACTATATAAATGTTTCAGTTTAACTAATCTTTGCAAAATTTTGTCCTTTCGGGAGCTGGAGAGATAGCCCAGTGGTTAAGAACACTGACTGTTCTTGCAGAACACCTGGCTTCAAATCCCAGCATCCACATGGCAGCTAACAACTGTCTGTAACTCCAGTTCTGGGGGATCTGACAGTCTCTTCTGTCCTCTGTGGGTATTGCATGACACAGGTGCACTTACCTACATGCAAGCAGTACATACATACACATAAAATTAAAAAAAAAGTTGATCTTTTCAATGGATACTATTTACAAGGTAAAGGAAAATCATAAAATCACTTTATCGTGTTATGTTCTGTAAAATGGAATGTTTTCAGTGGATATGGCCACTGAACATAATTTAAAAAATACATATTTCAGAATGGTAGATGTAGGTTAGTAGGAGAGTACTTGTAAAGAATGCAGAAGCCCTGGGTTTAATCCCTAGCACCAAAGGGGCCAGTGAGATGGCTCTGCAGGTAAAGATGCTTGCCCTTCAAACCTGTAAACCTGAGTTTGACCCCAAAACCCACATAAATAGTGGCAGGAGAGAACAAACTGCATAGAGTTGTTCTCTGTAATCACAGGCGCACTTACCACATCACAGCACCCACCACTGCACACACACACACACACACACACACACACACACACCACAAAAAATCAAATAAGTTTGTAAAAATTAGTACATTTTGTGCATATAAATGACAACATTTTACTAAGTTGGTCTCTAAAACAAAGAGGCTTCAAATCAATCATGGTGCAAAGTAAAGTTTATGGTAAATAGAATCATTTCATAAAAATACTTATATCCTGAACATATTTAACAATATTTGATTTTAGAGATTTAATGATATTCGAAGTTTTCAATTGTATTATTTTGATTATCATATAAAATTCTAGGAAGAGATTGCTAGTATTTTTGTCAGTGTGCTAGATCAAGTTGCCTTTGTACAAGGTCAATGATCTGTGTAGAATCTTTCAGGTATAGCAGGTGATTAAAGATACTGAATAATATTTTCTTGCTTCCTCTGTAATAGGATACTCGGAATAAAATAAAATAGTTATAAGTAACTGCTATCGTCATGATCTTCTTTAAAAAGAGAATGGAAAGTATTACTTTAAGGGTTCTTTGGGTAGGAAGGTAGATGCCAGAATTTTGTTTATTAGTTGGCACTCAGGTTGAGGGGGAAAAGCGGACAACAGCTATTTTTTAAGAGAGAATACGAAGGCCTATTACTTCTTCAGTGAAGGAGAAGGAAGGGCCAAAAAAAGAAGAGAGTTGTGCTACATCAAATGAAAGGCCAAGAGCTGTCTCTTGTGATATAACCAAAGGAAATTTAAAGGTGAATGAGACCTGTAATTAAAAAAAAAAAAACTTTATGCGTATGAATGTTTTGCCTGAATATATGTAAGTGCACCATGTGCATCCAGTGCCTGCAGAGGCCAGAAGAGGCATCAAATCCCCTGAAACTGGAGTTATGGGTGGTTGTTAGCTAACATGTGGAACCAGAGAACTAAATCTGAGACCTCTGCAAGAGCAGCTAGTGCTTGTAGCTGCTGAGCCATCTCTCCAACTCCCGACACCTATGATTAAATTCAAATTGATTCTGTGACTGGAACATATATCTTTTTTTTCCCCATTCTTGAAATCTTTCAACAAAACCTATATCTTTGAGTTCTTACTATATTTGTTTGTTTTGCAGAAACCAAAGAAGACATTTCAGGTTTTGAATGGAGCACAAGAGAGAACAAGTGTAGAGATAGAGGGCTAAGCACTCAAGAAGCCAGGAGAGTGAAAATACTGTCTCTCCTTCACCAAGTTTTACAAATTGTGGAGAACATAACATGGTGAAGATTTTGTACTTGCTTTGGGGAAAGTGGTAAGTCAAATCAGTGGGGTATTATGTGTCTTTTGAGTTACAGAAAGATCAATTGTCTACATTTTGAGTTTAATTTGCTTGACAATTCTTTTCAAAGAAAGCATCTAACATTTTTCTGTTAGCAGTCTTTTTACTAAATTTTTTTTGGTCTTTTTGAGACAGGCTCTTCCTGTAGCCCCAGCTGGCCTGGAAATCACTATGTAGACCAGGCTGTCCTTGAACTCAAAGAGATCAGCCTGCCTCTGCCTCCCAAGTGCTGGGATTAAAGACATATATAAAAGCTACATATTTTAAAGTAAAAAATGAATCTTCCAGGCTAAAACCACCTTTCTGTCTTCCTTTCAACATTTTTTGGGCATTTTCCACTTTCTTTACTTTGAAATAGTCATGGTTATCCTGTAGAAATCTGAAGAAATAGTAACTTAAAACATGCTGATAATTGGATTTCTTGGGTGTTGAGGGACTATGCATATAGAAAAACAGTAAATTGAATGTTTATATGAAGAAATGCCAACCTACAAAATTACTTTAAAATTATAATCTTTGTTCTGTTTTGAAGATAAGCTATTGCACAGAAATAAATAGAACCATTAAGTTACACTGAAATTTGGAGTAGGATTACCCATAATTTGTTTTTTTAGGAAGTCAAATTTAAAGCAAGGAAACCAAAGTGTCATGTAAGGAAGTTTTGAGTAGGCAGAAAAAAAAATCCATCTGTGTTATTAAAATCATTTATTCCTTAATCTGTTTTACTGTACATAATAAAATGAGATTGCATTTTTCTTTTGAGTGAGAGAATAGTTAAATTTTAGTTCTTAATGTTTTTGTTTTAGAATGTTTGTTATTAAATTTGTTCTTTGACAATCTCATTCATGTATATAAAGTATTCTGAATTCTTTTACCTACCTTCTCTTATCTTCCGCCCACCCCTCAACCACCCCCTTCCTACAAATCCCTTTACCACATTTGCCTGAAATTTTTAAAATAAAAATGATCAGGAAAGTTCTTTATTTGTACATTCTTTAAAAATACTTGGGGTGGGACAATGAATATGATTTTTTTCCTCTCAGCAAATGACACAGTAAGAGAAGTGAAAAGCAGTGAAGATATAGAAAAACTGATTGACATTAGCAACCGTTCCACCCAAATCCAGCAGAATATAGCCACTTCTTAAAGATAATTTCTAAAAGCATTTAGGTTTGTAACAAAATTGAAAGGAAGAGGCAAAGATATCCCAAAAATCCACTCGACCCACGAGCTTTTCCCCCAGTACCAACATCCCCCACGTTAGATATGTGATGAACCCACAATGACAATAAGCTGTATTTAAAGTGTACTTGGTGTCCAGTATTGTACAATGTATGTATCTGGGCAAATGTATAGAGGCTCACATCTGCCATTGTATCATGAAGACTAGTTTCCTGTCCTTAGAGCTCTCTGTGATCCACCTGCTGGTTCCCTGCTTACCCATACACTCTGGCAACTTGATCTTTCACCATCTTTATAGTTTTGCCGAAATGTCACAGACTTGGAGTCATACTGTATGCACCCTTTCAGACAGACTTTTACTTAGTAATGTACATTAGAACTTCTTTCATGGTTTGATAGTGCCTTTCTCATTAACACTGAATAATATTCCTTTCTTTCTCTGTATCTCAGTTTATCTTTTCATTTAGTGAAAGACATTTTGGTTGTTCCTAAGTTTGTGCAATTATGAATGAATTAAGCTTCTGTAAGTATCTGTGTGTCTATAAGTTGTTTATTCCTCTGGACAAATTCTAAATACCATAGCTGCTGGATCATACAGTAAGGGTATGTTTAGTTTCCTAAGAAATAACAAAACTCTTCCAAAGTTTTTATACCATTTCAGATTCCCATTAGCAATGAATGAAAGTTACTTTGATTCTACATTGTCACAAATATTTGCTGCTATCACTGTTTGGCCAATCAGAGAGGCATGGAATGATACCTCAATTTAATTTGCACCTGTCTGATGATAGATGTCGCCCAAGTTCTCTTAGGGTCCCTTGCTCCTGATTCGGGTAGACAAACCACATAACACATCTTTATCTGAATTTTACATCATTTATACCTACCTTTGGGGGGCGGAGGGAGGGACTTACAAAGAAAGCAACACCTGACACCCAGCTCCCAGCTCTGCAGGGCTTGGCCTGCCGTTTGGATCGCTTTTGCCCATAGTCTGCCTCATCTCAGTCCTGGCTGCCCACTCACCTCATAGAGTTCCGTGAGGGGTCCACCGGGTCCTCACAAGCTGCCCTGAGCCCCAGAGGGTCCATCCAGGGCAGGCTGACTCGCCTGCTCCCTGTTCCCTGCTTCCCAGAGTGGCTCCAATCCTTTCCTTCCAATCTCTCCCCATGCTAGGCTCCACCCTTCTTCCCAGGGTGCCCTGCTCTAGCCCAGGGCTCTTTAGAAATCCAGGAGGAATAAAGCATTTTCCGGCTACAATAGATAAGATTGAACAACTTCATGTTTATTGGCACTTGGCATATCTTCTTTGGTGAGGTATTTACCAAAGTGTTTGGCCAGTTTTTACACAATTGCTTGTCTTTTTATTATTAAGTATTAAGTGTTTCTATGGTTTGGATCTTGAATGGCTTGGTGCCTAGCCTTATACTGCTTCTGGGAGTTTATAGAACTTTTAGAAGGTTAGACTAGCAGAAAGAAGTCAGGTCACTGGGGCCTTATATTTTTTATTGGGACCCTGATTCCTTTGTGTTTACTTTCCCTTTTTGGCTGCTATGAGCTAAAAGAAACTTTGCTCTACCACACACATCCATCATGACATGTTGCATTACCACAGGCTTAAATATAATGCAGTCAATCTACCATGTGGTGAAACTCTCACACTGTGAGCCAAAATAATCCTTTGTTCTGTGAGTTAATTATGTCAGATATTTGTTCTAGCAGTGGAAATCTGATATTAGTTCTTCATACGTGTTGTGGATATCAGTCCTTTATCAGATATGAATTTTGCGGGTATTGCTCCCACTTGGTGACTTACCTCCGTTTTTAACAATACCTTTTGCAAAGCAGAAAAATTTAATTTTAATGATCTCGATCTCATCAAAATTTCCTTTATAGATTGTGACTTTGATGTTATACCCAAAAGTAATTTCTAAACCCAAGGTTATCAGATTTTTTTCCTATGTAACTTGTAGGAGTTTTATGGTTTTGTTTTACAGTTGGGCTTGCTTATGGTCTACTTTATGTCAAGTTTTGAAGGGTGTAAAGTCTATATCTAGGTTAGCTTTTTTACATGTGGATGTCCAGTTATTCTAACACATTTTTTTAAAGTTTTTTTTTTTTTTTTTGGCTTTTTGAGACAGAGTCTCCCTGTAGCCCCAGCTGTCCTGGAAATCACTATGTAGACCAGGCTGCCCTTGAACCCACAGAGATCCACCTGCCTCTGCCTTGTGAGTGCTGGGATTAATGGTCTGTGCCACTACACCCAGCTCTAACACATTTTAAAAAAAGACTATCTTTATTGGGGCTAAAGAGGTATCTTGGTGGTTAAGTCTATGTACTAGTCTTACAGAGGACACAAGTTTGGTTCCAAGCACCCATGTTGGGCAGCTCACAGTTGTGTCACTGTATCTCTAGGGGATCAGATGTTCTCTTCTGGACATTGCAAGAACCTGTACACACATGTGCATACATGTACTCCCTCCCCCCAAACACACCACACAAATTTTTTAGGAAGGACTTTTTTTTTTTTTAGATAAATGATTTATTGAGAATTTCATACACGTATATAAGGTGTTTTGATCAGATCCATGCCTACTCCCTCCCCTCCAACTCCTCCCATATCTCCCCATCATTTTTTTTTCCTGATAATTTCATGTACTTTTTCTTCTTCTTTGATTGATTGATTTATTTTTATGGGGCTTTTGGCTACTCTAACATCCCCCCCCCCTTTAAAATCTTTTAAGAATTAGATACAAGCGTCCAAATACTTTCAATATTTTTGGCCTTTGGAACAGAGTATTTTGCTAAGAGGCCCAAGGACATTTTGACTTTTAGCCAAGAAAATGGCTACTTTTCTTTGGGGGTCTTTTTACCCTAACTGCTTAGCCAATTCCTAACTCATCCTCTGAAGGGGTTACCCAAATTGACAATAGGGAATCAGGACGTAGACCGCTGTGGCTTCTTCCGTGCTGAACAGGGAGGGATGCAGGGTGAGGCAATTAGAGTACCCCTTCAGTGGCTCTGTCTAAAAGACTCCCAAATTGCATAGAGATCCCCTTAGCTCTAAGGGAAAAAGAAAGTCCTTGAATCCTGAATAGGTGATGTAAAGGAGAAGTAAAGGCAAGAGTAGTTAGCATTACAAGTTATAGATAGGGAACTAGAAAAAAGTCAGAACAGGGCAATTTTCAAATGTTCATATGAGAGTCCATTGGAATTTCTTGACAAGGGCTTCCAAAAGCATCCCTCTATTGAGTTCTTCCTCATTTTTCTTTCGTCTTCCAAGTCTGGACTCTAGAGTGATAGATTCAGGATTTGCTTTCATGTATTTTGATAGCTGTTGGAGTAGTTAGAATCAGTGTCAGTTCCCTCTCAAAGGCTACTAGATAGGGGGAGAAAAATTTATCCATCATTTTGGAACAATAGCTGGTTGTCTCCCTTAGCTACAGGTGGGAACTACAGTATTGGAGACCAGGATTTGAAGTCTTACATGTGAGCAGCACTTTCTAGTTAGGAACAAAACCATCAATGAGAAATAATTGTCTAAATAACTTTTTATACAGAATTAAGTCTAATTTCTGGGAAGTGTAATCCCTTGAACTCTTAAGAACAATTAACATTTTATAACATTTGCTTCGGCTGTGTGTTTTTCTAGACCTTTGAATGTAAGTTGCAAACATCAACTCAGTACACCCCCTAAATAGTTTAACCTGTTTCTTTTGAAAAATAAGAATATGCTGCTCCTGGCTCCTTTCTTTTACCAGTTCCACCTATGTGAAGATAAGTCAAAGATCCTGCTCAACCATGGCTGGCTTCACTTGGAAGCATGAATAAGATGCTTCCTCTGAGTTGACCCTCCTCTTTGTAGACTGGACACTCATTCAAGTCCGTCTTGTGGGGTCTCCATGTCCTCCCTGAAGAAAAGGATAGGTGACTCACCACAGTTACAGGACATTTTGAGAGATGGTCCATAGTCCCCTGGAACTTAGTCCACCTTGGAGGGCAAGGGGCAAAAACTGTCCTTTAAGTCCCTCTGACCACATTAGTATAGGCCTCAAACTATAGCTGTTAAACATCCAATAAAGTTAGTTCCACCAGTCTGGTACTTTTAATTATCATGTGCTATGTAGATACGACTTGGGTAAAAAAGCCAAATATTCTCAGATAAACCTTGATTAGATATATATTTTGTTCTTTAAACTAGTTGACTAAACTATGACTGGAGAAATTTTAAGACTATGTGTATATTATTCTTGTCTCTTCCTTTATATATCATAATAAACCTAAATAGACCTTCATCACTTGCTTAGCCTTTCTCATTTTTTCTATTTTGGAAAATATCTTCATTACCATATCCTTTTAACATCTTTTACATTATCATTTTCTTTTTTTTTTTTTAATAATTATGAGACATAATAGCATTAACAAATAAATTTTCCATCTGTTGTGAGACTTCTTTTCCTGGAGATGCTAAGCAATGCTTATTCCCTTTTAAGGTTCTGGTGTTAGGCCAATGTTTGATTTAAGTTTTACTGCGGAACCAATGAATTTATTGAGCTTACTTACCAAGATAACTGAAGGGTTGCTGAGGTGTATGTATGACCTGAGGGCATGCACACTGGAAAACCTTTACCCAGCATGGGTCATGCCTTCTCTTCCTAGCTTTTCCCAGATTGTATACTTTAGCTCTCCCCAAATCCAGGAGGCCATCTGTGATTAGGGTCAAATTACATATAGTTGGCTGGGAAGAGTGGCTGGATAATCCAGAGAGGGTCCAATGCCTCTGCTTAGCCCTCCTTTAGCGAAGGAGCACAACTGTCAACAAGCCCAATTGTGACGATGTTTAGCGACCAGGCTCAGCTGAAGTGTGATGATGGTAGTCATTTCATGCAGAAGGGACTGCTGTATAGCATCATCTTATTAAAAGGACCTGGAATTGAAAAGGATTTGGTGCTAGGATCCACAGATGAGGGAGAACATATGTCGTTTGTTTTTCTGAGACTGTTACTTCACTTAGCATACCAATTTCTAGATCCATCCATTTACCTGCAAATTTCATTATCTCATCTTTTTTTTTTATTGCTGAATAGAACTCCATTGGGTAAATATACCACATTTTCATTAACCACTTGTCAGTTGAGGGGCACTTATGTTACTTCCATCTCTTAGCTATTATGAAAAAAGCAGCAACAAACATGGTTGTATGAGTGTCTCTACAATAGGATGAGTCCTTCGATTATATGCCAAAGAGTGGTATAACCAGGTCATATGGTAGGTTCATATTTAGATTTTTAAGAGTTCTCCACACTGTTTTCCATAGAGGTTGCAGGAGTTTGCAATCCCACCAGCAGTGAATGAGCATTCCCCTTTTTCCACATCCTTGCCAGCATTTGGTATCATTTGTTCTCTTGATCCTAGCCAGTCTGATTGGGGTAAGGTGATAACTTAGGGTTGTTTTAATTTGCATTTCACTAATTACTAATGATGTTGAATACTTTTTGAGATGTTTCTTAGCCATCTTTATTTCTTCCTTTGAGAACTCTCTGTTTA
>NW_008329134.1:3336295-3336703 GCF_000622305.1 Nannospalax galili
CTTCTAATACTTTTTTCAGTTTCACATTGAGGTCTTTGATCCCTTTGGAGTTGACTTTTGTGCAAGGTGAAAGATAAAGATCTAGTTTCATTCTTCTACAGGTGGAGTTCCAGTTTTGCCAGCACCATTTGTTGAAGATGCTGTCTTTCCTCCATTGTGTGTTCTTGGCACCTTTGTCAAATATCAGGTGGCTGAAACTGCATGTACTCAGGTTTGGATCTTCATTGATGTTCCATTGATCTATGTGTCTATTTTTGTGCCAGTACCATCCTGTTTTTATGGCTATGGCTCTGTAGTATACTTTGAGATCCGGTATAGTAATCCCTCCAGCGTTGCTCTTTGTGCTCAGGGTTGCTTTGGCTATCCAGGGGTATTTTGTGCTTCCAAACGAATTTACAGATGGTGGAA